>NW_006921591.1:32561502-32570819 GCF_000298275.1 Orycteropus afer afer
CATTTGGTAATATTCAAACTGTCAGTGCTATCATTATAGCTGAAAGTCTGCAGCTCCATTTGTCTCCTTATTCAATATTTTCCTGCAGGTTATTCTACTAGTTAGTCTTTAATCCACTTCTATATCCTTTCTTTCAAAGCCCAGGGCTCCTGGATTATCTTCTTTATCTGTCTTCTGTATCTGTGTCAATTGGTTTCTCTTTCCTTTGTTGAAGAGTATCTGTGCAATGTGTTTGCCTATTACGTCATCTTACCAAAAGTCCTGTATATCTTCCTTTGAAAAGCACCAGTTCAAATTTCTTGCCCATTTTTAGGTTTGGTTATCTGTTTTTGTAAAAATACTTTTATGTTCTCCATATAAGACATTTACAATTACAGTTTTTCAAATATTTTCTTCTACTTCATGGCATTCTTTTTCACTTCCTTATGAATGATGATTGAATTTTACAAATTTTCTATTTTTTCCAAATTAACACTTTATTTATTTATTTAATCTTCTCTATCTAGAAAATCAAGGAGCTTTGATGGTCTATTGATTAGGACACTTGACTGCTAACCAAAATGTTTGTTGTGCAAACCCACCAGCTGCTCCATGGAAGAAAGAAGAGGCAGTCTGCTTCAATAAAGATTTACAGCCTTGGCTGCTTGATGGTAGTAAGTTTGAATTTTATATCTCTATATATCTCTATCTATATCTCTATCTATATCTATATATATGTATGTATATACATACATACATATCTATCTATCTATATACACACACACACACACACACACACAATCATACTATATGGCACACTGCTGAATATATTTCTTGTACATTGTGGTGGACATAACATTTTTTTTTCCACATATGATATCTAATTTTTTCCAGTACTTTCAGTTAAAAACACTGTCTGCTCCATACTGTTTCCACAGTTTTATAATAAAATATGTGTGAATAGACAGATTAATAAATATTTATATCAGTATATTTTAGTCTCAATACCACAATATTTCATTATTACTATTATAACTTTATTGCGATTTGGGTGCAAGTTTACAGAAAAAATTAGTTTTCCATTCAAAACTCTGTTTACCTTTTCTTTTGGGATATTGATTACAATCCCCACAACATAACAGGACTCTTCTCCCTCCCTCCCTGTGTTTACCATTTCCATTCATCCTTATGCATTTCCTGCCTTCTGAACTTTATCTCTGGGCAAATGCTGCCATTCTGTGCTTGTATGGTTCATTGCTTTAAGGAATATATACCTCCTTGGTGTTATTGTTCACCTTATAGAACTGTCTATTTTTTGGCTGAAAATTGAGCCATGGGGTAAGTTCAGTTCCCAGCTTGAGAATACCACAATACCTTAATACTATAGCACTCTAATGAGTCATAGATTGACAATTATTGTTTCTTTGCATTTATTTGTGCATATTAAGGCCATTTTTTTGCAGATGTACACACTCATGTACACACACACAGATAAGGTCTGGTATGTTTAATTAGAATTTCCCTGACATGATTAAAGGCAACAATATCTCCATTCAAGATATCCAACAAATCTGTAACAGGATAAACCTAAAAGAAAATCACCAAGGCATGTCATCAAACTCAGCAAAGCCAAGGATGAAGAAAGAACCCTGAAAGCAGCACAGGAAAAATGAAAAGTTTCATACAAAGGGTAACCAATAAGACTAAGCTCTGATTTGTTGGCAGAAACCACACATGCAAGATGTTTGTATATAAAAGTAGGATGGTATATATAAAACCCTGAAAGAAAAAAAAAAATTCCAACTAAGAATTATAAAACCAGCAAAATTGTCTCCTAAACATAATGGTGAAATTAGGGCATTTGCAGAGAAGCAGAAATTAAGGGAATTTGTTAAGACCAGACCAACTTTACAAGAGATGCTAAAGGGAATCCTTTGCATAGAGAACCAACAACAGCAAACAACAATTGACCATTAACACATATGATGACATAACCCAAAAAACAATCCAGTTATGGAACCTTCCAATGCAAGAAACTTACAAGATTGTAAACAGCACAAAAGTGACATCAAATGTCAAATAAGAACAACTAGGAGCTCTGGTAGCATAGTGGCTAAAGCACTTGACTGCTAACCAGAAGGCTGGCGGTTCAAACCCATCAGCCACTCCTCGGAAGGAAGGTTGGGCAATCCTACTTCCGTAGTGATACTGCCTCGGAAACCCAAGGAGGGGTCGCTATGAGTCGGGGCTGACTCGACGGCACATAACAACAACAACAACAATCCAAAAAGAGGGGGAAAGTAATGTAGTTAAAGAAGTTCTAAGTGAGGAGTAAGTCAAGACAATTGCAAGATAGAACAGATTGGAAAGAAAATTATAAATCACATTTGAACTAAAAAAAAAAAAAAAAAGATACACTTTCTCTCAAAATAAAAAAGAGGACAAGCAAAAATGCTTAGCAAATAATAAAGCAATGAAGGAAAGGATAACAAAAGTCATAAGCAAAATGAGCTCAGTAAAAAAAAAATATATGGAAGAAAAAATCAGGAACACAATGAAAAAACACATAGCAAAATGAAGCAACAAATTCATACTTGTCAATTATTACACTGAGTTTAAATGGATTAAATGTACCACACAAGAGACAGAGAGTTAACGACAGGATAAGAAAAGAAAATACAACCCATCAACATGCTGTCTACAAGAGACATATCTTAGAGACAAAGACAACAATAGACTAATAATCAAAGGATGGAAAGGAATATATCAAGCAAATGGCAATGAAAAAAGAGGAGCAGTAATATTAATTTATGATAAAATTGACTTTAAGACAAAAACCACCATAAGAGACAAGGAAGGACATTATATAATGATTAAAGGATCAATTGAACAAAAGGACAGAATGATATTGAATATCTATGCACCCAATGAAAGAGCTCCAAAATACATAAATCAGATTTTGATAGAATTGAAAAGACAAATAGATGACTCCACAGGAATAGTAGAACACTTTAACATGTCGCTTTCAATGAAAGATAGAACAATTGGAAAGAAACTCAACAAAGACACAGAAAAATTGAACGATACAATCCACCAACTTGACCTTATAGACAGCTACAGACCACTTCACCCATCAAGAGCACAATATACATTCTTTTCCAGTGCACATGGAACATTCCTCATGACAGACTATATGTTAGGTCACAAAAGAAGCCTTAATAAAGTTTAAAACTTTGAAATACTATAAAGGATCTTCTCAGATCATAATGCTACAAAACTAAAAATCAACAACAGGAAGATCAACAGAAGAAAATAAACACATGAAAACTGAATAACACTCTCCTTAAAAACAACTGAGTAGTAGAAGAAATAAAAAATGGAATTAAAAATTCCTTGAATCAAGCAAGAATGAAAACTTGACATACCAAAATCTTTGTGATACAGCAATAGCAGTTATCAAGGGCCAATTTATAAATATTGCATTTCTTTATTCATGTTAAGGTCTATCAAAAAAGACAAAGGACTCAGAAAAACACCTTAACCCAACATCTCCAACAACTAGAAAACGAGGAGCAAAAAAAGCCTACAATCACCAGATGAAAAGAAATAAAGGTATTTGAGGAGAAACAAATGAAACAGAAAATAGCTTTCTATTTTCTGAAAATAGAAAAAAAAAAAAATCAACAAGACTAGAAGTTGTTTTTTTGAAAAGATTAATAAAACTGATAAACTCATGGCAAGTTTAACAAGGGAAAAGAAAGAGAGAATACAAATAGCACAAATAAGAAATGAAATGGGTGATGTCACAACAGAACCAACTGAAACAAAAAGGATAATATCAGGATACTATTAAGAACTGTACTCCAACAAATTTGAAAATCTAGAAGAAAGGGACAAATTTCTAGAAACATACTACTCACCTAAACCAACACAGACTGAGGTAGAAAATTTGAACAGGCTCAAACAAAAGAAGAAACAGAACAAGTCATAAAAATAATTACTAAGTAAAAGAGAGTCCTGGCCCAGACAGTTTACTGGAGAATTCTACCAAACTTTCAGAGAAGAACTGACACCAGTCCTACTCAAACTATTCCAGAACACAGAAATGAATGGAATCTTCCCCAATTCATTTTATGAAGCAAGCATAACCTTGATACCAAAAGCAGGCAAAAACATCAATAAAAAGGAAATCTACTGACAAATATCCCTCATGAATATTAATGCAAAAATCTCCAACAACATCCTAGCTAATAAACTCCAAAAATATATTTAAAAAAAATACATTATGATTAAGTGGAGTTCATACCAGGTATACAAGGATGGTCCAGCATTAGAAGAACAATCAACTTAATCCATCATATAAGTAAAATAAAAAGAACCACATGATCAGATCAATTGTTGCAGGAAATGTGTTTGATAAGATTCAACAAGCATTCCTGATAAAAACTCTCAAAAAAATAGGAATAGAAGCAAAATTCCTCAATATAATAAAGGGCATATATGCAAAACCAACAACCAACTTTATTCTCAAAGGAGAGAGAGTGAAACCATTTCCCTTGTGAAGGAAAACCAGACAAGGATGCTCCCTATCACCACTTACATTCAATATTGTATTGGAAGTTCTAGCTAGGACAATAAGGCAGGAAAGGGAAATCAAAGGCATTCTAACTGGTATGGAAAAAGTAAAATGATCTGTATTTGCAAATGGAATGATCCATAGACAACCCAAGAGAATCAGTAAGAAAACTGCTGGAAATAAGTGAGAGATTTAGCACAGTGGTAGGATACCAGATCAATATACAAAATTTAGTTGGATTGCTCTATACCAGCAAAGAGATTTCTGAAAAGGAATTAAGAAAAACAATGCCTTTACAATAGCTACCAAAAAAATAAAATACTTGGTAATAAATCTTACCAGGGAAGGGACATGAAAGATCTGTACAAAGAAAACTACAAAACACTCCTTCAGGAAACTGTAAGTGATCTACATAAATGGAACAACATTCTTGCTCATGAATAGGAAGACTGAACATAGTGAAAATGTCAATACTACTCAAAGCAACGTATACATTCAATGCAATCCCAATCCAGAGACTGTCAGTCAGCATTTTTAAAGGATATGGAAAAAACAATCACTATCTTTATATGGAAACAAAAGAGACCTCAGATAAGCAAAGCATTATTGAAGAAGAAAAACAAAGTAGGAGGACTTACTCTCCTGGATCTCAAAACCTACTATACACCCACAGTAGTCAAAACAACCTGGTATTGGTACAATGACAGACACATAGACCAGTGGAATAGAATTGAGAACCCAGAAATACATCCATTGACCTATGGTCAACTGATCCATTCAATGGGGAAGAGATTGTCTGTTTAACAATGGTGCTGGATATCCATTTGAAGAAAGAAGAAATAAAATCTGTATGTATCTTACACCATACACAAAAACTAGCTCCAGTTAGATCAAAGACTTAATTGTAAAACCTAAAACTTTAAAGTTCCAAAAGGAAAAAATAGGGGCAAATTTAGAGGCCTTAATTTATGGCATAAATAGATTGTCAAGCATAACACAAAATTCGCAAACAGCAGAAGATAAAGTAGATGAATGGGACCTTCTAAAAATTAAACATTTATGTGCTTCAAAGACTTCTCCAAAAGAGTGAAAAGAGAACCTACAGATTGGGAAAAATATTTGTCAGTGATATGTCTGACAAAGAACCTATCTAAAAAATTTACAGAAAACTCCAACACCTCAACAACAAAAAGAAAAACAATCCAATTGAAAAATGGACAAAAGACATGAATAAACACTTCACCAAAGAGGATATTCAGGCAGCCAACAAACACATGAAAAAATGTTGATGATCATTAGCCATTGTTGTCATTGTTGTTGTGTGCAATTGAGTCGGACCTGACTCACAGCGACCCAACCTTGGGGTTTCCGAGGCAGTATCACTACGGAAGTAGATTGCCTAACCTTCCTTCTGAGGAGTGGCTGGTGGGTTTGATCTGCCAGCCTTCTGGTTAGTCAAGTGCCTTAGGCACTATGTTACCAGAGCTCCCATTAGAGAGATGCAAATCAAAACAAGTTCAACAAGACAGAAATGTTGGCAAGGCTGTGGAGAGATTGGGACTCTCACACACTGCTGGTGTGACTGTAAAATGATGCAACCACTGTGGAAAGCAGTATGATGATTCCTTAAAAAGTTGGAATTAAAAATATAATTTGATTAGGCAATCCCATTACTAAGTATATATCCTAAAGAAGTGAGAGCCAGGACAACAATAGTTATATGTACAGTCCAGTTCATTGCACACTATTGATAGTAACAAAAAATGGAGACTACCTAGGTATCCATCAAGAGAGGAACAGATAAGCAAACTGTTGACATACACACTGCCCCATCTTTATTCCAGCTGGTAGTGGGTTCAAACCACCAATATTTTTTGTTAGCAGCTAAATACCTTAATTGCTACTCCACCCAAACCAAACTAAACTCACTGCCATTGAATCTATTCTTATTCATTTAGACCACCATTGGGTTTCCAAAGCTGTAAATCTTTATAGAAATAGATTGATTCATAATCCTTCCACAGAACACCTGGTACCCACATGGCCACTGGCAAGCTTTTAAGATCCCAGTCACTACTTACCAAAGTGGGATGTGGAACAATGTTTTGGGTAGTGTGTTATGCCAGTTGAGCTTGATGTCCCCTGTGACTATAGTCCCAAGCCCACAGGTATAACTACTCACTTCTTCTGAGTAGTGGCTGTAGCCAAGAAGTGACTAAAACCTTGTCCCTTGTCAGCTCTACTACGTTGTTGTTGCTGTTACGTGCCATTGAGTCAGACCTAATGCATAGCAACCCCTCCTTGGGTTTCTGAGGCAGTCTCTTTATGGAAGTAGATTGCCCAACCTTCCTTCTGAGGAGTGGCTGGTGGGATTGAACCACCAACCTTCTGGTTAGTAGTCAGGTGCCTTAGGCACTATGCTACCAGAGCTCCCCAGCTCTACTATATACCTGGGAATTCTTACAGAACATACGAATACACTCATAGAAACATTGTCTGTCAACCATATATATGGTCTTGGGCACAGTGCCCCCTACAGAGATATACATAATAGTTCAGCCTGTGAACCTATCTATTCACCCGTATACCAATGTTTGCTTTCACTGACAACACAGTACTGTGTGTCCAAAAGAGTTCATCTTTGTTGTTTGTACCTGCTGTGCACCTCTCTATGTCTTCCTCTTCCTCAAAGCCACTGTGTTGATTACTTACATTTGGTACATTACCCTTCTTTTGACCCAAATCAATACTTGTCTCTACCTATCTAACAATGTTCCCCCCTCCCATCCCTGATAACCAACAAAGAAAATGTCCTTCCATATATAAACCTTTCCTTGACTTTTTAAAATAACAGATTGTTATTTTATCACAGAATCTGTCCTTCTGTGATTGACTAATTTCACTCAGCCTAATATCCTCCAAGTTCACCCACATTATGTGGTGTTTTGTCGATTCTGTGTTATTCTTTAGGGTTGCATAGTATCCCATTACGCATATGTACCATAGTTTGCTTATCCATTCTTCTGTTGATGGGCACCTAGGTTGTTTCCATTTTTGGCTGTTGTAAATAGTGCTACAATGAACATGGTTGGCATATATCTGTTCTTGTCTTGGTTCTCACTTTTTTAGGATATATACCTAGTAATGGTATGGCTATATCAAATGGTATTTCTAATTCCAACTATTTAAGATATCACCATACTGCCTTCCACAGCGGTTGTATCATTTTACAGTCCTACCATCAGTGTATAAGAGTCCCAATCTCTGAATCCTCACCAGCATTTTTTATGTCTTGTTGAACTTTGTTAGTAGTGCTGGGGCCAGATGGTATATTATTGCTGTTTTGATTTGCATCTCTGTAATGGCTAATGATCATGGGCATTTCTTCATGTTTGTTGGCCACCTGAATATCCTCTTTGGTAGAGTGTCTATTCATGTTGTCTGCCCATTTTTAAATTGGATTATTTGCCTTTTTTTCTGTTGAGGTGTTGTAGTTTTCTATAAATTCTAGCGATAAACCCCTTGTCAGATATGTCATTCCAGTCTGTAGGTTCTCTTTTGACTCTTTTACAGAAGTCTTTCAAAGCACGTAAAAATTTAATTTTTAGAAGGTCTTATTCAACCAGTTTATCTTCTGCTATTTTTGTATTTTGGGTTATGCTTCATAGTAAATTTATTCCATATATAAGGACCTCTGAATTTACTGCTATTTTTTCCTTGAGGAATGTTATAGTTTTAGGTTTCACATTGAATTCTTTGAGCCATTTGGATTCAGTTTTTGTACATGGTGTGAGGTACAGATCTTGTTTCATTTTTCTGCAAATGGATATCCAGTTTTGCCAACACCATTTGTTTAAAAATCTCATCCCCATTTAATGGATTACAGCCCTTTGTCAAAGATAGCTGACCATAGGTTGATGGATCTATTTCTGGATTCTCAACTCATTCCATTGTTCTATGTGTCTGTCATTGTACCAGTACCATGCAGTTTTGACTACTGTGGCTGGATAGTGGGTTTTAAGATCTGGGCCTGTGAGACCTCCTATTTTGTTCTTCTTCTTCAATAGTGCTTTGCTTATCTGATGTCTCTCCTTTCCACATAAAATTAGTGATTGTTTTTTCCATATCCTTAAAGAATGTTGACGGGATCTGGATTGAGATTGTGTTGAATGTCTAGATTGCTTTGGGTAGAATTGCTATTTTTATAATGTTTTATCTTCCTAACCATAAATATGGTATGTTCTTCCATTTATGTAGATCTCTTATGGTTTCTTGAAGTAGTCTTTTATAGTTTTCTTCATACAGGTCTTTTGTGTCTCTATCAGATTTATTCCCAAGTATTTTTTTTTTTTTGGTAACTATAGTAAATGGTATTGATTTCCTTATTTCTTTTTCAGTAATCTCTTTGCTGGTATAGAGGAATCCAACTGATTTTTGGTTGTTGATGTTGTATCCTGCCACAATGCTAAATCTCTCAAATAGTTCCAAGAGATTTTTGACTGAGTCTCCTGGGTTTTAAGTATACAATCATATCATCAGCAAATAGGGTAAGTGTGACTTCTTCCTTATCAATTGGGATGCCTTTGATTTCCTTTTCTTGCCTTATCGCCCTCACTAGAACTTCCAATACAATGTTGAATAGAAGTGGTGATGGAGGGCATCATTGGTTCCTGTTCATAAGGGGAATGGTTTCAGTCTCTCTGCATTGAGAATAATGTTGGCTGTTGGTTTTGCATAGATGTCCTTTATTATGTTGAGGAAC
>NW_006921591.1:32571820-32575513 GCF_000298275.1 Orycteropus afer afer
ATTCCATCTTGTTCTATGTTTTGGAACAGTTTGAGTAGGAGTGGGATCAGTTCTCTGAAAGGTTTGGAAGAATTCTCTGGTGAAATCATCTTGGCCAGGGTTTTTTGTTGTTATTGTTTTTCTTGGTAATTTTTTTTTATGGACCTGTTCAATTACTTCTTCTGTTATGAGTCTGTTTAATTTTCCATCTCAGTCTTTGTTAGTTTGGCTAAGTAGTGTATTTCTAGAAATCTATCCATTTCTTCTAGATTTTCAAATTTGTTGGACTATAGGTCTACATAGTATACTAGTATCCTGATATTATCCTTTTTTATTTCAGTTGGTTCTGTTGTGATGTTGCCCATTTCTATTCTTATTCATGTTATTCCTATTCTCTTTCTCTTTTCCTTTGTTAAATTTTCCAGTGGTTTGCCAACTTTATGAATCTTTTCAAGAATACAACTTCTAGTCTTTATTTTTTCTATTGTCTTTCTATTTTTTGTTTCATTGATTTCTGCTTGAATCTTTATTATTTCCTTTCTTCTGGTGACTGTCAGCTTTTTGTGTTCTTTTTCTATTTGTTGGAGATGTTGTTTTAAAGTGTGATTTTGGCTCTTTCTTCTTTTTTGATGTGTGCATTTATTGCTATAAATTGGCCTCTGGTCACTACCTTTGCTGCGTCCCCAACATTTTCATATGTCATGTTTTCATTCTCATTTGATTCAAGGAAATTCTTAATTTCATTTTTTAATTCTTCTATTATGGAGTTGTTTTTTGAGGAGAATGTTGTTCAATTTCTATGTATTTGCTCTTTTTCCATTGATCTTCCTCTTGTTGATTTCCAATTTGATAGCATTGTAATCTGAGAAAGTGCTTTGCGGTATTTCAATGATTATAAATCTCTTAAGACTTGCTTTATGACCTAACATATGGTTGATCATGGAAAATGTTCCATGTGTGCTAGAAAAATGTATATTGTCCTGTTGTTGGTGAAGTGCTCTGTAGGTGTCTATAAGGTCAAGTTGGTGGATTGTATGGTTTAGCTCTTCTGCATCTTTGTTGTGTTTCTTTCAAATTATTCTACTTTTCATTTTCATTGAAAACAAAAGTTCTATCTTTCATTTTGGTGTTCTTCCATTGGGTCCATAGCTCTTTATTATGGTTATACCTTCTTGTTCAATTGATTCTTTAATCATTATATAATGCCCCTCCTTATCTCTTATGGTGGTTTTTGTCTTAAAGTCAATATTATCAGAAAATAATACTGTTACTCCTGCTCTTTTTGGTGGTTATTTTCTTCATGTATCTTTTTCCAACCTTTGATTTTTAGTATATTTTTGTCTTTGTCTCTAGGTTGTGTCTCTTGTAGCCATCAAATTGATGGGTTATGTTTCCTTATCCAGTCTGCAACCCTCCATTTCTTATGTGCTGCATTGAATCCATTGACATTCAGTGTAAGTATCAACAAGTATGAATAGGTAGCTGTCATTTTGTTATGTGTTTTCTCATGGTGTTCCTGGTATCTTTATTCTACATATTTTTGTGTGTTGAGCTCATTTTGTTTATGAATCATGTTTTCTTTTCCTTTGTTGTTATTGTTTTAGTATTTGCTAAATATTTGTCTTTCTCCTTTTTTTTTTTTATCATGATGTGAAGGCTTATCATTTTTCTTTCAGGTTACCCTATGATCTATAATTTTCTCCCCAAGATTAGAATAGTCCATTCTATCTTACAACTCTCTTGATTTCCTTACCATTTAGAAGTTCTGTAACTACACTGTTTTTACCTTCTTTTTCTTTTGTACTTGTCCTCATTTGCCAATTTATATCTCTGGTTCCCTGTTTACAATCTTGTAAGCTTATTTTACTTTGGATAGTTCCATAGCTATGTTGGTTTCTGGGTTATGTCATCTTGTGTATTAATGGTTGAGTGTTTGCTATTATTGGTTCTCTGTTCAAAGGACTCCCTTTAGTATCTCTTATAAAGTTGGTCTGATTTTAATAAATTCCATTCATTTCTGCTTATCTGGAAATCTCCTAACCTCACCATCATATTTGAGAGACAATTTTACCAGGTATATAATTCTTGGATGGAATTTTTTCTCTTTCAGGGTTTTATATATACCATCCCATTGTCTTCTCGCTTGCATGGTTTCTGCTGAGAAATCAGTTTATTCTTTTTGGTTGTCCTTTGTAGGTAACTTTTCTTTTTTTCCATTGCTGCTTTCAGGATTTTTTCTTTGTCTTTGGTTTTGGTGAGTTTGATGATGGTACATCTTAGTGATTTTCTTTTGGGGTCTATCTTGTTTGGGGTTTGTTGGAATTCCCAAATGTATATACTCTCATCTTTCATCATATCAGGGAAGCTGTTTTCTAATAAATATTGGACATTTTTCTCAGTGGTTTTATTTTTCCCTTCCTATTCTCAAATTCCAATTACATGCAGGTTATTCTTTTTGATGGTATCTTACATGAACCATGATCTTTTTTTTTTTTTTTTTCTGATTGATCCCTTTGAAAAGAAGTATTCAAGTATTTGTCTTCAATGTCATTAATACTGTTTTCTTTTGATTTGATTCTACTCCTTTCTTCTTTCATTGTGTTATCTATTTCTTAAAATTTAGTATTAATATTCTGGATTTTCATCTGTACATTTTGTATCATTTGTAATTTTTCATTTATTTTGTCATTTTGGTCATTTATTTTCTTTTGAAATCGTTACAGGGTTTTGTCTGTGGTTTCCTTAATTCTGTCAGTGTTTTTCTTGTTCTGTCTCTCAGTCCTTTGAAGATATTTAAATATAATTCTTTGAATTCCATATCAGGAAGTTCCAATTCTGCTTCTTCCTCAAGGATGTGCTCTGGGTCTGTTTCCTTCTTCTTTGTTTCTATCACTTTATCTTGCTTCTTTGTGTGGACTGATGAACTGTTGTTTCCAAGACTTGTGATATTGTTGTATTTAGATCTTTTTTAACTGAGAAGAGCAGTTAGGAGTGAGTAAGGCTTTTATTGGTTGTTGTTGATCATTGGCTATTTGTTGGAGAAGGAAGTCGTGGCTCTCACTCAGTAAGTGGAGCTGCAGAAGGTGTGGGTTTGGTTGTGTCAAATGGACATCGTTGCTGTTTCTAACTCAGTCAGACAAAGACTAAAATTGAAAAACCATCAAAAAAGTTAAAGCAAGTGGAAAAATAACACAATGCATAAACACACAGGAACAATCACCAAGGAAAGAAAGAAACAATATCTGGAGAGGGGACAATAAGAAAAAAATTGTATAGTAGGAGAATAATGAAGAAAAAAATTAGAAAAATGTAAAAAAGAAAAACAAAGAATGGGGTTAACTATGAGAAAAAGAAATAGGAGTCAGGAACAGGGAAGAGAGAGGAAGCTGATAACTAGAATCTAGGAAGGGAAGAATAAAGAATAATAATTAAAAGGACAAAAATGAAAGAGCAACAACAATAACAATAATTTTAAAACAGACAAAAACAAGCAAACTGAAAAAAGAAAAAAAAAAAAAAATCTGGGCATAGCACAGCAGAATATCTATGTAATCCTCATTTCTGGGATGGAAATAACCAGGAATAAACTTCCCCACAGATCAGTTAAGCAATAAATCAAATTAAAATATTTATTGAATATTCATACTATGATTCTATAATAGTACTATTTCAGCATTTATAATAGTTACTATCCCAGGTACTCTGATAGATGCT
>NW_006921591.1:32575613-32584752 GCF_000298275.1 Orycteropus afer afer
TCTTGCTGTCCTAGAAAGTGGGTGGGAGTGAATGATGGCTGCACCATAACTAACCAAGAGGCTGTGAGGTATAAGAGTAACAAGGGAATATTGCACCTTTTCAGTTGTTTACTTCTGGAATGTCCTTCTGGTTCCTGGCAACTGGAGCACGTTCCTAGGTCCCTGGAATCTGAGAGAATGCTGTCACTTTAAATATCCAAAATGACATACTGCTTGCAAACATTCAAAATGGCTGCACCTTCCAGACCACCAAATATCCACAGCTCAGCCCAACCCCATAGTCACTGCTTCCCTTTTATTTACCTGTCACCAGTGCAGTCCTCTGTGCAGCCCCTGTCTAATAGGGCTGATTTTCAAGTTAACTTTTAGGTCCTTAAACCACTTGGCAATATCCAAGCTTTTCATGCCATCGATATTGCTGACAGACCACAGCTCTCTATGTCTCTGTCTCATTATTATTATTATTATTATTTTGGTGTTTTCATGCAAGTTCTTCTACTAGTTGGAGTTTAGTCCACTTCTGTATCCTTCCTTTCAAAACTCAGGGATCCAGGATTATCTTCTGTATCTGTATTAAATGATTTCCCTTTTCTTTGTTGAATAGGGTCTATGTAGTTTGTCTGCCTATTCCAGTATTTTACCAGAACACTTTGGTTTAAATTTTCTTGAAAAAATACAAAATACATAAATATAATTGCTACATCATAATATAGGTATGTTCAATTTTATTAAAAATGCCAGGAGTTTTCAGATTAGTCATACAATTTTACACTCTCACATGTAATGTATGAATATTCTAGTTGTTCAATTTCTTCCAGAGCATTTGGTTCTACCAATCATTCATTCTTTTTTTTTTTTTTTTTTAATGTTTGATCTTCTGGTAGATGAAAATTTGTCACTATGAGTTGAAATTGACTCAATGGCAATGGACATTTATGTTTTTAATTTATATTTCTCTGATGATTAATGATACTGAGTACTGCTCAAGTGCTTAATGAGCAATCCTGTACCTTTTTTTTTTTTAAGGAACCCTGGTGGAACAATGATTTAGCATTAAGTTGTTAACCAAAAGGTAGATAGTTTGAGTTCACCAGCTGCTGTACTGAAGAAAGATGCAGCAATCTGCTTCTGTAAAGATTATAGCCTTGCAAACTCTATGGGGCAATTCTGCTCTGCTCTATAGATTCATTATGGAAATCAACACAGTGGCAATTGACTTTGGGTACCTTTTTTTGTGAAGTGAGTGTTTAAGGCTTTTACATTTTTTTTAAATTGTGCTATTTGCATTTCTATTACTGATATGTAAATGTTCTTATACATTCTGGGTTAAATTCTGTCAGAAAAGTACATTATGGCAATAACTTTCAGATCACTGCTTGACTTTTCATTTATTTAATAATGTCTCTGAATGACAAAGAGCCATTAGTGGTTCATGATTTCTTGAATTCTGTGTGGTAAACACATATTTGACCTGCCATTGAACTTCATGGGAAGTCACCATCTGTCTTTCAGTGGAGAATTGCATGTTGCTGTGATGCTGGACAGGTTTTAGTAGGACTTCACTGCTAAGATAAAGTAGTAAGAAAGACCTGACAATCTACTTCTGAAAATCACCCATAATAATCTGATGATGCTCAATTAATCATGGGGATGGCACAGTACTAGGCAACATTTTGTTTCCTTATGCATGGCATTGCCAAGAATCAGTGCTAACTTGATGACAGGTAACAACTAGATTAGAAAAAGTTTCCAAATATAATAAGTACAATTTAAACATTTTTATGGATACTAATTTTTATTTAATTTCTAAGAATCTTTGTATCCCACAACAGTGCAACATATTCTTCTATGTTTTGTTCTAAAAGGTTATAGATTTTGCTTTAATATCCAAGTCCCTGATCAATCTTTAATTTCTATGTGGATTAATATAGGATTAGGTTTTTTTTTTTTTCCATAGGTTTATACAAAACCTCTTGTTTAAAACACTTTACATTTTCCAGTCACTTTTTTGGCACCTTTGTCAAAAAATTATTTAAAGTTATACATGGAAAGCTATTTCTGAAGCATCTATGTGCTTGATTCATTCATTTCTCTATGTTTATGCTGATACCACACTATTTTGATTTTTGTATGTTTAGGAAAAAGAACTTCAAATCACATAGTATAAGTACTCCAACTTTGCTCTTCTCTTCAAGAATGCTTTGGCTTATCTAGGTCCTTTGACTATTCAGTGTCAATTTTACAATAAGTTTGCCAATTTCTAAAATAAAAATCTGCTATTATTTTGACCAAATTTGGCTGCTTACCAAAAGGTTGGTGGTTCAAACTCACCAGCCACACCCAGGAGAAAGATGAAACAGTCTGCTTTTGTAATTATTTGCAGCCATAGAAGCTCTAAGGGGCAAATCTACTCTGTCCACTAAAGTTGCTATGAGTAGGAATCAATTAAATGGCAATGTGTTTGGGTTTTATTATTTTGGTTAAGGTTCCTCCATGTTGCAAAAATGTAGCACCTCACTGCTAACCTAAATGTTCATAGTTAGAACCCATCCATTGGTACTGGAGAATTAAGGGCCTGGTGATCTTCTTCCATTAAGATCACAGCTACTTACAGCTACTTAAAGAAAACTTACAGAGCAGTTCTACTCTGCTCACATGGATTTCCCACGAATTGGCATCAGTTGGACAAAAAGCGACTGACAACAATAATGATTTTGATTTTGGTTTTCTGAAAACCAAGAAATCCCATATTTTCAAAATGACAAGCTCTTGGTCTATGTACAGGTTCCACATAAGCACAAGTTAGTGTTCTGGATTTCTGTTTTGAAATGTTACCCATTATTTGTTATTATCCACAGGGTTGATTACCTTTGTATAGTCAATAAAACACAGGTAAACACCTTTCTGGAATTCTCTGCTTTTAGCCAAGGCCTATCTGATATGAGCAATGATATACCTCATTCCCTGTCCTGTTTTGGACTCAGCTTCTGAATTTCTGGCAGTTCCCTCCTGATGTACTAATTCAACTGTTTTTTGTTTGTTTGTTTGTTTGTTTGATTGTTTTTATTATTTTGAGTAAAATTCTACATGTGTTTTAAATATTAATGATACTGTTCAATAAATTCTACATCTGTTAGATCAATTATTTTTGAATGTTTAGAAATATAATCTCTTCCTGTCACTTATTCAGGTATCTTCTACATTTCTTGGCCTACATAAGTGAGCACTTACAGTGCTGCATCCATTTGTTTAACAAACAGTCATTTCCTGGAGCTTTGTTTTTCACCAATTCTTCCTGTGCAGCTTGGCATTTTTCCTTCATACCATTGATTCTTGATCATATACTACCTTTTGAAATGATTGAATGTCAACCAGTTCTTTCTGGTACACTGACTCTGTGTATACCTTCCTTTCTCTTCCTTCTCCTTCTCCTTCTCCTTCTTCCTCCTACTCCTACTCCTCCTCTTCTTATTCTTCTCCTCCTCCTCTTCTTTTTCTTCTCCTCCTCCTCCTCTTCTTCTTCCACCTCCCCCTTCTTCTTTTTTTCCCCCTCCCATCTTCTTTTGAAACTTCCTTGTCATTCAGTATTATATCCAAAAGATCTTTCAATATTACAACTTGAGGGCAACTTTTCTTCTTTCATTCTTTCAGCTTGAGAAGTGCCAAGCATATTATTCCCTTTTGGTTTTCTAACTCCAGGTCTTTGTGCGTGCCAATACTTAATCTTCTTGAGCCATCCTTGGAAATATTCAGTTCAGCTTTTTATTTTTGTCATTTCTCTCATTATCTTTAGCTACTTTCCTTTCAAGAACAAATTTCAGAATCTTTTCTAATATCTATTTTGATCATATCTTTTTTCCTATCTTTTTAATGATCTTTTTTTTTTCTTTCTTCATGTATGATGTCCTTACATATCACAAACATTTTGTACTTCACTACTAAACTAAAAGTTGGTGGTTTGTACTCACCCAACAGAGCTATTAAAGAAAACCCTGATTATCTGCTTCCATAAAGATTATGAAGGAGAAAAATAAATAAATAAATGTAGCAATTCTGCTCTGTGACATATGAGATTGTCATGAGTTGGAATCAACTCAAATACAACACGTTTATACACACACACACACACATATGTGTATATTCATGTGTACGTTCACTACTTATCTGACAGTTTGTTGTACTTTGATGTCTTGCCTGTTCCTGTGATGCTGGAAGCTATGCCATCACTATTTCAAATGTCAGCAGGGTCACCCACAGTAGACAAGTTTCAGCAGAGCTGCTAAATTAAGACAGACTGGGTAGAATGGCTTGTAAAGCTAGTTCTCAAAAATACAAGTTAGTGAAAACTTTATGAATAGCAGTGCAACATTGTTTGAAATAGTGACATGAGATGAGCCCCTCAGGTTAGAAGTACTCAAACTGAGTTTGGGGAAAGTCTACCTCCTCAAAATAGACAAAACTCTAACTAACTGCCTTCAGGTTGAATCTGACTCAACCTTGGTTTTCTGAGGTGGTATCTCTATAGAAGTAGGTTGCCCAGTCTTCCTTCCCAGGAGTGACTGGTGAGTTTGAACTAGCTTTCTGTTTAGCAGTCAACTGCCTTAGGCACTACACCACAAGAGCTTCCCATCAAAGTAGAGTAGACCTTAATGATATGGATGAAATAAAGCTTTTAGGATCTTTATTTGTTAATGTGGCACAACTAAAATGAAAAGAAACATCTTCAAACATTCATTAATAATTGGAATGTAGAAAATGTGCAGTATGAATCTAGAAAAATTGGAAGCCATCATAAATGAAATGGAATGCATAAATATCAGTGTCTTAGGCAATAATGAGTTGGAATGGACTGGTATTAGTGATTTTGAATTGGAAGATTATACACTCCACTATGCCAGGAATGATAAAGAGGAATGGTGTTGCATTCAGTGTCAAAAGAACATGTCAACATCTATCTTGAAGTACTACACTGTCAATAGTAGCATAATATCCATATGTCTACAAAGAATACCAGTTAATATGACTATTGTTCAAATTTACACACTAATAACTAATGACAAAGATGAAGAAATTGATTTTTTTTTTTTTTACCAACTTCTGCAGTCTGAAAATGTCCAAGTAGACAATCAGGATGTATTGATTATTACTGATGATTAGAATATGATCATTGGAAACAAAGAAGGACTGGTAGATCAGAAATGCAAATTTGGCCATAGAAATGACACTGGAGACTGTAAGACTAAAGACTTACTCATTGTAAATACCTTTTCAACAACATAAATACTGAGTATACACTTGGACCTCTCCAGATGGAATACATAGGAATCAATCAATTGCATCTGAGGAAGAAGATGATGGAGAAGCTGAATATCATCAGTCAGAACAAAGCTTGCAACTGACTATGGAAAAGAACATTAACTGATCATATATAAGTTAAATTTAAAGCTAAAGAGAATTAAAACAAGATCATGAGAGCCAAAGTATGGTCTTCAATATATACCACCTAAATTTAGAGAACATTGCAAGGATATATTTGACTCACTGAACACTAATGCAAAACACTAGATGAATTGTGTATGACATCAAGAGCATCATACATGAAGAAAGCAAAAAGTCATTAAAAAGACAGAAAAGAAAGAAAAAACAAAATGTGTATCTGAAGAGACTCTGAAACTTGCTCCTGTATATTCTACTGCTAAAATAAATGGAAGAAATGGTGTAAAAACGTGAACAAAATATTTCAAAGTATGGTTCAAGAAGACAAAATAGAGTATTATAATGAAATGTGTGAAAACCTAGAGATATAGAACCAAAAGACAAGAACAGGCATGACATTTCTCAAGGTAAAAAAATGAAAAAAAAAAAAAAATACAAGTCTCCAGTTGTAATATTTATTGATTCAACTGGCAAAATACTGAATAATACAGGAAGAAAGAAAAGAAGATTAAAGCAAATGCATAAAGTCAATGTACCAAAAATTGGCCAATGTTCAACCTTTCCAGGAGGTAGCTTTACAGTAAGTACCAATGTAATGCCTAAGGCATTTGACTGCTAACCAGAAGGCTGGTGGTTCAAATCCACCAGCCACTCCTCTGAAGGAAGATTGGGTAATCCACTTCCATAGTGATACTGCCTCAGAAACCCAAGGAGGGGTTGCTATGAGTTGGATCTCACTCTACGGCAATGTGTTTGGTTTTGGTTTTTTGGTTATTGAAGAAATAAGTCTAAGCTATACAGAAGAGGAAAAAAAAAAAAAGTCTACAGGAATTAACTGAATTCAAACTGAGATTCCTCAATATATAGATGTAATGTTGTAAGAGATCTACATTTGTGCCTCTTCCAAAGAAAAGTCATTCAATAGAATGTGGAAAGTACTGAGGAATATAAATATTAGCTCATGCAAGAAATGTCTTGCTTAAGATAATTCAAAAACAGTTGTAGCAGTATGTCAACATAGAATTACCAGAAAATCAAGCTGGATTCAGAAGAGCATGTGGAATGATGACTGTCTTAACCAATGCCTGGTGGATATTGGTTAAAAGCAGATAATACCATAAAGATGTTTACCTGTGTTTTATTGACTATGTAAGGCCATTCAACTGTGGGGATCATATATATATCTATATATATATGGATAACATTTCAAAGAATGGGAATTCAATTACACCTAATTTTGCTTGTGAGGTAACTACATAGAACAAGAGGTAGTCATTTGAAAAGAACAAGGGGATACTGGATACTATATGGTTTGAAATCAGGAAAGACATGCACCAGAGTTTGTTTGTTTTTTTTTTTTTCCTTTCACCATAATTATTCAGTCTGTATACTGAGCAAATAACATGAGAAGCTGGATTGTATGAAGAAAAATTCAGCATCAAGATTGGAGGAAAACTCATTTACAACCTGTGATAGGAGATGACACAGCCTTGCTTGCTGAACGAGAAGTAGCTTGGAAGTACTTCCTGATGAAGATCAAAGACCATTGCCTTCAGTGTGGATTATACCTCAACATAAAGGAAACAAAAATTCTCACAACTTTATCAATGAACAATATCACGATAAACAGAGAAAAGATTGAAGTTGTCAAAGATTTCATTTTACTGGTATCCACAAACCTTGCCCATGGAAGTAGCAGCCAAGAAAGCAAAGAACATATCTTACTGAGAAAATGTTCTGCAAAAGAGCCTTTTAAAGTGTTCAAAGGTTGTGCCTGACTCAAGTAATAGTATTTCAGTCACCTCATATGCACGTGAGTGCTTGACAATAAATAAGGAAGAAATGATATCATTTAATTATATTGTTGGCCAAGAATATTGAATATACTGTGGACTTCCAGAAGAACAAACAAATCTTTCTCAGATGAAGTACAGGCAGAATGCTCCTTGTAAGTGAGGATGGAGAGACTTCATCTCATTTGCTTTGGAAATGTTATCAGGAGGGACAAGTCCCTGGAGGAGGACATGGCGCTTGATAAAATAAAAGGTCAGCAAAAAAAAGGAAGACTCTAAATGACATTGATTGATCCAGTGACCGCTAAAATGGATATCTATCTATCTATCTATCTATCTATCTATCTATCTATCTATCCATCCATCTATCTATCTATCTAATAATGATTATGAGGATGGTGAAGGATCAGCAGTGCTTCATTTGGTTGTACGTAGGGTTGTTATGCATTGTATCTTACTTATCTGCACCTAACAACAACCACAATCCTAAGAATTACAATATTCATCTTTAATTTAGAAAAATGTATTTTGTTTTAATATTATATTACTTAAGATGTTTAACAACAATGAACTCTACCATTCATTTAGAGATTTATGTTATTTTTTTCATATACTTTGATTCTATTTATAAGTTCCTCAATAAACTGTTTCTGTTCATACTTCAAACTCTGATATATCTTTTAAAATAAGGAAGAGAGAACACAGATCATAAATCAGAGTTATCCATATGCTTACATTTTCTGGTACTCTTTACCCCTTCTTGTAAATCTAAGGTATGCTATCTAATAATATTGTATGCATTCTGAAGTTGATTGTCTTCTATTTTTGAGAAATCCAAATGCCATCTGACTGACACATTTTTATATTCAGTCTGATTGTAATGTTAAGTAAAATGGAAATATAGCAGTAAATGTTGAGAAATGATGCTGGGGGAGTGGAGAGGAAAAGGTGAACAAAATAACAATACATAACATGTTAAAGGATTTGGTTCTATGGGCAAAACAATTAAATGATACAGGAAGCATCAAACGATGATGGAATAAATACACAGATTAACAGTACCCCCTAAAAAAATTATTGTCAGTCATTTCAGAAGATAGTATATGAGATCCTCTGGTTCTTAGTTTAAAGGTCACTTCCAGGGGGCAATTTCATTTCAAGATTTGGGGAGTCACTCAGTTTAACTTAAAGAATAAAGATTGTCACCATGGAGTACTATATTTTTGTTTTGTTTCTTTGTTTCTTATTTTAAAATCATTTATATAAGCACCAGTCAAGAACTCTAACAACATACTGAATTGGGTCAATCTGCTGAAAAAGATCTATTTAAAGTGTTACAAGGGAAAGATGTTATTTGGAGAGGACTAAGGTGCTCCTGACCCAAGCCATGCTATTTTCAAACACCTCAAATAAATGTAAAATCTAGACAATGAATAGGGATTACTGAAGAAGAATTGATTCATTTGGACTATGTTGTTGGAAAATAATATGAAATATACCATGGACTGCAAGAAGAACAAACACATCTGTCTTGGAAAAAGTACAGCCAAATGCTCCTTAGAAGTGAGAATGGTAAGACTTCATCTCATATACTTTGGACATGTTATTGGGAGGGATTCGTCCCTGGAGAAATATATCATACTTGGTAATGCACAGTGTCCATGAGAAAAGGAATACCATTAGAAAGACAGGTTTACACAGTGGCTGCAACAATGGGCTCAAACATAGCCACAATTTTGAGGATGATGCAGGAGCAGGCAATGTTTCATTCTCTTATACCTAGTTTTGTGACTTGTTCATTGCAAACACCTTTTTTCAACAACACAAACGGAGGCTGTACACGTGGACTTCACCAGATGAAACACACAGGAATCAGATTGACTACATCTGTGGCAAGATGTGGTGGAAAA
>NW_006921591.1:32585862-32588687 GCF_000298275.1 Orycteropus afer afer
CAGAAAGATGTTTACTTGTGTTTTATTGACTATGCAAAGGATTTGATTGTGTGGATCATGACAAATTATGGATAACATTGAGAAGAATGGGAACTCCTGAACACTTGATTGTACTTATGAGGAACCTGTACCTTGACCAGGAGGCTGTCGTTCAAACAAAACAAGGGGACACTACATGATTTAAAATAAAAAGAGCGTGTATCAGGGTTGTATCCTTTCCCCACACTTATTCAATCTATATAATGAACAAATAATCTGAGAATATGGACTATATGAAGAAAAACATAGCATCAGGATTGGAGGAAGAATCATTAACAACCTGAGATATGCAGATGATACAACTTTGCTTGCTTAAAGTGAGGATGACTTGAGGCACACACTGAGGAAGGTTGAAGAATACAGTCTTCATATGGATGACATCTCAATATAAAGAAGACAAAATGCCTCACAACTGGACCAATGAGCAGCATCACAATCAATGGAGAGAAGATTGAGGTTGTCAAAGAATTCACATTGCTTGATTCTGCAATCAATGCAAATGGAAGCAGAAGTCAGGACATTAGACAACGTGTATCACCGGGAAGGTCAACCACAAAGGAACTGTTTCAAGTGTTGAGGAGCAAGGATGTCTCCTTGGGGACTAAGGTGCACCTGACAGAAGCTATGATATTTCCAATTGCCTTGTATGCATGTGAGAGCTGGACAATGAATAATGAAGACCGAAGAAGAGTTGATGCTCTTGACATATGGTTCTGGTGAAGAATGCTGAAAGTACCATGGACTGCTAAAAGAACTAACAGATCTTTCCTAGAGGAAGTGCACCCGAAATACTCCTTGGAAGTGAGAATGGCCAGACTTCGTCTTACCTATTTTGGGCACGTTGTCGTAAGGGACCATTCCCTGGAGAAGTATGTCATGCTTGGTAGGGTAGAGGGTCGATGAAAGAAGGGGAGGCCTTCAACAAGATGGATTGACACGGTAGCTGTGATGATGGGCTCAAGTATAGCCGGGATCATGGAGCTGGCGTGCAATTGGGCAGTGTTTCGTTCTGCTGTGCATTGGGTCGCTATGAGTCAGAAATGACTCCATGGCACCTAACAACAAGAAACCTAGTTATAGTACAAGTTGAAACCAACTTGACAGCATCTAACTATACAACAACAATAACATATCAGAAGATATTTTAAAGTATAGATGAGAAGGTTGGTGCAGCAGGGAGTTTAAGTTAATGCAAGAGAAAAATGTAGAACAGAAATAGTGAGAATGTTGACATAATGTGAAGAATGTGATCAATATTACTGATCACCATATCTAGATCTATGGAATTGCAGCAGGTTTTTCTGTGTACATTTTCACCAGAATAATATTAATTGTTAAAAAAGAGACACTGGTACTGAAGAAAGAATTTCAAGCTGTACTGAAGGCATTCATGGAAAACAAGTCTCCAGGAATTGACAAAATACCAATTGAGATATTTCAACAAAGGGCCACCCCCTACCCTTGTGTTGTTTTTGTTGCTAGGTGCCATTGAGTTTGTTCTAAATCATAGGGACTCTGTGAACAATAGAATGAAACATTACCCAGTCCACTCCTGTGTTAGCTACAGCAATTTAGTAAGAATACTAATCCCTGGTCAATTGCATCCTCCATGACTAGTGGAGTAAGCCCTGAGAGGTTGATGTTGGGTTTGATTGCAGTCTGATGAAAATTTTTAAAAATGTTAACTTAAGCATATTTAAAAGCCCTTTCCTGCTCACCTTTAGTTTTACATCACCAACTGAGTCTCCATCAAAATAATAAAAATAATAATATATCCTAAATATAAATGCTAAATATAAATTCAAGATTATCTATTTCTTTTTCATATGTTTAGGGAAAATTGGTGAATTAGTTGTTTCTGTTGATCTCAAAGGATAAAACTATCATTTTAGATTTTTCTGGAAAAATGGGTTTTATCACTGATATTTCAAATATCCCCAATGAAGATCTTCTTTTTGACACTGTCAAAGTCTGGACAGATGACTTATTTATTTATATTATTATTTATTTTCATAATATAAACTGTGATAATTTATATTAAATAACTTTTAAAATTATGAAGCAAAATGTAATATGTGCTATACTTAAGTCTAGCATCATTTTCTCTGCAAATGCAAAATGATGACCTTGGGTCCAATCATTAAAACATTGTAGATTCCTATTGTAGAAAGCTACTTTTCTCTAATTCCTTGATTCTGCCATTACTTCTCCCCTTTCCTCCCTTCTTTCCTCACTTCCTTACTTTTTCCTTTCTCCTTTCTTTTCTTCTATTCCTCCTTCTCACTTTATAAGTTTTTTTTTTTTTTTCTCTTCTTCTTCCTCTTGCTCTTTCTTTGTATATTTTCTTCCTCCATTGTAGCAGTGTCTGGGGATACAGCAATAAATAAGACATAACTCTATCCTCAAGCAACTGGAAAACATTCTAAAAAAATGAAAAGAGAGATTTATCACACCAGGCCTACCACTGTTGCTCAATATTTCATGACATCTACTGGAGATTTACTTATTGTTCCTTAATTAGCCTTCCATCTCAGCCTCTCCACTCTAAAACCACACTTGCTTTCTACTAAAGTCTACAGTATTATTTGTGTATACTAATATGTGTGTATAAGCATGTGAATTCATATTGCTTGGTTCTACAATTGACGCCAATGGAAGCAGCAATCAGGATATTATATGATGTGTAGCACTGGGCAGGTTGGCCATGAAGGAACTCTTTAAAGTGCTGAGGAGCAAGAATATCTCCTTGAGGACTAAGGTGTGCCTGACACAAGCCATGATATTTT
>NW_006921591.1:32589697-32601511 GCF_000298275.1 Orycteropus afer afer
ATAAACTTTCTAAACAGAAAAATCCATAATATTAACTTATGTAGACTCTACCATCATATGGAATAAAACTTCCCACACCTTCAGTGTTGCTGTAGAAAGTAACTTCATTACAAGGATAAAGTATGGAAAACAATAAGGAACTTTACAGTAGAGACACCTGACATACATTACCTTAACCTCGTGACCAAGATTAGCATAAAAAATGAAAAGACATATTGATATAATATATCCTTTATATAATGTGATGAAATGCCACTTTGTATCTGTGGTTTTCCTCTCCAAAACCCATAACTCAATTCTCACCCTCAAAAAAAAAATGAGACAGACCTAAACTGAGAGACATTCTAAAAATACCTGAGCAAGACATCTTAGCTTCATGAAGCTCATCAAAATAAGTAAAGTCAGAAAAACACAAGCCTTGAAAATTAAATATATATTGGATTGAATTGTTGTTGTTGTTGTTGTTGTGTGCCGTCGAGTCGGCCCCGACTCATAGCGACCCCTCCTTGGGTTTCTGAGGCAGTATCACTATGGAAGTAGATTGCCCAACCTTCCTTCCGAGGAGTGGCTGGCAGGTTTGAACCACCAGCCTTCTGGTTAGCAGTCAAGTGCCTTAGGCACTATGCTACCAGAGTTCCTAAAAAGGCATTAGGTAAAAACTAAGGAAACTTAAATGAAATGAAGACTTTAGCTAAAACAAAAAATAATAAAAATATATAAAATGAAGTAAAACAAAAATAAGTTTCTCAAATATCTGTTCCTAATTAAAAAGCAGCATATGATTATTAGTAAATGAAACATCACACCCAAAGAAGAATGAATATAAAGCCAACCCATTGACATTGAATTGATTTTGACTCATTGTGCTCCATAGGATTTCCAAGGCTTTGTAGAACTGGAGTACTACATCTTTCCCCCATGGAGTGGCTGGTGTGTTTGAAACACTGACCTGTTGGCTAGCAGATGAGTGCTTAAACACTACATCTCCAGGACTCCTTTCTACAAAGTCAAGCTTATTTATATTTTCCCATCTCCACTGTGCTTCCTTGAGGTAATCAACACTCAAACAACCAGGGGTGAATACAAACATAACTTTACTTTTCTTGTTCAAGCAAATTTACATAACATTAAAGGGTAAGTGAAAGTTGTCTATAAGTTGGATATTCATAACACAAGCACTATATAAGTAAACAACATCCACCATTTTGTCATATTGTGATGGTATGCATGTTGCCGTGAGTCAGAGATGACTCCATGGCACCTAACAAAGACAACAAGATAGTAACACATGAAGAGCCTTTTTAAGCTAGGTTGATAACCAAGAGGTCAGCAATTCAAATGTACCAGCCACTCCACTGGAGAAATATGTGGCAGTGTGCTTCCTCATATATTACAGCCCTGGAAAACCTATAAGAAAGTTCTACCCTGTATTATCGTGTTATTATAAGTCAGAAAATACTCTGTGGCATTGGGATTGGTTTTAATTATAAGTTTACATAAAAAGATCCCTGATATGACAAGGTTGTAATTAATTCTTGGTCACAGCCAGCTACCCAGAGGGACTGAGTAGTTGAACCAGTGGTCTTGGGACCATAGTCACAGGGGACATCAAGCTGTATTGGCATAACATATGACACAAAGCATTGTCCCACCTCCTACTTAGGTGAGTAGTGACTGGGATCTTAAAAGCTTGCAAGCAGACATCTAGATGCAATGATCGGTGTCTCCTCATCCAGAGCAAAATAGAAATGAAGAAAACCAAACATTCATGGAAACAATTAGTCCTAGTGAATGGTACACCATGCGATCCACAGCCTATACAACTATGAGACCAGAAGAACTAGATTGTGCCTGGCTACCACAGTCAAACTCTCAGAGTGGGATCTACGTAGGAGATCCTGGATAGAGAGGAAAAACAATGTGGAACAAAACAAAAATCAATTGAGGAAAATAAAAAAGAAGGGGACCAGGTTTGCTGGTCTGATTGAGCCTGGTGGAACCACTGAGACTATGGCCCCTAGCTGCCCTTCAGGTCTGGAATTGAACCCATACCTCTGGCTCGCAGCCAAACAAAAGACAGGCATATGAGTTGAACATTTACCTGAGGTAGATACACTCCTTAAAGAGATCAATCATTGGAGAAAGAAGGGCTGTTTATGCACAAGGAGGTGTTTGGGGGGCAGGAGTGCATGGAGGGATGGACACAGGGAAGAGGTAACGATCGGGAGGAAGTGGGAGGTGAGCTATTGCATTGGGGTAGATTGTTGTCAATGTCATGAGACAAAGTGTATGTTAACTGTTGTATGGAAAGTGAATTTGCTTTGTAAATTTTCACCCAAATCACAATTAAAAAAAAAAAAAAAGAATACACAGCCCACATCAAGAAATTATAGTATTTATAGTATTTATATGATCTAACTGCAGTGATGCACTGTTTATTATGGCGTGTCTCTGCAATAGTTCAGTTATACAGATCTTTACAATTGTTCAGTATACTATGGAATTATTCACAATAAGACTAAATTTTTCAGTGCTGACTTTCCAAATATTAAAAACAAAAGTGTCAAAAGTAAGAGATTTTTTAAAAAAATGTATTCACAGCAGCATTAATTCTTCTATATCAAATGTTTGAATATATAAATGTTTCATCAGGCCTTGGCCTCTCTATGTGTACTTGAAAGATATATTTGTGGTCGATAAACTTTAATGTGGAATGACTTAAAAAAAAAAAAAAAAGATCCCTGATGTGAGTTGGGTAAGGTCTTAGCTGTTAAATGAAAAGTTGGTGGTTTGAATCTGCTTGATACTCCATGGGAGAAAGATGTGACAATCTGCTTCCATAAAGATTACAGCCTTGGAAACCCTGTGGAACAGATCTCTTCTGTCCTATAAGTTAAATATGAGCTAGGATCTGTTCAATAGGAATGGATTAGTAGGTATAGGAATAGATATGCTTATGTGTGTGTGTTTATATGTGTGTGTGTTTGCAACCTTGGTCTGTGTTTTGTTTTACAAAATAGAATTATACTGTAAGTTATTTCTTGATATATTTGTTACTCAATAATACATCATGAACATTCCTTGAGGTAAACTGGTTCCACAGTAGAGGTACTGAATAATACACTGTATTAATTATCACAGTGAGAGCTCTGGTAGTGTAGTGCCTAAAGCACTTGACTGCTAACCAGAAGGCTGGATGTTCAAATCCACCAGCCACTCCTTGGAAGGAAGATGGGGCAATCTACTTCCGTAGTGATACTGCCTTGGAAACCCAAGGAGGGGTCTCTATGAGTCGGGTCCTATTCAACGGCACATAACAACAACATATCAATTATCACAGTATCCTAGTATTTCTCAAAAAGGACTGGTTGATATTTCAGTAAGTAGCACATGATCAGGAACAAATGGTTTGGAAAGAAGAAGTCCAAGATGCACTGAAGATATATATTAAGGGACAGCAACTCGAACAGAACAAGGGAATATTTCATGGTTTAAAATCAGAAAGGTGCACATTGAACTTCTAACCTTCCACCATACTTATTCAATTTATATGCCAAGCAAATAATCAGAGAACCTGGACAATTTGAAAAATAGAGGATTAGGATTTAGAGGAAGACCCTTTAACAACCTGTAATATGCAGATTACGACATTGTCTCCTGATGAAGATCAAAGATTACAGACTCAACATAAAGAAAACAAAAATCCTCACAATAGGACCAATACACAACATCATGATAAATACAGAAAAGTTTGGGATTCTCAAGGATTTCACTTTACTTGGACTCACAATCAACTCACAGGAAAGCTGCAGTCAAGAAATCAGATATCATACTGCACTGGGTAAATTTGCTGCAAAAGACTTCTTTGAAGAGTTAAGGTGTAAAAATGTCACTTTGAAGACTAAGGTATGTCTAACCCAGGCCATTCGTTCACATGCACATGAAAGCTGGACAATGTAGAAGTAAGATCGATGAGGACTTAATGCCTTTGAATAGTGGTGTTGCCAAAAAAATACTGTGGATACCATAGACTGCTAGAAGAACTAAAAAAAAATCTATCCTGGAAAAAGTGAAGCCTGAATACCCCTAGGAAATGATAATGCTGTACTTCATCTCACTTATTTTGGTCATGTTGTCAGAAGGAACCATTATTTGGAGAATGATATCATGCTTGGTAATGTAGATGATCAGCAGAAAAGGCGAAGACCTCAATGAATTGGACTGACAAAGTGGCTGCAATAATGGGCTCAAGCATAGGAAAGACTGTGAGGATAGTGCAGGACTTTCCTTTTGTTGTACATAGGGTCACTATGAGTTGGAACTGGCTCTAGGGCACCTAACAACAACAACATATTATATTTTCACATATATGTGAAATGTCATATAATGAGATAATTGATAAGTTAAGGATGGGTATATTTTTAAGTTTTGCCATTTTAATAGCTTGTAGTAATATTTCATGATGAACTTGAACAGTTTTTTATAAAGGTAAATATGACCTAGAAATCCCTCTCTTGGTATTTATCCAAAAACAGAGGTTAACAAATAATTTTTCTGTGAAAAACAGATAATACATAAACGTGTGGGCAAGGTTGTGTTGCAATAAATCTTTGTTTACAAAAATAAACAGCAAGATGGATTTGGTCCAAGGGCCAAAGTTTGTTGAACACTCCCTGAAAGAAAAAAAAAAAAAAACTTATGTTCACACAAAAATCTCCACACAGATGTTTCAAGAAATTTTGTTCAAAAACTTCAAACAAATAAAATGTTTTACAATGGCTGATTGGATAAGTTATCTTTCCATTAAAAAAAAAGAAAAGAAACATGAACTATTTCTACACATAACAACTTGGATGAACCTCAAAGGCATTGTGGAGAGTGAATGAAGCCAGGCTCAAAGGTTACGTATTGTGTCATTCTTTTTACAGTGTAGTAAATTATGTGGCATGGATTTTCTAGTCATAGTCTTTGTAACTCCCACTGGTTTACTGGGTGGGACCATGCAACTTAAACTGCTGATTGTTAACATTATCCACCTGGGATATTTCTGTTGGAGCAGCATGAAATAATCTTCTGAGAAATTCACTCTGTCTCAGATATGTAGAATTCTGATGCTGGGATTAGTTAGTTTTGCTACTCTACCAGGCTTAAAATGAGTCCTCCTAGAGACAGAAATGAATCTCTCACTGCCGGATGAGAGAGACATGCTGCTGGGACAGAGACATGCTGCTAAGAGAGAGATGCACTGCTAAGAGAGAGATGCACTGCTAAGAGAGACTCCTGGCTGAGAGATGGAGGCACAAGACAGAGTGGCAGGCTGACCTGGCCCACAGAGGCAGAGGCTAGGACAAGAGGCCAAGGGCCAGAAAGGCATGTCTTTTAAGGACACAGCAGGGGAGAGACTACCCTGATCCAAGAACTGTCCTCTGAGTGTGTTCCTGAACTTGAATTGTATCCTCTTGATTCCCTAATAAACGCCATAATCTGGAGTTCTGTGTGGCCACCACAGCAAATTATCAAACCCAGAAGAGTAGCAGTGAGTACAATGAGAGGGATGGTTGGTGTCAAGGTTGGTAAGAGGGCTGGAAGGTGGCAGCATGTCTGGGCTCATAAAAACAGGCCTTGGGCTGCTGAGGGTTATTCTGTCTTACTCTTGTATAGTTAGAGGAGATCAGAAGATGCCACCTCTCTGCTCTTTTAGCACATACCAATCTTAAAAAGATAAAAATATAGTGACGGATAACAGATCAATGATTACCAATGACTGGGGATGGAGGAATTTATGATTTTACAGGAAGAGCCCATGGGAGTGGTAATAACAAAAATCTATACATGTGTTAGATTCATAGAACCGTACACCAAAAAAGATCAATATTAAAATTAATTTATACATACAAAGAAAGAGAGAGAGAAGCTATTTGCTACCTTCAGCTCATAGGGAAAGGAATTAGAATCCTTCTTTTAACAGAAACAGTAGTAAAAAAAAAATGGAGTCTACCACTGTCACTTAAGATTTCTGTGTACATACATACATACACATTTCCTACATCTGAAATTTGGTTCAGGTTTTTTTTTTAATTGGTTTTTGTTGCTTTTCTTACTTTGTTTTAAAATTTAATGACTCAGCTGATTTAGTAGAGAAGCTCACCTGACTCAGAATCAGAAGATCCATAGTCTAGCCTCCTTTTGCAACTGGCTAATGTTAAGGGAATTGCTTTATGTCATTGAACCCATTTTATCTATACAAACAGGCATCTGGAATAGGCACCATGTCTTGAATCTAAAGGCTACGTTTAATTCCAACATCCACTATTAATAGGTGTAGATTAGAATTAAATGGGAAAAACACATCAAATTTTGGGGGAGATTTTGGAAATTAAATCACAGTTTAAACATTTTATATAATTATTGAAAGAGTTAATTTAATTATGTACTTATTCACATAAAAGTAGTATATCTCAAATACACTATATACCATTTTGTCATCTGTGGTGGCTTGTGTGTTGCTATGATGCTAGAAGCTATGCCACAGGTATTTCAAATACAAGCAGGCCACTCCCATTTACAGTAAAGAGGTTTCAGTGAAACATCCAGACTAAGATAGACTAGAAAGTAAATCTTGGTGATGTACTTCCATCAATTAGCCAATGAAGACCTTATGGATCTCCACAAAACCTTGTTAAATATATTGCTTGAAGGTGATAACCCTAAATTTGAAGATACTCAAACTATAAGGTGGCAACAACTCAAGCATATCAAAGATCATGAAGACGGTGCAGGGCCAGAAAACATTTTGTTCTGCTATACATAAAGGAGCTCTAGTGGCATAATGCTTAAGACATTTGACTGCTAACTAGAAGGCTGGCAGTTCAAACCCACCAGCCACTCCTCAGATGGAAGATTGGGCAATCTACTTCCATAGAGATACCACCTTGGAAACCCAAGAAGGGGTCAATGAATCATAAACCCAAGTAGGAGTCGCTATGAGTCGGGACTGACTCCATGGCAGTGAGATTTTCTGTTTTTTTTTTTTTTTTTTTTACTGTTCCTGTGTATTTACATGGTGTATTTTTTGAACATGTGCTGTTTTTTTTTTTTTTTTTTTTTAATCCATAACGTTGCTGTGACAACAGTAACATCTTTGGAAGGCAGAAGGTTTACTCTCTACTCTTCAAGACATACTTAGATTAGGTACTATAACTTTAAACTTATCAGAAACCCAGAGGGATCACTATGAGTCAGAATAGACTTGACAGCAGTGAGTTTTTTTTTTTTTTTTTTTTTTTTGAGATCAGCAGGAGTGTACTCAGAGGAATGGATCTAGGAAGAGTATGCAACTTTGAAAGATATTTTCTTTGATAAAATGTAGATAATGTTGAAGTTGATTAATGACTATAAAGGAATTTATTATATTTTTCTTGCTATGTTTAAGTCTGCTTGAAACTTTTTATAATAAAAACTTTAAAATGTACACATAATTTGAAGTATAGTGATTGAAGGAACTTTGCATATTTAGTCTGTAGAAGTTAGTACTCATTGTGGTATAGTGTTTTTCACAAGGCAAGGTAATTGTATAAATGGGAGCAATCTTGGCCATATAAATAAAAGTTTTAAAATTTCATATAATAGCTAAACATGATTATACTTCCAATATTCAAAAATGAAATAGGCTGTCTGTGATAGTTAAAGTTGTGTATCAATTTGTTTGGACCATGATTCTAAATGGCTTAAGCAGCTGTGATGTAGTCACCCATCATGATGAGATGTGATGTAATGTAATCACCCCCAGAACGAGCAAAGTCTGTATCTATAGATAGACTTTAAGGGAAAATTCTCTGGCTTTCTGCTAAATCTTGATCCCGCATCTAGCTTATCATCGCTAAATCTGATAGTGGCTTACTGGATTGCCTGACAATCTTGGGATTGTTATCTTCCAGCCTGTAAGCCAACAGTCCACTTTTTTTACCTGCTGATCTTGGATTCATCATTTACCAAGACCAGCAGCCTGCTACACTATCTGCCAATCTTGGGTGGTCAGCCCCTTCAGCTGTATGAGACAGGAAAAGTCTACAGCTTGATGTTTGAACCACAAAATTGGGACTTGTGAGCCATTTCCCTGAGATAAATTTATCTCTCTCTCTCTCTCTCTCTCTCCACATATTTATATGAGCTTTGGTGGTGCTGTGGTAAAGGCATTGGGTTGCTAACCACAAGGTAGACAGTTCAAACCTACCAGCTACTCCACAGGAGAAAGATGACTTGATCTACTTCTGTAAAGGCTTTTGACTGATAACCAGAAGGTTGGTGGTTCAAACTCACCAGCCACTCCTCAGAAGGAAGATTGGGTAGTCACCTTCTATAGAGATTGCCTCGGAAACCCACAGAGGAGTTGCTATGTGTCACAACCTACTGAACGGCAGTGAGTTTGTTTTATCTATCATCTATCTATCTATCTATCTATCTATCTATCTATCTCTCTATCTATCTATAATAACTGTACTGGTTGTGCTTCTCTAGAGAACCCAGCCTAAGACACTATCTGACGAATAAAATTTGGGATTCTTCTTATAAATGTAATAAGTTCAATGATTAGACTGTACATTACTGATGTAAAATGGAAATGTAAGTACATATTTGATGGGGAGAAAGGAGATATGGATAAGAGACAATTGCGTACTGTAGACAAATCATGGAATGCAAAGTAAATGTTGCAATAGCCAGGTGGAGATATAAATACCTCTGCCTTGCTTGAGAAGCAGAGTTGAACTATACACTAATACACTATGCACCCCCCTCCTCAATCTTTGAGAAAGATGGTCTTATCTCAGTGTATTGATGGAGAAACTCAGGCTGGTTTATGTGACAAGGTCTAGAGGTGGAATCAGGTGTGGCTCACTGAAAAATTAATGTCTTTCCTTAATACGTACTGTATTACACAGTAATTGTATAAACTAATTTTTGTTTAAAGGACAGGAAAAAGAAAAGGATTCACAGGCAGACTGCAGGGCCATGGAGTGGGCTCTGTCCAAAGTTTCCACTCAAAGGTCAGGAAATAGCTTCGATGTGCAAATACTAAAATATCTGTCTTCAATATTTCATTCTCATATATGCATATGATCTTGGATCATTTGTTTTTATCTTTCTGCACTTCAGTTTAGAGAATACAAATACTTTTTATAAGAATTAATTACTAAAGGACTTCATGTAAGAAGGTGGAATAGGCAGAAAGACTGCACAGACCCTCTTCAACAAAGAAAAGGGGAACAAATTAACACAGATACAGAAGATAATCCTGGACCCCTGATCTTTGAAGGGAAGAAAATAGAAGTGGACTAAACTCCAACTAGTAGAAGAATATGCAAGAAAACACCAAAAAAGGAGACGTACAGAGCTACAGTCTGGCAGTGACCCTGATAGCACAGATACCTTGAATATCGCCAAGTGGTCTTAGGACCTAAGAATTAACCTAAAAATCAGCCCTGATAGCCAGGGACTGCACAGAGGACTGCACTGGTGCCTGGTGAATAAAAGAAAAAGAAGCAAAGAGGAAGGAGGGTTGAGCTGTGGACTTTTGCTTTTCCAGAGGGCACAGTCATTTTGAATGTTTACAAGTGTTCTGACCATTTTGGACATTTAAAGTGACCATGTTCTCCCAGATTCCAGGTACTTAAGAACAGGCTCCACTTTCCAGGAACCACAAGGACATTCTGGATTCCAACAACTGGAAAGGTGAGACATTCCCCTAGTTACTCTTATACCCCACACCCTCTTGGTGAATGGAAGTGTGGCCATGCCTCACTCCCACCCACCTTCTAGGCAAGCAGGAATTCCATCCCAGTCTGTGTGCTTGGTTGGAGCCTGGGTACCTTGCCCTGCCTTGCCCTGAATTATTTATTTATTTATTTATTTTTGTTTGTTTTTCTCTGTTTTAAAATTATTATTATTATTATTATTGTCTGCTTTATTGTTATTATTTATTCTCCCTTTCCCAGGTTCTATTTTTCAGCTTTTTCTCTGTTCCCTGTTTCTGGTTCCATTTTCTTTCTTTCTTTCTTTTTCATGGTAACACCATTCCTTGTTTTTCTTTTTGCATTTTTCCAATTTTTTTCTTCATTATTATTCTATTCTACCTGATTTCTCTTATTGCCCTCTCCACAGATATTGCGGGGGTTTATTTTTATTTTTATTTTTTTGCCCCCTTTTTTCTTTTTCTTGTTATTGTTCTTGTGTGATTACACAGTACGTTTTATGTCCATTTGCTTTTACTTTTTTGATGGTTATTCAATTGGTATTTTTGTCTAACTAAGTGGGAGACAGCAATGGTCCCCATATGACACAACTACACCCACACATCCTGCAGCTTCACTTACTGAGCTGGAGCCACCATTTCCTTCTCCACCAATGGGCCAACAAGAAACAAACACCAAGAAGAGACTGACTCACCCTTAGCTGCTATTTAAGAACAGTTAACAGAGATGTAAATACAACTATGTCAGAATTTATCAAAGATAACAGAACTTCACAGTTCAGACAAATAAGAGAGATAAACTGGTAGAAACAAGAGAGCAGTATACAAACCCAGAACATATCCCTGAGGAAGAAGCAACATTGGAACTCTCTAATAAGGAATTCAAAAGAATTATATTTAGGTATCTTCAAAGAATTGAGAGACAGATCAAGGAAAACATTGACAAAATTAAGGAAAACACAGACAAAACCCTAGAACAATTTCAGAAGAAAATGCAAGAACAAAATGACAAAAAAAGGAAAAGAAAAAGAAAAATTAGAAACAATTCAAAATTTGCAGATAGAATTCAGAATATTAATACTAAATTTTCAGAAATAGATAACATATTGGAAGGGCAAAGAAGGGGAATTGATACAAGGAAAGATAGAATTAATGAGATTGAAGACAAATACTTCTTTGGAATACTTCTTTGGAAAGGGATCAAACAGTAAAAAAGATCAAAACAAAATGAAGAAAGCCTAGGTTCATGTGGGACACCATCAAAAAGAATAACTTATATATAATTGGAATTCCAGAACAGGAAGAGAAAATTAAAACACTGAGAAAATAATACAACATTTGTTGGAAGAGAACTTCCCTGATATGATGAAAGATGAGATTATATCCATTCAGGAAGTCCAAAGAAGCACAAAAAGATAGACCCCAAAAGAACATCACCAAGACATATCATCATCAAACTCACCAAAACCAAAGAAAAAGAAAGAATCCTGAAAGCAGTGTAGGAAAAACAAAAAGTTACTTACAAAGAACAACTAATAAGAATAGCATCTGATTTCTAAGCAGAAACATGCAAGTGAGGAGGCAATGGGATGGTATATATAAAACCCTGAAAGAGCAAAATCCAATCAACAATTATAAACATGGCAAAATTGTCCTTTTAATATGATGATGAAATTAGGAGATTTCTAGATAAGCAAAAATTAAGGGAATTTGTTAAAATCAGACCAACCTTACAAGAGATACTAAATGGAGTCCTTTGAATAGTGAACCAACAAGAGCAAAAAACAACTGACCATTAATACACAAGACGACATAACCCAGAAACCATAGTTATGGACATATCCAAAGTGAAACAAGCTTACAAGATTAGAAACAGGGAACTATAGATCAATTAGCAAATGGGGACAACTAAAAACCATAAATAGGGAAAATACTGTGTAGTTACAGAACTTATATATGATAAGGATGTCAAGAGAGTTGCAACATAGAATAGACTATTCTAAACTCGGGAAGAAAATTACAAATCACAGGGTAACCTCAAAGAAAAATGATAAACCTTCACATCA
>NW_006921591.1:32602676-32604770 GCF_000298275.1 Orycteropus afer afer
TATTCTAGCAGAAATCAATGAAACAGAAAATAGGAAGACAATAGAAAAAAATCAACAAGACCAGAAGTTGGTTTTTTGAAAAGATTAGTAATATTGACAAACCATTAGCAAATTTCACAAAGGAAAAGAGGGAGAGAATACAAATAACATGAATAAGAAACAAAATGTGTGACATCAAAATAGAATCAACTGAAATAATATCAGAATACTATGAAAAACTATACTCCAACATATTTGAATACATTTGAAAAACTGGAAGAAATTGACAGGTTTCTAGAAACACAACACTTACCTAAACTAACACAGATGGATGTGGAAAAGTTGAACAAACTCAAAACAAAGCAGAAATTGAACAGTTCATTAAAAAATTAACAACAACAACAAAAAAGACTTGGCCCAGACAATTTCACTGGAGAATTCTACCAAACATTCCAAAACATAAAAATGGATGGAATCCTCCCTAACTCATTTTATGAAGCAAGCATAACCTTGATCCCAAAATCAGGCAAAGACATCACTCAAAGAAAACTACAGACCAATATCCCTCATGAATATAGATGCAAAAATCTTCAACCAAATCCTAGCCAATAGACTCCAACAACGTATCAAGAAAATCATTCATTATGACCAAGTGGGGTTAATATCAGGAATGAAAGTATGGTTTAACATTAGAAAAACAATCAATATCATCCACCACATAAATGAAACAAAGAAAAAATACCACATGATCATATCAATTGATGCAGAAAAGGAATTTGATAAAATCCAACACCCATTCCTAATCAAAACTCTCAGCAAAATAGGAATAGAAGGGACATTCCTCAACAAAATAAAGCACATCTATGCAAAACCAACAGCCAATATTATTCTCAATGGAGACTGAAACCATTCCCCTTTTGAACAGGAGCAAGATAAGGATATCCTCTATCACCATTTCTATTCAACATTGTATTGGAAGTCCTAGCCAGGAAAATAAGGCAAGAAGGAAATCAAAGGCATCCAAATTGGTAAAGAAGAAGTCAAACTATGCCTATTTGCTGATGATATTATCCTATACATAGAAAACCTAAGAGACTCAGTCAAAAATCTACTAGAACTAGTTGAGAGATTTAGCATGATGGCAAGATACAAGATCAACATCCAAAACTCAATTGGATTCCTCTAAACTGGCAAAGATATTGCTGAAAGAAATAAGGAAATCAATACCATTTACAATAGCTACAAAAAAAAAGGAGAAAAAAAAAACCTTCAGAATAAATTTACCAGGGACACAAAAGACCTGTACAAAGAAAACTATTAAAAAAACAACTTCAAGAAACCATAAGAGATCTACATAAATGGAAGAATATCCCATGCTCATGGATAGGAAGATTGAACATTGTGAAAATGTCAATTCTACCCAAAGCAATCTATACATTCAATGCAATCCCAGTCCAGACCCCATAAACATTTTTTAAGATTATGGAAAAACCAATCACTAACTTTATATGGAAAGAAAAGGGACCTAAGATAAGCAAAGCACTATTGAAGAAGAAGAACATAGTAGGAGGTCTCAAACTGCCAGACCTCAAAACCTACTATACATGTCCTCTATTACACACACACACACACATACACACATAATTTTAAACACCAGTAGTCATGTTCATATGCACAATTTTCTGATTGAAAGGCTGTTCAGATCATTTTTCTGCCTGGCTTCACCTATATCACCTTCTGTAGTAAATAGTCATCTGGGACATCCCTTTACCTTCCCAACCTAGGAAGGTTGGGCAATCTACATTCATATGATACTGCCAAGGAGAGGTCACTATGAATTGTATCTGACTCAATGGCAGTGAAAGTGCCACTAACCCACTGCTGTCAAGTCGTATCCAACTCATGGTGACCCCTCCTTGGGTTTCCAAGGCAATATCACTAGAGAAGTAGATTGCCCAAACTTCCTTCTGAGGAGTGGCTGGTGGGTTTGAACCACCAGCCTTCTGGTTAGCAGACATATGCCTTAGGCACTATGCTACCAGAGCTCTGAATAATACTCTCCCAAAGGTACTAAATTCCTTATCCTAGGAAACACAAATATTACCTTATATGGGG
>NW_006921591.1:32607125-32607691 GCF_000298275.1 Orycteropus afer afer
ATAAAGTTTGATGTTTTAAAATTGCATTAGTTTTCATTCCCTACATGCTTCTCATTGGTTACTCTTTCATGGCTAGAAACCTAAAAATATTCTCAGCCATGTTTTGTCAGAATCTCCTTTCACTTCTCTCCCTTTCAATGTTGTTTGCTAATGTCTTAGTTCCAAGTCAATTCTCTCATTTTTATTAGTCTTAACAACTTCTTACCTAATGCCTCAATGGCTTCCTATGTCTCTTAGAGTAAATATAAATGTCATTTCAGTGACCTTCAGTGTCTTACATGATATTTTTCATCTCACATATTCCAGATCATGGACATGGTCTCCTATCTTGACTTGGAGAACACCATGCATGTTCCTGACTGAGGTTATGCAAATATTCTCTTTCATTTTTTTGCTCCTCACTTAGATATCCACATGGCTTACTCCCTCACCTCCTTCAGATTGTATCACCAGTTCCTTGAAGAGCACATGGCACACAGAAGGAAAGCAGAAATATTGATTAAATGAATGAACCTGCAACTACTCTCCTCTCATTCAGTTGAATCATCGTATGCCACATTTAATCT
>NW_006921591.1:32610016-32612424 GCF_000298275.1 Orycteropus afer afer
GCGGGATCGGGCAGTGTTTCATTCTGCTGTGCATGGGGTCGCTATGAGTCGGAAATGACTCGACGGCACTTAACAACAACAACAACATTGTTTGATTTAGTGCCAGAAGATGAGCCCTTCATGTCAGAAGACACTCAAAATATGACTGGGGAAGAGCTACCTCTTCAGAGTGGAGCTAACCTTAATGATGTGGATGGAGTAAAGTTTTCAATACCTCCATTTGCTGATCTGGCAGAACTCAAAATGGGAATAAATAGCTGCAAACATACGTTAATAATCGGATCATGGAATGTATGAATATGAATGTAGGAAAATTGAAAGTTGTCAAAAATGAAATGGAACACATAAAGATCAATATCCTAGACATAGTAAGCTAAAATGTCTGGTTTGGGCCATTTTGAATCACATAACCATATGATCTACTATGATGGGTGTGATAGTTGGGACTGCATGCAACTTGGCTGGACCAAAATTCTGTGTGGTTTAAGCTGTTGTGATTTGGTTATTCCTATGATGGGATCAGATGAATATGTTTTGAGCAGCCAATCCATTGAAAGGGAGTTTCCCTAGGAGTGTGGCCTGCTTCCAGTATATTTATGAACATCCTGGGAAAAGAGACATTCTTCTGTGGATCAGACTTCTGTTGTGCTGCCTACAACTGTCCATGAGCAAGCAATCCACCATTAGGCCTGGAGATCTTGGATTCATCATTTGTTGGAGTCAATAGCTAGTATACTACGTGCCAACCTTAAACTCCTCAGCCCCTGCAGCCACAAGAGTTGGGAAAAGCCTCCAGCTTGACATGGAAAAGCCTCCAGATTGACGATTGATTCAACAACTTTGAACTTGCCAGCTTCTATAAGCATGTGAGCCATTTTCCTAAAATAAATTTCTCTTTCTCTATATATAAGCTTTACTGGTTTTGTTTCTCTAGAGAACTCAGTCTAACACATTTGGTACCAAGAGTGGGGTGGTTCTAGAGAGACAAAATCATAATGATGGGCTTGCTAAATTGGTTCTCCAATTTGATTAATTGTAAAGACACTAGTGACCCTACCTCTGTTAGTAAAGAGGGCTCTGCTAATCTGTGGTGTGAGGTGGCAACATTAATATGCAAAATAGCACCACCAATAGATCAAGTACTTGTGAGAAGTGAGGCTCTGGGTGATCACATATTTGATATTTTTCTGCTATTTTGTCAGCATGAGGAGTATAAGGAAACTGGTAGGTTGGTCCTACTTACACTAGACAAAGCGGTGAAAGAGCAAGATGAGCTCAGAGCTGCTGAATCTCGGCTTAAGCTCCACATAAAAGACCTCAGTGTTTCCAGTTGTGCTCTGAAAGAATGTCTTATTTCTTCTAATAACAGAGTTGATATTGCTGAAAACCAAACCCAGTCTTATTGCAAGGGTGGCTGAATTACAGCACCAATTAAATTGCCAACCCAAAATGGTGTTTGAAGTAAAATGAGGGCATTGATTGGGAAAAAATGCAATCCTGAAACCTGGAATGGGGACATATGGGCAGATAATCAGGAAGATCAGGATATGGAGCCTACAAATTCTGTTGAATCCCACCCATCTGAATGGATCACTGTAAAACCATCATTCCTCCACTTCGATTTGATAGGATTAGCCAAACTGATCCTGCTGGGTCATTGCCTGAGGCAGAGTCCATGGAAGACATTCCTGAATATTTCCAGGAACTTCCTCAAAAACCCATTGTTTCTGCTAGACCTATAACTAAAGTTAAGTCCAAGTGAGCCCCAAAAGGTGAAATAGAAAGTGTGACTGAGGAGGTGGTATGCTACACCTGAAAAGACCTAATTGATTTTGCTAACATGTTCAGACAGAAACTTGGAGAATATGTATGGAAATGACTACTGAGGGTGTGGAATAATGGTGCAAAGAATGTAAGATTGGATCAGTCTGAGTTTATTGATTTAGGTCCACTAAGTATGGATTATTCATTATATTCACCTCGAGAGCTTAGGAAAGGATCTAATAGTTTATTTGGTTGGCTTACTGAAGCATGGATTATGTGGTGACCTACCTTATGTCAAGGTGAAATACCAGAACTACCTTGGTATAATGTAGAAGAAGGTATCCAGAGGCTTAGGGAAATTGTCCAGTTAGAATGGATTTATCAAATTAGACCCCTAGAGACAGAAATGGAGAGTCCAGAAGATATGCTTTTCACCAGTATGGTGAGGAATAAATTTGTGAAGGGAGCTCCAGCATCCTTGAAGATTGTTAGGATTACTATTCTATGTAAACCAGATTTGACAGTGGGGACTGCTCTAATTGAACTAAGACATTTAAATATGATGGGGCTGATTGGACCCCATGGTAGTAGGGGTCAAGTGGCAGCAGTTAATTCACAAAGGCAAGGTGGCATGGTTACCATAA
>NW_006921591.1:32613474-32614961 GCF_000298275.1 Orycteropus afer afer
AACTCCCTAGCACTATGTCATAATTTAGTCCATAGGGATCTTGATCACCTTTCCCTTCCACAAGACATCACACTGGTCCATTATATTGATGACATTATGATGAGTGGACCTAGTAAGGAAGAAGTATCGATGACTCTAGACTTATTAGTGAGACATATGCATGCTAGAGATTGGGAAATTAACCCAACAAAACTTCAGGCACCTTCCACCTCAGTGAAATTTCTAGGGGTTCAAAGGTGTGGTGTCCAATGGTGTCGAGATATTCCTACTAAAGTGAAGGATAAATTATTGTATCTGGCTTTCCCCACAACTAAAAAGGAGGCACAATGTCTGGTGGGCCTCTTTGGATTTTGGAGGCAATATATTCCTCATTTTGGTGTGTTGCTGTGGCCTATTTATCAAGTGACTCGGAAAGCTGCTAGTTTGGAGTGGGGCCCAGAATAACAGAAGGCTCTGCAACAGGTTCAGGCTGACATGCATGCTGCTCTGCCACTTGGACCATATGATCCAGCTCATCCAATGGTCCTTGAAGTGTCTGAAGCACATAGAGATGCTGTTTGGAGACTTTGGCAGGTTGCTATTGCTGTATCATAATGCAGACCCTTGGGATTTTGGAGCAAAACCCTGCCATCCTTTGCAGATAACTACTCTCCTTTTGAGAAAGAGCTTTTGGCTTGTTACTGAGCTTTATTAGAGACAGATCACCTAAACATGGGTCACCAAGTGACCATTAGGCCTGAGCTTCCCACCATGAACTGGGAGTTGTCTGACCCACAGATGCTTAAAGTTGGATGTGCACAGCAGCACTCCATCATTAAATGGAAGTGGTATATTAGAGATCAGGCTTGAGCAGGACCTGAAGGCACAAGTAAGTTGGATGAGGAAGTGGCCCAAAGGCTTATGGTCTCCATTCCAGTCACATTACTTTCCCTCTCCCACTCTGCACCTATGGCCTCATGGGGGATTCCTCATGATCAATTGACTGAGAAAGAGAAAACTTGTGCCTGGTTTACAGATTGTTCTGCAAAATATGCAGGCACCACTCAAAAGTAGACAGGAGCAGCATTGCAGCCCCTTTCTGGGACTTCCTTAAAGGACAGCGGTGAAGAGAAAATCTTCCCAATGGGCAGAACTTATAGCCATGTATATGGCTGTTCATTTTGCATGGAATAAGAAATGACCAGGTGTGTGATTATATACAGATTCATGGGTTGTGCCTAATGGCTTAGCTAGATGCTCTGGGACTTGGAAGGAGCATGATTCGAAGATTGGTGATAAGGACATATGGGGAAGAGGTATGCTGATAGATCTGTCTGAAAGGGCCAAAGTATTAAAGGTATTTGGGTCTCATGTGAATGCCCACCAGAAGGTGACTTCAGCAGAGGAGGACTTTAATAATGAGGTGGATAGGATGACACATTCAGTGAAAACCAGCCATGCTTTTCCCCAGCTATTCCTGTCATTGCTCAATGGGCTCATGAGCAAAG
>NW_006921591.1:32615196-32617761 GCF_000298275.1 Orycteropus afer afer
ATTCACCTTCCCTGCATGCAATGCTTCTGCCAAAACTACCATCTGTGGACTTACAGAATGCCTTATCCACCATCATGGTATCCCACACAGCATTGCTTTGGATCAAGGGAAATACAAAATGGGTAGTGGAAGAAGATAGTTTTTAATATCAGCTATGACCATGTGACAAGCTGCAGAAACAAGGACTGTGATTGTTATATTTCTTCATTGTATATATGCATCAGATATTTCTGTTTCCTTCTATTATTAACTGTGAAATGTAAATAAGGTTAATGCGTTTCAGTTGTATGTGTGTTAGCATATCACGTTAGGAACAAATATGACTTTATAATTGTCCTTATTTAGAGATTATGGTATCATAGCATCTAAGGCATTTAGCTGCTAATCAGAGGGCTGGTGGTTCAAACACACAAGCCACTCCTCAGAAGGAAGTTTGGGCAATTTACTTCCATAGTGATATCACCTTGGAAACCCAAGGACGGGTCACCATGAGTCAGGTCTGACTCGATGGCACATAATAACAACATATGGTTAAGAAGATGTGTACAACTGCCAAGGTGACAAGGTGTGGACTGTGATAGTTGGAACTGTGTGTCAACTTGGCTAGACCACAATTCTGTGTGGTCTAAGCAGTTGTGATCTGGTTATTCCCATGATGGGATCAGATGAATATGATTTGAGCAGCCAATCTGTTGAAAGGGAGTTTCCTTAGAGGTGTGGCCTGTTTCCAGTATATTTATGGACATCCAGGGAAAAGAGACATTCTTCTGTGGATTGGGCTTCTGTTGTGTTGCCTACAACTGTCTGTGAGTGAACAATCCACCATTTGGCCTGGAGATCTTGGATTTGTCATTCATTGAAGTCAACAGACATTATACTACCTGCTAACCTTGAGCTCCTCAGCCCCTCGAGCTGCCAGAGTCAGTAAAAGCCTCCAGCTTGATGTGGAAAAGCCTCCAGCTTGACAATCGATCCAAGAACTTGGGACTTGCCAGCTTCTATAAGCGTGTGAGCCATTTTCCTAAGATAAATTTCTCTTTCTCTCTATATATAAGCTTTACTGGTTTTGTTTCCCTTGAGAACCCAGTCTAACATACTGGGAATAACAAATCAAAGAACAGTGGTCTGGCATTCATCATCACAAAGAATATATCAAGATCTTTCCTGAAGTACTATGCTGTCAGTGATAGAATAATATCTGTATACCTTCAGGGAAGACCAGTTCATATACTATTAATAAAATTTATGCACTAACCACCAAAGCCAAAGACGAGGAAGCTGAAGATATTTACCCACTTTTGAAGTGTGAAATTGTCAAAAAATGCAATCTAGATGTGTTGATTATCACTGGTGATTGGAATACAAAAGTTTGAAAAAAGAAGAATCACCAGTGGTTGGAAAATATAGCCTTGGTGATAGAAATAACATTGGAGATAGCATGATAGAATTTTGCAAGAACAATGACTTAGTCATTGAAAATACCTTTTTTCAGCATCATAAATGGTGGCTATGCATGTGGGCTTCATCAGATGAAGTACACAGAAATTAGATTTACTACATCTGTGGAAAGATAAGAGGGAGAAGTTCAATATCTAGCTAAAGAAAGGCCAGGAGCTGACTGTGGAACAGACCATCAACTGCTCATATGCAAGTTCAAGTTGAAGCTGAATATAATGAAAACAAGTCCATGATAGCCAAAATATGATCTGGATTATATCCTATCTGAATTTCAAGGTTGTTTGAAGAATAGATTTGATGCCTGAGCACGAATGACCAAAAAACAGAGGAATTGTTGGAAGACATCAACACCATCATCCATGAAGAATGCAAAAATTATTAAAAAGACTGGAAAAGAAGACAAAAGTGGATGTCAAAAGAGACTTTGAAACTTGCTTTTGAATGGAGAATAAACCAAAAACAAAACTCACTGCCATCAGGTTGATTTCAATTCATAGCAACCCCTCCTTGGCTTTCCAAGGAAGTATTACTAAAGAAGTAGATTACCCCATAGCTAAAGAAAATGGAAGAAATGACAAGATAAAAGAACTGAACATAAGATTTCAACGAGCAGCTTGAAAAGATAAAATCAATTATTATAAAGAAATGTGAAAAGACCTGGAGTTGGAAAACCAAAAGGGAAGAACACACTCAGCATATATCAAGCTGAAAGAACTGTCTTGAGTTGCAATATCGAAAAAATTCTATGGGCAAAATATTGAGTGATGCAGGAAACTTCAAAAGAAGATGGAATGAATGCACAGAGTCACTGTACAAAAAAGAATTGGAGGATGATCATCCATTTCAAGAGATGGCATATGATTAAGAATCAATGGTATTGAAGGAAGAAGACAAAGCTGCACTGAAGGAATTGGCAAAGAAACAAGGAAACAAGGCTGCAGGAATTCAAAGAATATCCATTAAGCTGTTTCTACAAACAGATCCCACACTGGAAGCACTTACTCGTTTATGACAAGAAATTTGGAATGGACTTGCCAATGGACTGGAGGAGATCTAAATTTTTACCCATTTCAAAAAATGTGGAATTTGGCTTGAGGGCAAGATGGC
>NW_006921591.1:32624306-32627791 GCF_000298275.1 Orycteropus afer afer
TGATGTCAGATGGATCATGGCTGAAAGCAAAGAATATCAGAGGTATGTTTACTTGTGTTTTATTGACTATGCAAAATCATTTTATTGTGTGGATCATAAATAATAATGGATAACGTTGAGAAATATGGGAGTTCCAGAACACTTAATTGTGCTCATGAGGAACCTCTATCTGTATCTGTACAAGAAGACTATCATTCAAACAGGCTTCTGTTTGGAGGTTTCTTTTCAAACAGAAGTAGAGGATACTGCATGGTTTAAATTCAGGAAGGGAGTCCATCAAGGTTGTATACTTTTACCAAACTTATTCAATCTGTTTGCTGAGGAAATAATCCTAAAGGCTAGACTATACGAAGATGAGCATGGCATTACGATTGGAGGAAGACTCATTAACAACCTGTGATATGCAGACAACACAACCTTGCTTGCTGAAAGTGAAGATGACTTGAAGCACTTACTGATGAAGATTAAAGACTACTGTCTGCACTATGGATTACAACTCAACATAAAGATAATGAATATCCTTGCAAGTGGGCCAATAAGCAGCATCATTCTAATTGAGAAAAGATCGAACTTGACAAAGATTTCATATTACTTGATTCCACAATCAACACCCATTGAAGCAGCAGTTAAGACAGCAGATGACGTAGTGCACTGAACAAATATTTTGGAAAAGACAACTTTTAAGTGCTGAAGAGCAAAGGTGTCTCTCTGAAGACTAAGGTGTTCCTAACCAAAGCTATGGTATTTTCAATTGCCTCATATGCACATGAAAGTTGGACAATGAATAAGGAAGACCAAAGAAGACTTGCTCCTTTTGAATTGTGTTAGGGAAGAATACTGAAAGTACTATGGACTGCCAGAAAAACTAACAGATCTGTTCTGGAAGAAATGCAGCTGGAAAACTCTTTGGAAATGAAAATTGCTAGACTTCCTCTCACCTACTTTGATCATGTCAGAAGGGATCATTCCCTGAAGAAGGATATTATGCTTGGTAAAGTGAACCAAAAAACAAACTTACTGCCATCGAGTCAGATCTGACTCATAGTGACCCGTCCTTGGGTTTCCGAGGCAGTATCACTATGAAAGTAGATTGCTCAGTCTTCCTCTCAGGAGTGGCTGATGGGTTTGAACTTCCAGCCTTTTGGTTAGCAGTAAGGGACAGGCCCTGAACAAGATGATTGATACAGTGGCTGCAATGATGAGTCAGGTATAGCAAGAATTGTGAGGCTGGCACAGGACCAGGCAGTTTTTTGTTTCATCGTACACAGGGACACTATGAGTTGAAGCCAACTCTACTGCACCTAAGAAAAACAATGTACCTGTTTGAGGATTTAGACACCCCAATAACCAAAATATTAGTAGAATCAGTGTCGCTGCCCTTCTGACATTTCTTCAGGCTCAGCAGATGAGACACTCTGGATTTGGTGACAAAAGCTCTGATCAGAATTCATTTCTGTTCACCCCTTACATCACATTATTTTCAGTTTCAAGTCTCACTCCCAGTTAGTAGCAAAGCCAGGGTGAATGTTCATGTATCCCTGGGGCTAATGCCCTTAAAGAAATGCACAGGAAAATATCTAAATATGCTATAATATGTGTGCAAATATATGCCTATATATGATGTTTATTCACATAATTTAATAGTATTGTTGTTGTTATGTGCCGTCGAGTCGGCCCCGACTCAAAGCAACCCCTCCTTGGGTTTCCGAGGCAGTATCACTACGGAAGTAGGGTTGCCCAACCTTCCTTCCGAGGAGTGGCTGGTGGGTTTGAACCGCCAGCCATCTGGTTAGCAGGCAAGTGTCTTAGCCACTATGCTACCAGAGCTCCTAATTTAATAGTGTAATTCATATATATTTACATATGAACACATTAAATTCATATAAAATATATGAATATAATAGAAATTATAAATGTGTTATTTAAGCTAACAAACAAGACAAAACCACAAGTAATATTGCTGCTCATCATTAACCACTCAAAAGCAGAGATTAGCAGAAATATTGCAGAGCTTGGACATTATTTTGGCTCATAAAATTTGTGGTATATGCATTTACATAGAATCAGTCATAAAGGTGTGAGAGGGAAGACAGAGTTTTATCATCATTAAAGAATGAGCTGTAAATAAATCAATGTGTAGAAATGTGAAAAGGCACCCTTGAGAAATCTGGTCTGGATCACGTACGTGTTTTAGTTTTGGTAACTAATTAAATGGAACTAGTTTTGCAGACAAAATGCAACCTGACTTTTGTAGAACTCATATATGTGATTTTTGGTTGTATCTAGCCCTGGATTTAGTATTTGCTTACCTTTAAGACCAAGCAAAGTATACTCTGTGTTTTGTATTATTTCCTTGCATCAAGATGAGATCAGTGATATTTGCCAGAATATTTAATTCCAAGGCTGAGACTATTATTTACTTCACTACTACACTGATAAACAAGACTGTATCTCAGTCTGAAAACAACACTCCCTGCTCCAAGTTCCCAAACTCCTTATTGTTCTGTTTAATGAACAGGAAACTCCTAATCACTCTAATTATACACATACATAGTACTTCAATTGTATGGCAGCAAGAGGTTCCACATTTTCTCTAATATCCTAAACCTAATGTTATATGGATTTTTCTCCCTAGAACTATGATTTTAATTTTTAATAATATTACCTATATTTCAAGCAAAAACATTACAATGGGAACATACAGATGTCCTGGTAGAAGCAGAATTGCTGGCCAGCAAGCCTCTCTACCAACTTTAAGTCATCTTTGCTGAACCCAGAACTCCATGAAACATGATTCAACCAAAAGCACTGTGGGAAGCCTAGGGTTATGAGGGGGGAGTGGGACCTTCTATCTCATTTGCACAACTGCTAGACCTTAGGTGACACAGTTGCTTCTAAGTTGGGCCAAGTAGGAGCTATTGGCCTTGACAGGAGCAGTTAAGTGACCTAGAGTGAAAGAAAAGCATGACTGAGACTGAGACAGTTCCATACCAATAAGGGGATAGCCAGAATGTGGCCAAGAGGGATAAGAATCAGTTAGGTGGGGGAAAGGAAAACACAAAGCATTCTGTGTGTAGAAGTCACATTGAAAACAAAACTGCAGCTAAGTGGACAGAGTGACATGGAGCCAGTAGAAAGTTGCTTAAGAATCCTGAAGCTTCACAATTTTACTGCATGGAGGACCGCACTGCGGCTGGTGAATAAAAGGGGAAGCAGCAAAGAGGAAGGAAGGCTGAGCTGTGGAATTTTGCCTGTCCAGAGAGCACAGACATTTTGAATGTTTACAAGCAGTATGACAATTTTGAATAGGTTCCACTTGTCAGGAACCAGAAGGAAATTCTGGATTCCAACAACTGGAAAGGTGCAATATTCCCTTTCTTACTCATATAACCCACACCCTCTTGGTGAATGTAGGTACAGCCATCCCTCACTCCCACCCACCTTCTGGGCCTGCAGAAATTCATCCCAGGCTGTGTGCTTGGATA
>NW_006921591.1:32628174-32632251 GCF_000298275.1 Orycteropus afer afer
CCTGGGGACCTGTATGCTTTAATTTTTGTTACTGTGTGCTTTTTGTCCACTTGCTTTTACTTTTTTGATTGTTATTAAATTTTTAATTTTGTCTGAGTGGGAGACAGCAACAGTGCCCATATGACACAACAGCACCCACACCTCCTGCAGCTTCACTTACTGAGTGAGAGCTATCACTTCCATCTCTATCAACTGGCCAAACATAAATAATCACCAAGAAGGGCCTGACACACCCTTACTGCTTTCACTTACCCTCACTGCTCTTCACAAACAGTTGACAAAGATCTAAAACATTTAACAGGGGTCTATATAAAACAATATCACAATATCTCAGAGAAAATAGACCATCACAATCCACATAAAGAAACAAGATAAAGTGGTAGAAAGAAGAGAGCAGGATACAGACACAGAACACAACCCTGAGGAAGAAGCAGCATTGGAACTTCCTGCTAAAGAATTCAAAAGAATTATATTTAGGTATCCTCAAAGGACTGAGAGATAGATCCAGGAAAACACTGACAAAATTAAGGAAAACACAGATAAAACCCTAGAACAATTTTGGAAGAAAATACAAGAACAAAATGGCAAAATAAATAAAAAATTAGAAAAGATTCAAAATCTACAGAAAGAAATCCAAAGGATTAATACAAAGTTTTCATAAATAGATAACACATTGAAAGGGAATAGGAGTAGAATGGAATCAATGGAAGACAGAATTAATGAGATTGAAGACAAATACCTGAAAAATTCTTTGGAAAGGGATCAATCAGGGAAAAAGAAAAAAAATCCAAACAAAATGAAGAAAGCTCAAGGTTCCTGTGTGATATCATCAAAAAGAATAATCTATGTGTCATTGGAATTCCAGAACAGGAAGAGAATGATAAAACCATTGAGAAAATTGTCCAAGATTTATTGGAGGAGAACTTCCCTGATATGATGAAAGAGAGAATATATCCATTCAGGAAATCTAATGAACTCCAAACAAAATAGAACCCAAAAGAAAATCACCAAGACTTATCATCAAACTCAACAAAACCATAGACAAAGAAAGAATCCTGAAAGCAGCATTGGGAAAACAAAAAGTTACTTACAAAGAACAATCAATAAGAATAAGTTCTGGTTTCTCAACAGGAACCATGAAAGCAAGAAGGCAATGGGATGGTATACATAAAATCCTGAAAGAGAAAAATCTCCAACCAAGAATTATATAATTATATACCTGGCAAAATTGTCCCTCAAATATGAAGGTGAAATTAGATTTCCAGATAAGCAGAAATTAAGGAAATTTTTAAAACCAGACCAACCTTACAAGAGATACTAAAGGGAGTCCTCTGAACAGAGTACCAATAACAGCAAACAATAACCAACCATTAATACACAAGATGACATAAAACAGAAACCACAGCTATGGACATACCCAAAGTGAAATAAGCTTACAAGATTGTAAACAGAGAACCAGAGACATCAATTGAAAAATGAGGACAACTACAAACCAAAAAGTAGGAAAACGATGTGTAGTTATAGAACTTCTAACTGGTGAAGAACTCAAGAGAGTTCCAAGATAGAACAGGCTTTTCTAAACTCAGGGAGAAAATTATAAATCATAGAGTAACTTAAAAATGATAAACTTTCACATCAAAATAAAAAAAGAGGAAAACCACAATATTTAGTATATATTAAAGCAATAGCAACAAAGGAATTGATAACATGATTCATAAACAGAGTGACCTCAGCACAGAAAATTTTATGGAACAAAAAAGCAGGAATACCATGAAAAAACACATAACAATATCATAGCAAATAATGCATACTTGTTGATACTTACAGTGAATTTCAATAGATAAAATGCACCACTCAAGAGACGGAGAGTATCAGATTGGATAAGAAGACATGACTCTTCAATGTACTGTCTGCAAGAGACACACCTTAGAGACAAAGACAAAAATAGACTAAAAATCAAAGGTTGTAAGAAAATTTATCAACCAAATGGAAACCAAAACAAGCAGGAATAGCAATATTAATTTCTGATCAAACTGATTTTAAGATCCAAACTACCATATAAGACAAGGAAGTACATTATATAATGATTAAAGGATCAATTGAACATGAAGATATAACAATAATAAATTTTAGTGGCCCCCAAAAAAGAGCCCCAAAATACATAAATCAGACTTTAAAAGAGTTGAAAAAGCAAATAGATGACTCCATAGTCATAGTGGGAGACTTTAATACACGACTTTCATTGAAAGATAGAACAACTTGAAAGAAACTCAACAAAGACACAGAACAGCTAAAGAATACAATCCACCAACTTGACCTACTCCCATCTACAGAGCACTTCACCCAACAACAGCACAATATACATTTTTTTTCAGTGCATATGGAATGTTCTCCATGATAGACCTTATGTTAGGCCATAAAGCGCCTTAATAAATTTAAAAACATTGAAATACTGTAAAACATCTTCCCAGATCACAATACTATCAAATTAGAAATCAACAATAGGAAGATCAACTGATAAAGAACAAACACATGGAAGCTGAGCAACACCCTCCTTAAGAAAGACTGGATAAAAGAAGAAAAAAATTGAAATTCAAAAATTCCTTGAGTCAAACAAGAATGAAAACACACATACCGAAATCTTTGGGACAGAGTCAAACCAGTGATCAGAGGCCTATTTAGAGCAATAAATGCACACATAAAAGAAGAAGAAAGAGCCAAAATCAACACCACACCTTAAACTAACATCTCCAATAACTAGAAAAAGAACAGCTAGAAAGCCTACAATCACCAGAAGAAAGGAAATAATAAAAGTTTGAGCAGAAACCAAAGAAAGAGAAAATAAAAAGACAACGGAAAAAATCAACAAGACTATAAGTTAGTTTTTTGAAAAGATCAATAAAATTGACAAATCATTGGCAAATTTAAGAAAGGAAAAGAGGGAGAGAATACAAATAATATGAATAAGTAATGAAATGGGCAATATCACAACAGAACCAATTGAAATAAAGAAAGATAATATCAGGATATATGAAGAATTGTACTTCAACAAAATTGAAAATATGGAAGAAATGGACAGATTTCCAGAAATAAAACACTTATTAAATTAACACAGACTGATGTGGAAAAGTTGAACAGATCCAAAACAGAAGAAATTGAACAGGTAATAAAAAAATTACCAACAAGAACGAAGTCCTGGCCCACAAAGTTTCACTGGAGAATTCAACCAAACATTCAGAGAAATGACACTGATCCTACTCAAACTATTCCAAAACATAGAAAAGGATGGAATCCTCCCAAATTCATTTTATGAATCAAACATAACCTTGAAACCAAAACCAGGCAAACACATCTCTCAAAAAGCAAACTACACAGACCAATATCCCTCATGAATATAGATGCAAAATCTTCAACAAAATCCTAGCCAATAGACTCCAAAAACATATCAAGAAAATCATTCATTATAACCAAGTGGAGTTCATATCAGGTATGCAAGGATGGTTCAACATTAGAAAAACAATCAATGTCATCCACCACATAAATAAAACAAAGGGAAAGAAGCACATGATCGTATCAATTGATGCAGAAAAGGCATTTGATAAAATCCAACAACCATTCCTGATCAAAACTCTCAGCAAAATAATAATACAAGGACATTGCTCAACATAATAAAGGGCATCTATGCAAAACCAACAGCCAACAATATTCTCAATGGAGAGAGACTGAAACCATTCCCCTTGCAAATAGGAACCAGACAAGGATGTCCTTTATCACCACTTCTATTCAACATTGTATTGGAAGTTCTAGTCAGGGCAATAAGGCAAGAAACAGAAATCAAAGGCCTCCAAATTGGTAAGGAAGAAGTCAAACTATCCCTATTTTCTGATTATATGAACCTATACCTAGAAAACCCAAGAGACTCAGTCAAAAATCTACTGGAACTAATTGAGAGATTTAGCATCATGGCAGGATACAAGATCAACATCCAAAATTCAGTTGGATTCCTCTACACCAGCAAAGAGATTGTTGAAAAAGAAAAAAGGAAATCAACACCATTTACAGTAGCTAACAACAAAA
>NW_006921591.1:32633097-32653338 GCF_000298275.1 Orycteropus afer afer
ACACCCATGTTCATCGCAGTACTATTCACAATAGCCAAAAGATGGAAACAACCTATGTGTCCATCAACTAAGGAACAGATAACCAAACTTTGGAACATACACACAATGAAATATCATGCAACCCTAAAGAATAACCTAGCATCTGTGAAACACTGCATAATGTGGAAGAACTTAGAGGACATTATGCTGAGTGAAATAAGTCAGTCACAGAAGAACAAATTATTAGTCTGCTATTTTAAAAGTCAAGGAAAGGTTTATCTATGAAAGGAAATTTTCTTTGTTGGCTAACAAGGGTGAGAGGGGAGGGGAGTGAACACTTAGCTAGACAGAGATAAGTATTGATTTGGGTGAAGAGAAGGGCAATGTCCCAAATGTGAGTGATCAACATGGTGGCATTGAGGAAGAGGAAGACATAGAGAGCTACATGGGAAGTGCAGACAACAAAGATGGATGAACCCTTTTGCACATACAGTACTGCATTGTCAGTGAAGGCAAATATGGGTATATGGGTAGATAGATGGGTGGACAGGTTGAACTAGTAGGTAAGACTATGAAGTGGGAAGTGTACCTTAGACCATGTATAGGGTTGGTACACGATGACCCTGTAAGTGTATGTGTATGATCTGAATACCCAGGTATACAGTAGAGCTGACAAGGGACAAGTTTGTAGTCACTTCTTGGTCACAGCCAGCTGCCCAAAGGGACTGAGTAGTTGAACGTGTGGGCTTGACCACAGTCACAGGGGAGGGACATCAAGCTCAATTGGGATAACATACTACACAAAACATTGTTCCACCTCCGACTTTGGTGAAGTAGCAACTGGAATCTTAAAGCTTGCAAGCAGCCACCTAAATGCAACAATGTGTCTCTCCCCATCCAGAGCAAAGAAGAATGAAGAACACCAAAGATTCATAGATAGAATTAGTCCTAGTGACTGGTACACCATGTGATCTGCAGCCAATACAACTATAAGACCAGAAGAACTAGATGGTGCCCAGCTACCACTGTCAACCACTCTGGTGGGGATCTATGTAGGAGATCTTGGATAGAGAGGGAGAATAATGTGGAACAAACTCAAAATCATTTGGAAAATAAATAAATAAATAAAACAGGAGGCCAGGTTTACTGGTCTAATAAAGCCTGGTGGAACCAGTGAGACTATGGCCCCTAGCTACCCCTCAGGTCTGGAATTGAACCCACACCTGTGGCTTCCAGCCAAACAAAAGACAGGCATATGAGACGAACATTTACCTGAGGAAGTGTTCATAAATTAGTTGGAGAGAACAATTATGGGAGAAAGAAGGGCTGTTTATGCACAGTGAGATAGCTCAGTGTGAAGGGGTGCATGGATGGATGGACACAGGGAAGAGGTGACTATCAGGAGAAAGTAGGATGGAAGCTGTTGCATTGGGGTGAATTGTGGTCAATGTCATGAAACAGAATGTATGTCAACTGCTGTATGGAGAGTGAATTTGCTCTGTAAATTTTCACACAAATCACAATTAAATAAATAAATAGATGGAAGAACATATCATTCTCATGGATAGGAAGACTGAACTTGGTGAAAATGTCAGTTCTATCCAAAGCAATCTATACATTCAATGCAATACCAATCCAGATCCCATCAACATTCTTTAAGGATATGGAAAAACCATATCCTTTCTATGGAAAGGGAAGAGAACTAAGATAAGCAAAGCACTATTGAAGAAGAAGAACAAAGTAGGAGGTCTCACACTGCCAGATCTCAAAACCTATGATACAGCCACAGTAGTCAAAACTGCCTGGTATTTGTACAATGACAGACACATAGACCAATGGAATAGAATTGAGAATCTAGAAATAAGTCCATCGACCTACCGTCAGCTGATCTTTGACAAAGCACTAAAATCCATTCAAGGGAGAAGAGAATGTTTAATAAATGGTGCTGGCAAAACTGGAAATCAATGTGCAGAAAAATGAATCAAGATCTGTGCCTCATACCATATACAAAAACTAACTCCAGATGGATTGAAGATTTAAATATGAAACCTAATACTATAAAGTTTTTAAAGGAAAAACTAGGAATAAATTTAGAGGTTCTAATATGTAGCATAAATAAACTGTGAAACACAAATCAAAATGCACAAACTGCAGAAGAGAAACTAGATGAATGGAACCTTCTAAAAATTATTATATATTTTTTACCTGACAAGAGATTTTATTTAAAGAGGCAAAAGGGTGCCTGTGCCGAGGAATGACAGAAGAAGAAAAGAAAGAAGAAGAAGAGGAAGAATAGAGGAAGAGGAAGAAGAGAGAAAGAGGAAGAAGAGAAGAGAAGAAGAGAGGAAGAAAAGAGAGGAAGAAGACAGCGAGCAGGGGAGAGGGTGGTCCTATATAGACCTGGGGTTAGGAGGTTGTATGTCAGTGCTGGGGGAAGGGGTTTTAATCTATCAGAAGTTATGTTGCCTTTTAAAATTTGTGCCTTGCAGGAAGCTCAGTTCCAACTTCCTTTAACTGACTTATGACCTTGGGTGGGGCAGCAGGGAATGAAGAAGAACATGGAAGAGTCATGCAAGATGGCATGGCATATCTCTAACATTCCCTCCTCTTTGGTTTTTTAAAAGGAAAAAAAGAAGGGCCCACTTTTGTGGGAAAAAGGGTGAAGGTCAATCTTCTGGAGCTGCTTCATGTTGGTGAGGGGCACGGTGTCTTTGGTAGCAGGGCCTTCCGTCTATCCATGGACGAGTTTGTCTCTTGTGGTGCAAAAACCAGTTTTCTTTTGCTTCAACTTCAGAGATGCTGTGTTGTTTGCCTGGTTGGTGAATTGTAGTATGTAGAGGTCCTTGAAGAAGCAGCTTCTAAGGGTGTCGACTCCCAGGGGTCAGCAGGACATGTTTGGCATCTGGTGTTCTGGGACCTGTAAGACAGGCTGGGTTGCAACGATTAGGGAAGGGAAGCAAGAACAGGAAAACAGTGGAACCTAGGTGGCCAAGGTATCATATTAGTTGGGTGGTCTCCACAAGCTCAAGGGAATCTCTTCCAGGTCTTTGGCCTGAAGCATCATTTGGTTTGCTGTCTGTTGTGAAATTTGGGTAAATATCTGGCAGACCTGTGATTGAATGAAATGGAGAACACAGGGGGCGATGGTAGCAATCAATATGATGGAGATTAGGGGGCCCAAGAATGGTAGGAGCCAGGTAGGGAGTCCAAAAAGAGGGAAGAAAAAGGTGGACTATTGTTAGTGGATAGACGTTGATCTATATTAGTTGCCCTCTCAATGAGTCTTTTGGCTGCATCGTGTACTATACCTGACTGATTTATATAGAAACAACATTCTTCCCCCAGAAATAGGCAAAGACCTCCCTTTTCTGCTGTTAGTAAGTCTAATCCTCTCTTGTTCTGAAGACTGACTGCTGCAAGGGAGTTGAGTAATCTCCTGCAGTTTATCGAAGTTAACAGCTTTATGTGAAATAGCCTGTAGGTCCGCTAGGAAGCACTGGAACATTTTGTCCCTGAGAGTGCAGCCATTCTGCCCAGATTGGGTGTCTAGTTGGTATTCCTATCCAGGGTCCTGCTCAGGAACAGCTTCTGGACCTACTGGCATGGTAGAGTCAATTACAGGAGTTAGATTGTTATGTTCCTGAGCAGCCCCAAGAACACATTCCCTTTTGTCAGAATTTAAAGTGGAAGAAAGGATGACATAAATGTCATGCCAAGTTAAGTCATAGGCTTGAGAGAGGTAACAAAATTCCTTAATGTAGGTGGTGGGATTGTGAGAAAGGGCACCCAGACATTTCCAATCTGAGATAAGTTGGTGAGGGAGAAAGGAATATGGACATGGATAACCCCTTCAAAGTTAGCCATTTCACATAAGAGACAGAGAAGGGGCTGTTGAGAATGGGAATGGGTGTGGCTGATCACTGGGAAGGGTAAAAAAGGACTCTGGGGAAGTGGTGTCCAGAGACGTTAGTGAAGAGGAATGTGGGGTTGGTAGAGGGGGTGCAGTGGGGTTAACAGGAGGTGAAGATGAAAGTGCCTGTCCTGAATAAGGGGATGGTGTATAAAGTGGGGATGAAAGATATTCAGGTGGTCAGAAAAAGAGGAAGTTTGATGCTCTGGTGGATGGTTCTCATAAAAGATTCTTAATCTAGATGGATTGCAAGTAGAGCAGTGAAAGGGAGAGAGAGAGACATGGGAGCACAAGTAAAAGACAGTTTGGATGTAGTGAACCTCCGGCCATTTGCCTATGCAGAGACAGAAATTATCAAGATCAGTGAGGATGTTAAAATCAAAAGTTCCTTGCTCAGGCCATTGAGAATTATTATTGGGGCCAAACAGTATTGCAATAGAAAATTAGGCATTTGGAACGTGAGTCCTGAGCCAGCCCCAGGGCACAGAGATTGAGTAAGAGACACCCCAAGGGAGTAGTTGGGTATGGTTTGGAGTTCTGGTTACCCCTGATCCCTCATGTCCTGGTGGAAAGATTCTGTCAAAAGACCAGTGTCCCAGTCATTTTGCCAGAATCTTGGAAATGGAGACTGGAAGAAAACAGTGGACATCTCCGGTGTAGTCTTCAGTGTGGAACGGCTATGCCGTGGAAAGACAGGAAACCCAGGGCATCCCCAGGGTACCTCTGCCTTTGGAGTGGAAGAGACTCTGATGTGAGTTCATGGTTTGTGGACAGAGGCTCTGGAAATGGAACCAGGACTTAGGATCTAGGTGCCCAGGATTGGGAAACTAGTCAAAAATGTGAAACTCACCAGTGTTGGGTGGTGGTGGCTGGAGATTCCTGGTCCATGAAAAGGAGGAGGGGTTAAAGAGAAGTTTTTATTCTGCGCCCCCGGGAGAGGTTGGGGAATGTTACAATGGGTCCATGGATGCTTGGTCACACATGGACAATGTCAGCCTTTACAGAATCCTGAATTTTTGTTGAGAAGTCCCTGACTACCAATCTGGTGGGCCTGTAAATCTTACAGGCTTAATAAAAGGGGCATTTTGGGTAACTACATAAGATTAGTGATCCGTTGGAGGCTGCAGTTGTATAGCGTAATTGCATAATTTAGGCAAGAAATGTCCCAATGGGGGGCTTGTTATGTTGTGCTGGAAACAGAGTGGGGCCTCAAAAGTAACTCTCGGGTGGTCCAGTCCTTTGGAGTTGTGGTAGCTAGGCCTAACCCAAGTATGATGCCAAGTGCAATAATGAGGATCAGACAGAGGATGCTAAGTGGTGTCGGTGAAGAGAGAGTTTGACAGTACATGAGGGTTTAGGTGAGGAGAGTTAGTTGGTTGTAGGAAGCCCTTGTTGAGCAGGTCTGTAACAATTGGCAGTAACCCCAAAAGTCTAGAGTGTGGCAAGGGATACTGAGCTTGGGCCGGAAATTGGGAAGGGTTTTTGAGAAGGATTTTAACAGGAGAGCTCTTGGCTATCGAAGGTGAGTGGATGTCCCAGACTTTAGGGTCAACTAGGGTAAGGTCAATAGGCCATTGCGGGAAGGAGGGCTGGGACTGGATGGCCTGTGAAGTAAAAGACAGAGGGAGGATGTAAGAGGGCTGGAGGGATTCAGAAGTGAAAGTTGGATGGAAGTGCCAATTTTGAATAAAATGTCTCGACCCAGCAGGGGAACAGGACAGGAAAGGAGGACCAAAAAGGAATGTAAAAATGAAAAATTACCAATTGTATATGATAGGAGGATAGTTTGTAGGGGGCAATGTGATTGACCTTCTACCCCAACAATAGAGGTCTGAGACAGGGAGGAGGGTCCCCGGTACTCTAGTAAAGCAGAAAAACTGGCGCCAGTGTCGATCAAAAAGGCGATCATCCTACCTGCCACAGTGAAGGTTACCCCGGGCTCCTGGGCGGTGATCCATGTTGGGCCAAACAAGCTAGGACCTCCTCACAGGTCTTCTGCCACCAGACCAATAAGGTCATTTGAGAGAGCAGGGGGGCCCAATGGTGGGTGGACACCAGGGGGCAGTCGAAATACCAATGTCCCTTTTGTTTGTATTTGGGGCAGGGCCTCGTGGGAGCTTTGGGGTTTGGACATGAACTAGTCCAATGGCCTTGTTAATCACATGGGAAGCAGTGTCCCAGAGGGTTGGAGGGTCCCCTATTGGGGTATCGTGGCATGGTGGGATTGATGGCCTGTGCCAACAAGTGGTATTTTTGTTTGGCTCTTATCTCATCTTGGCCATTATAGGCTTTAAACACAATTGCCAGAGTTTCTGCCTGGGGAGTAAGGGGACCCCTTTCTAGTTTTTTTAGCTTAGACTTAATATTGGGGTAGGCTTAAGAAAAAAAGTGCATCGTAACTAGTCTCTGGCCATCAGCAGACTCCAGATCTAGGTTAGTATATTGCCGAAGGCCTTCAATCAGTCTTTGAAGGAAGGCAGATGGATTTTTGTTTTTATCCTAAATAATTTCATTTAGTTTATCATAATTGACAGCCTTCATGGCTGCTCGGTGTAGGCCATGGAGTAGGCAAGCTAACATACCTGTTTCTGGTATTGGTACCTGCCTGAGTATCATAGTCCCACTTTGGGTCTCGACTGGGGACAGCTTCTGCACCTGCCGGGTGATGATTGTTTGTGAGGTGTTCTTGATCTGCATGGGCATGGACCTGCTCCAGCACTCTTGTTCTCCTCAGGGGTAAGTGAATTGTTTAGAACAACAAAAATATCATGATAGGTTAGCTGGTATGATAGTGTCAGGAATTGAAACTGTTTGATAAACGTTGCGGAGTCGGAAGTGAAAGATCGGACTGAAGCCTAGAATGAATGAGAGCCAGGTCAGCCACTGGAAAAGGGGTATGGACTTGAACAATTCCCTCAGCTCCAGCAACCTCTCGCAAGGGCGCCATTGTGTAGGCAGACTGAGAAACTTCAGGGTCAGATGACTTATAGGCTTTGGAGAGAGTGATGGGTGGAGCTGGGATGCAGGGAGGGGTGGAGGGAGAAGAAGGAGGAGGGGAGGGAGTAAGAGGCTCTTGTGGGCTTGGGGGCAATGAGTGAGGAACTAGAGCCTGGTGTGGAGCTTCTTGGATCATCTGCTGGTTGAGATGGCAGACAGACTTGAAGGGGAGGGGATTGTTGATTAGTTAGCGAGCAGAGGGAAGGTTGGCTATGGAGAGAAGAAAAGCCTTGAATGTGGGGAATCTCCAACCATTTTCCTTGGAGCTCACAAATGTTATACAGGTCTTGTATTAGACCAGATTCAAGTGAGCCATTAGGCAGCCAAACGTTTTGGTTGTCCAATTTATATTGGAGCCAAATTTGAGTGGACCAATGTATGAGATGCTTGGGCTTTAAATCTAAGCCTTCAAGGTTCCATAACAAACACCCCAGTGGAGAGTCTGCAGGTATAGAGGATCCAGAGCCCATGGTGACCAGAAGCAAGACAAAGGGAGGCACCTATAACTTAAGATGTCTCTCGAGGTACAGATTGTGTGCCCCAGTTTAGGACCCGGTCCTAAGTATGGAAGCCTAGGCTCCTCATGAAGGTTTCCCACCATGGGGTGAGTGCTTGAAAATGGGGGCCACACCACCTTCTGAGGTGTCCCTGCAGTGGGTGGCGCAGAATGGGCAAGTCCCACACTTGTCCCGGTGAGTCCCAGACTCATGGTGGGGAGACAAAAAAACCTGGTACACAGTTTGCACTCTGGAGTGGAGTCTTGTTTTTCTAGACACCAGGACTTAGGACTCAGATACCCAAGCTGTCATTAGAGGACTTACCCAGGCTGGGGCGAAGGTGATGATTTGCTGGTGTTGTTTGCTGGGAAGGCACCAGTGAAGATGGTCACAGGTGCTGGGGGGCAGGTCGGAGTGGCAGGGGGATGGGGGGTTCTGGACCCTCCGATGAGGAATCAGGGACACCAGCAATCCCGCTTCTGACACCAATGTTAGAGCTCCGTCGGCATTCAATGACCATGCCATACACCAGGGTACCCGACAGGAGATTTTATTTAAAGAGGCAAAAAGGTGCCTGTGCTGAGGAAGGACAGAAGAAGAAGAAGAGAAAGAAGAAGAAGAAGAAGAGGAAGAAGAGGGGAAGAGGAAGAATAGAAGAAGAGAGAAAGAGGAAGAAGAGAAGAGGAGAGAGGAAGAAGTAAAAATTAACTTTTTATGTGCTTCCAATGACTTCTCCAAAAAAGTCAAAAGAGAACCTATAGAGTGAGAAAAATATTCTGCAATGATATATCTGACAAGGGACTTATCTCTAGAATTTACAGAAAACTCCAATACCTCAATAAAAAAAAAAAGACAATCTAATTAAAAATGGGCAGAAGACATGAATAGACACTTCACCAATTAGGATATTCAGGCGGCCAACAAACATATGAAGAAATGCTCATGGTCATTATAGAGAAACGCAAATCAACACAACAATTGGATACCATCTTGCCCAAGAACTGGTAGCAAAATTCAACAAGATAGAAAATAATAAATGCTGGCAAGAATGTGCAGAGATTGGGACCCTCAGACACTGCTGGTGGGACTGTCAAATGGTATAAACACTGTGGAAAGCAGTATGGCAATTCTGTAAAAAGTTGGAATTAGAAATGCCACTTGACTTCCATTAGTAGGTATATATCCTAAAGAAATGAGAGCCAAGACAAGAACAGACATATGCACACCCATGTTCATTGCAGCACTATTTACAACAGTAAAAAGATTGAAACAACTTAGGTGTCCATCAACTGAGGAAAGGATAACCAAACTATGGTACATACACACAATTGAATGCTATGAAACCCGAAGAATAATGTAGAATCTGAAAAATACTCTATAACACGGATGAACTTCGATGGTATTATGCTGAGTGAAATAAGTCAATCACAGAAGGACAGATATTGTGTTAGTCCTTTATTGTTAAAAGTCAAGGAAAGGTTTATCTATGGAAGGAAATTTTCTTTGTTGGTTACCAGGAGTGAGAGTGGAGAGGAGGGAACACTGCTAGATAGGTAGAGACAAGTGTTGATTTGGGTGTAGAGAAGGGCAATGTACCAAATGTGAGTGATGAACGTGGTGTCATTGAGGAAGAGGAAGGCATAGAGAGGTACATGGGAAGTACAGACAACAAAGATGAGTCCTTTGCACATTCAGTACTGCGTTGTCAGTGAAGGCAAACATTGGTATATGGGTGGATTGATAGGTGGACAGGATGAACAATTAGTTATGTTTATGCAGGGAAGCATGTGCCCAAGACCATGTATAGGGTTGGTGGACAATGTTTCTACAAGTGATTTGTATGTTCTTTAAGAATTCCCAGTTGTATAGTAAAGCTGATAAGGAACAAGAATGTAGTCATTTCTTGGGCACAGCCAACAACCCAGAGGGACAGAGTAGTTGAACCTGTGGCCTCAGGACTATAGTCGCTAGGGACATCAAGCTTAATTGGCATAACACACTACACAAAACATTGTTCCACCTCCTACTTTGGCAAGTAGAGACTGGGATCTTAAAAGCTTGCAAGCAACCATCTATATACAACAATGTGTCTCTCCTTGTCCAGAGCAAAGAAGAATGAAGAAAACCAAAGATTCATGGAAAAAATTAGTCCAAGTGACTGGTACCCTATGCAATCCTCAGCATATAAGCCTATGTGACCAGAAGAACTAGATGGTGTCCGGCTACCACTGTCAACTACCCTAATGGGGATCTATGTAGGAGATCTTTAATAGAGAGGGAGAACAATGTGGAACAAAACTCAAAATCATTTGGAAAAGAAAAGGGGCAAGGACCAGTTTTGCTGGTCTGATAGAGCCTGGTGGAACCACTGAGACTATGGCCCCTAGCTGCCCTTCGGTCTGGAATTAACCCACACCTGTGGCTTCCAGACAAACAAAAGACAGGCATATGAATTGAACATTTACCTGAGGTAGATACACTCCTTGGAGAGATCAGTTATGGGAGAAAGAAGGGTCACTTACGCACAGGGAAACAGCTCTAGCAGTGGGAGCACATGGAGGGATGGACACAAGGAAGAGGTAACTATGGGGAAGAAGTGGGAGGGGAACTGTTGCATTGTGATAACTTGTAGTCAATGTTATGAGACAAAGTGTATGTGAATTGCTATACGGAAAGTGAATTTTCTCTGTAAACTTTCACCCAAATCAAAAAAAAAAAAAAAAAAAAAAAAACCACTATGGAGCAGTTCTGCTCTATAACACATAGGGTTGTCATGAGTCAGAATCAACTCTATGACAGCAACAACTGTAATTGATTGATTGGTTGATTTTGTAGCTAGATATTGAGATTTTATTGAAAATAAAACAATACATCAAACATGTCTTTGACTTTAAAATGTCACTAATAAAAGCAGGAATGATGCTACTCTGAAACATTATGAGGGAAATAAGTTCAAGTAAGTTCCTAGGCAATCTAAATTAGGTTGTGGTGCTATTGAAGGGCACTGATTCCCCACTCCTCATGAATTACTTCACTGTAACTCCTCTGTGGGAATCAAGCCTTCACTTGTAAAAATCTAAAATAATTATAATCTTTTATATTCTCTGTATCATTACAAGTATTAATGTACTGTTTTGCCTTGCTAAGTTGAACAAGAAGGTTGAAAATGATAAGAAAATCATTGATGTTTTTAGCTGGTAGAGTTCTCCTGTATACTGTATATTTTAGCCTACACACCACATTTATCTTCACCTTTTTTCTCATAACTATTAGGATGATTCACTTTTATTAAGCAATTTATTGAAGGATAGCCATAAACATGGCATTTTTAAACCATGGCCCTTAGCTGAGGCTCTGTGTGGATACAATGCTCATATTTATAATAACTTTCGGAAGAGATTATAGAATGGAAATACTTAAGCAACCCACTTATCATAGGTGTGTAGCTACACATCTGTCCTGGCATTAAGGAAGGAGACACTAGCTAGCAGTGAGCTTCAGTGCATGCAATTTTCTAAAGGCACATGGCATAGTGTTTAAGAGCATGGGTTTTGAGCAAATCTACCTTTCTTATGATTGTGGTCCTGCTACTTCATACCTATGTGATCATGAACAATTCATTTAATCTTTGTGCCTCATTTACCCAATGGTGAATAATAATAATAACAACATAGCAAGGCAGAGGTATAAGCTAATTCAGGGAAAGCCCTTGAAACAGTGTATGCACATGGTTAAGTACACTATAAAAATTTTCAATTATTATTTTTACCACTGTGACCAGTTTGAATGTAAAAGAAAATGAAGAATAAATAAATAAGTAAATAAATATCTATGCCTTCTGGTTTGCATTTTCTAATTACAAGATATGAGTGTGTATGTGTGTTTCTAAGTCATGTCTTCCCACTGCTTTTTTTATGCCACTGTTCCTCTTCTACTCACTTCCAGGTGCATCTTTCTATTCTAGCTATTGGGACTTATATCTGCATTTTAAAACAGTAACTGCTGGTAACAGTAATGAGAGAAGACATCATCTTGTTTGTCATCCTCAAGTAGAGGATGTGATTGGGGCAAAACCTCCCATCACAAGCACTAGAACCTGGAAGGAAAGAGAATCAGCATTGCATGGTCACATATGTATTCCTCCAACATTCAACCCTTCCCCCATGGGGAGCTCCATATTTGGCAGTCCTGAAGTTGCTATTTGACCAAGATGGGAGAAATAAGAGTAGGTAAGCATTTTGTTTAATCAATGGTATGGGCAGACACACCACCAAGTTGCACACTTAAACTTCTAGTATAATTTATGACATATACAGGAGATGCTTACATATTTATTATAGTCAGTTGGATGACTTTATGTCTCAATCAGCAAAGTGTTTCTGTATATTTGAAGCTTGATATAGAAGAGTCAAAAGACCAATCCTAGAGTACATATCCCAGAGCCATCTTGTTCAGGAAAAGGGCCTGTTTGGACCATGTAGCAGGCCTGTACTATTCTGGTGCTGGATGTGATGCCATTAAAGAGCTTCAATATCTGTCCTTTCCACTCTATTCAAAGTATATGCTCTCCAACAAGCTTTCTACAATTCTACCTCTTCGGGTGCTAGAACCTAAACACCTAAGATTTCTGAGATTTAATGCTATATTTGTGATGAGTAAATCTATGTTTTGTTCCTTGTATCACTCTCCTGTGAGTTAGGTTAGCCTGATCAGCTTCCCTAAGTCTAATTACCACTCGGATACACACAAAAAAATAAATAAAATTAATAAAGTAATGCCATCATTTAAATACCTAAACAATCACATAATCAAACACACTGAGATTACCAAATTTGTGAAGAGCTGAGACCCAGACTTTTAATCTTTAAGATTTTACTATGATATCTCTTGATATCATTTTGTTGACCTTTCTCTGTGGTAAAAGCTTGGTCTTGCTCTGGTATTTCTTTCAAATCACAGACTAGTCTCATTTCCATTGCTTCAGCTTTTGTGAAATCATTTGTTATGGAGCACAAATGGTAGGAGTGAAACCTCCACTCTGTTCAGCTTCATCTCTGCCCAATATGTAATTGATACTGTAATGACATCTTGGCCAGATGCATATCTGTTCAGTTACTATGGGCTTATGCAAAATTCTCATTTCAGCATTTAAAGTCAGTCTTGTACTGTTATAAGTTTTACTCTTAAACACAATTCAAATCACTCTTACTCTTCTCCCATCACCTTGAGAGATCAACAACCCTAAGACATCTGCCCTAAAGTCTAGCCCCTTGGAGTGGATGAGGAAAGTTTTCATGGTGTACTCTTTCTCCCTTTTCTCCTCATTCTTGCTCTTGATGATAACTCCTTAGGTGTTTAGTGTGAGGGGGATTAGAGCAAAAAGTGGCACATGACTCTTGAGTAGGTAAGTTCACTGCCTAATACCAGATAGCAGGCAATTTATTGGCCACCTGATAGAATGAATGCAAAAGTTTTTTGTGAGGTCGTTCCGGAGCCTTGTACTTCTTTGTTCTCTAAAATAAAAACTCTAGTTCTACATTCTTTTTTTTTTCCCCTATTACTTTTAGCTCTCCTCATTGTATTCCATCCTATATCTTCTTCCACCTGTATTCCCTGGGTTTGACTGACTATTTTTGGCAGTTTCCACTAAACCCTTGGAAGATCAACAATCAATTGGCACAACAAAGGGAAGAAATACATTCTACACCAGTGCTGTCCTCCTTCATAGCCCTGCCATCTCTCAGCAATTATATTTTCCCTGCCTAGGTAGCAGATTTTAGCAAGCCCATGACTACATACCCAGAGGAAAACAAAAAATACCTTTCTTATGAGTAATACTTGTGATGTTTAATTTTTTGGCTTTGGGGAGGTAATGGTGTCCTTTCTGAGTCAAGAATGAAGTGATGCTTCTGACCTCCTATTCCACAAGGGCTGTCTCTCATTATTTCTTTCTTTATAAACTTGGTCCCCTTTATCTTCAGATTTGGGTCTTTACTGTAATTCTGAGACAATAAGAAAACTCTTTCTTAAAACCATGTAACTTTTTCTTTGGTACTCGCTCTTGGAGATATATATACTTTGTAATTTTCTGATGGGGCAATCTTAGGAGATAAGTCACCCCAGCTGTACACTGGCCACATATATCACCCTAATTGTTAAGGAATTATGGTCTCTGTGGAAAAAAAAAAAAATGTGTGTGAAGTTTTGGAACTTATTCTTGTTATCGGAACAAACAATTCAATATATATTTTCACTCATTGCTTTGTTCCAAAAATATTTTGTGAACACTTGTCATGCACTGAGAACTTGAGATGAAAATATGAAAGAGGTCATCATCTAGTTTGGAAGTTAGATAATTTAGAAGTCCAGGTATCAAAGAAGAAAGTGTCTTTCTAAACATGTAATTGTATTTAATGCCAAATCTTAAAAGAAAAATATGAATAGAGATTAGAGACAAAATTTTGGTTATGCCATCATTTTAGAGATTTGAAAAATAAATAAATCCAGTAGAGAAAAAGAAGAAAACAAAAAATTAGGAGGAGTAGCTGTCCAAATACACAAGACAGTACAGTATTCTCAAGACAATGAAGAAAAAAGTTTCAAGAATAAAAGGCATGTTAATAATATTGAGTGCCATGAAAAGGCCAGAGTGTGCAAAATAAAAGAAAAAGATAAAAGCAAGGGGAAGAGGATACCATTTAAGAAGGTACACGTGGCTGTTGAGGGAGCAAATAAGTAGTAAAAGAGAGAGGAAGAAGCCAAATTGCAAGGCATTAAACAACAGTTGGGAAAAAGAGGAAAGAGATTACTCTTTTCAATTTATTAGCACAAGTGGGACAGGGGTAGAACTGGTGTGTAACTTTAACAAAAATTGTTAAATAATGAAGAACATTTTTGAAAGCAGTAATGAGGGAAGTGGAGATGAAGATACCAAAGCTAGGAATGAAAGCATATGGTCCTAGAAAGGTCAGGGAAACGTGAGATTGAAGGTAAGGGAATTACTTTAAGAGGATGCTGTCCAAACTACCAGAAATAAAATGAATCTTTACCTGTCTTACCCTTCAGTAGAGGATATTGCTTGTATTGGAATTAAAATTTATTTACAAAATACTTTAACTTCTCAAAATGTAAACTAAACCATATCCATGTGCTATCATTTGACCAGAAGAAACAAACTCTTATTAGTATTCCTTTAAATTTAAAATATAAATTAATCAATAAGAATAGGAGGTAATAGGCCTATAGAAGTGAGTCTGGCCACAGCACTCAGTCTAAAGTTGGAGATGAAGAAAGACAACAGAAAAGTTCCCTAAGTTTCTAAGTATACCATGACATCATCTTGTTTACACTGACTTAGAAGTTTTCCATTTTCAATATGGGTGAGAAAGACAATATTTTTTCACGTGGGTACCAAGTGAAATACAGAGATAATTAGTCACACGGCAATAGTTTCTCATGTTCAAATAACTAGGATGAACCTTTCAGGTTTCCCTTTGTAAAGCTTTTTATTATTATTTTTTTAAAGGCAATGAGTGAAAAATAAGCCCAAGATGGCCCTTCCAACATAAAAATTAGTGGGAGAAAGAAAATAAGAATATCCTTCTATCAATAATAACATATCAGAAAAATCTCCACACCATCATCTCAATTCCATGATGCATTCTGCTGTTTTGAGGGCAAGAAGCATGAGATACGACAAATGTGTAATTACTTCTTAACCCACTCTTCCTAGTTCTGCATTTTCCGAGATGTCAAAATTCATTATTTCCACTGATATGTACTGAAGGATGGGGATGCTTAGTTGATATTCATTTATTCAGCAGTCTGTAATCTACATTTAATAGAGTACCAGACTGTGGCATAATAAACCACTTAGAAAGATAGCTGCTGCATACATAGGGGTTATTGCTTGCATAACCTGTACTTGTTTTTCATTACAAAACTAAAAGAGCAAAGCATAATTCATACAACCAAATGAAGTTAACATTTAATGGCTTGAAAAGTGATAGTATTACCTTGTACTATGCCAGGTACTGAGTGGCTGTAAAATAAAGAAAAATAATCTCCCCAAAATTGCTAAAAGAAAAGTCATTTTTAGTGCACTGTGAAATATGAATACTGAAGTAAACAATGAGATTCCAAATTTTAAGGCATTAAGTAGTCCCATAATTGTCCTGAATTGATGTTCAGGGAGCAATTCACCCTTACAGGTGACTCCAGAACCCAAATCCAGGCCTGTGCTTATAAATCTGAAAGGGTATTCCTGTCACCATGTAAAAAATTGGAGGCCTTATCCTAAGCACCACTATTGAAGGTACAACAGATCCACATCAGCCAAGGGAATCAAGTATGGAGACTTATGCCTCAAAGAGCCAATGATGACAGAATATTCTTCCCTGCCAGCCCTGAGTGCCCAAATCAGATGCCAAACTTGTGGTTCTCCAATACTGTCCAATAATAGTGCAAGTCTGAGGTAAACTTTTTTACAAGTCTCTGTCATACTTAAAAATGTAAGAACAACCTTATGACCTTTTCAAGTAGTTCAATTTATCCAATTAAACGGACTATATTTTTTTACTTCAATTATATTCTTCCAACTTTGATATGTTAAATTTTCATATCTGTTATGAAATAGGAGTCTCTGGGTGGTGTATACAGTTAATGTACATGTGAAAGTTTGAAGGTTTGAGTCCACTCACAGACTCTTCAGAAAATGGCCAACCTACTGCTGGAAATCAGCCACTGACAATTCTGTGGAGCACAGGTCTACTTTGACATACATGGGTTGGAATAAACTCAAAAGCAACTGGAATTTTATGAAATAATGATAGTAGAAGGTAGGTTTGATTTTTTTCTTTAATTGAATATGTGGCTATCTAAGTTATCTAGTGTTATTATAACAGAAATACCACAAGTGGATAGCTTTATTTTTTTATTTTTTTATTGTGATTTGGATGATGGAATGAGCACACAGAAGACATTTCCATTATAAATGAGAGAAATTGGAGGGATAGAAGGGATAATGGACACCAAGCAAGTTCAGCAGTCAGCAAAACAGTTTATTTAACTTTCAAGGTTGAAAACAATCCTCTAATGTCTGAGACCATCTAGGGAATAGCCCTATTCTCCAGATTCTGGGTATTAACCACATTTTCTAAATTCTGGGTGGAAGCCTCATAGTATTGAGCTTCAGTTCTGCATTCTAGGTCAATTGTGATGGCAACTCTGCTTCCTCAGCTTTAGGCAGCCCTATTCTTTAGTTTGCCTGAGTGGCAAACCCATCCCATCTGTCCCAGCAAGGTCTGTTTTCTATCTCTTGGGCATGGCAACCCCACTCCCATAAGCTTTGGGCAGCAGATCCAACCCTATAACTCTGGCACTTGTGAAAAGCAGGCCCACACTCTGGAACTGAGTTGATGGACATCTGACTCTTTGAAACCTAGGAGACCATGGTCAGGACCACGACCCTTTAACATCCAGTACCATGGTTCTACTCTTTGATACATCAGAGCTCATGGCCCTACCCTATGAGACTGAGGCAGTTATGTTTCCTATGCTCCTTGTCTCTTCACCTTTTGTTCTTGTTCCTTGGCCTCTTGGCTGCTCAACCCTCAGGCCTCTAGGGCCGATCCAGACTCTTCCCTGCTCTGGCAGGTGTTGCATAATTCATTAGCCCCACAGATAAGTGCCAGAAGCACCTCATCCTGCCAGTAAGCCTCAACTTGAAGGTGCTCAGCTCTCTCACTCCATGCCGTTTACATTTTTTGGTTCTCCTGATGTTGTTCATCTACCACTGCTTCTTTCTGTCTACACCATCTCTGGTTCTAAAGTTTTCCTCACTTCCTTCTGAGCCCACACTAGAATTGCCTTTGATGTCCATAATTCTAACAGTCTCTTCAAGGGAATCTAGGCTTTTATTGTGAGATCCCTTAAAACTCTTCCAGCCTCTACTCATTTCCCATTTCCAAAACCACCTCCACATTTTAGGTATTTGTTATACCAGGATACCACTCCTGGGACCAAATTCTGTCTTAGTTACCTTGTGTTGCAATAAAAACTGCCACGACAGCCCCAGTGGGGTCCGCGTGACATAGTCACCGGCCTGAAGTGATTGTTTCAAGGAAACAGCAGGCTTCCTGGGGTCAGGTGTGCTCTCTCTATCTTTTGTTTTTGTCCTTTGATGATCTTGGTAATTTTAATGGGAATGATTGTTTCCAGTTATAATGAAAAGTTCATGGAGCAGGGAGAACGTAAGAACTTACCTAAGAGTAATTTGGACACAAAAGAACCCTCTGGAAATTTTCCAGAAGAACATTTACCTCCAGTACTGCAAGCAATATTAAAGATGACGCAGACATATTTGTCCGAAGGGGATTTTTTCAATGATTTGGAACAAAGTGAACTCATGCTGGAAAAAACCAAGGACCACCACAACATCTCCAGTGACTGTACAAAAATATGAGAAACCCTTGGTGTTTATTAACTAATGAACAAAAGGCAAGTTTAAAAAAGCGGCTCACAGCATTAGTGAAAAGATACAATGCAAATTTCAAAAGTAAATATTTCCAAAGGACAGAAAAAGAGTTTGTTTAGAAAAGGATCCTGACGTAATGGGAAGTCTCAGGGCATACGACAAAAAGGCCAAAACAATAATTATGATCATTGTTGTAGTACTTAGAATTGTGATGTAATGGGAACTTGTAAACTTATTGTTTTTGATCAGGTACTTTACTTTCTGTGCTTTTGCGTAAACCTGTGCTTGTGAAATTAAGATCAAAAGAAGAACTGGTTATACTATAAAAACATGTAGCTAAAGGCAATAAACGCTCTCAGATACACTCAGCCTTTGAGTTGTTTGTAATCTGTTAGCCAAATCGCCGACTCCCTATTCACCCGAAGTCACCTTCGAAATTAAGTGCGGAGCCCAGTGGCTGTGCTGGTCTGCGGCAAAAACCACAAGGGGACAGTTTTAACAAACAGAACTTCATTTTCTCACATTTTAGGAGGTTAGAAATCTGAGTTCTGGGCTCCAGCTTAAGTGAAGGCTTTCTTTATCTGTTGGCTCTGGAGGAAGGTCCCTGTCTATTTTCAATATCTGTGGGTCTGGTATTTCTTGGAAATATACATATGTCTTGGCATCAATCTTCCATTGAGTCTAGGAGGTGCTCAGAACAGGAACACTAGGTCTAAAGGATACACTCTGCTCCTACCTGTTCTTTCTAGGTGGTAGTCAGGTCCCTCCCCTTTCAGCTTCTTTTTCTCCCCTTTCACTCTTTTAAGATAAAAGGTGATGCCATTCACACCCCTAGAAAACTCCCCTTACATCAAATCAAGTCAGTGACCTGAATAAAGGTGTTTGCATCCCACTCGAATTGCCTTACAACTGTTTGGCTGATCACATCTGATCACTTCAAGGGGAATGATTATATCTCTACATAACTGCCTAATTGCATCATTATTTTACTGCCAAACCATTGAGAATCATGGCCTAGAAAAGTTAACACATATTTTTTGGGGGGGGCATAAGTCAATCCATGATAGTGGCAAAATAACAAAATTAGCCATCACCTAATGCTTGTTGTTGTTGTTGTTGTTGTTATGTGCCGTCGAGTCAGCCCTGACTCATAGCGACCCCTCCTTGGGTTTCCGTGGCAGTATCACTACGGAAGTAGGATTGCCCAACCTTCCATGCTAGTCTTCAAGAAAACCAGAATTTTGAGAATCATGGTTTTAGAGTTCTCATTCTCAAGCTGTGGTGCATGTCACTTTCTGTGTGCAGAAGACATGTCCACAAAAATTTCCAAGAACTGTACTCTCTGACTTTTAGTTCATTTTCACTTATGGTTGGTCTTTTTTTTTTTTTCCCCCTCTCTCTCACTCCCATTAACATGGTTGCTCTATTTTCAAGAATTTGGCTGATTGGAGAATATTTATATATTTTATGCATTGTCTGGTTCTTCATTTTCTCTTCTTATAAGCAATTTCTTTGGATGTGGTATAACAATAAAATGCATCATCATTAAACATAAATATTAACGGGAAAAATAAGATTGTATAAAATTTGAGATAATAATGTTAAATATATTCAAAGAAAGTAAAAAGAAAGAAAAATAGTGGAGCTCAGGAAACAAAATGAGTAGCTAAATAAGGAGATTCACCACTTACTTGTCATACGGTGGTAGCTTGTATGTTGCTGTGATGCTGGAAGGTATATCACTGGTATTTCAAATACCAGCAGGGCAACCCATGGAGGACAGGTTCAATGAAACTTCCACATCTGAAATTTTTGGCCACTGAAAAACTTATGAATAGTAGGGAAACATTATCTGCTATAGTGGCAAAAGATGAACCCCTCAGTTTGGAAGGCACCCAAAATATGACAGAGAAAGATCTGCCTCCTCAAAGTAGAATTCACCTTAATGGCAAGGATGGAGTAAAGCTTCCTGGAACTTCATTTACTGATGTGATATGACTCAAAATGAGAAATAAACAGGTGAAAACACCCATTAATAACCAGAACATGGAATGTATGAAGTATGAATCTAGGAAAATTAGAAACTGTAAAAAATGAAATGAAACACATAAAGACTAGTATTTTAGGCATTAGTGAGATAAAATAGAATGATCTTGGCCATATTTAGTTGGACAATCATATGCTCTGCTATCCCAGGAATGACAAATTAAAGAGGAACAGTGTCACATTCATTTTCAAAAAGAATATTTCAAGATCTATCCAGAACTACGATGGAGTCAGTGATAAGATAATAGCCATATGCCTACAAAGAAAATTAATTAATATTATTATTATTCTGCCCTGCCCTCCCCTGATTTTTTTTTTTTTCTTATTTTTCTCTCTTT
>NW_006921591.1:32654350-32655892 GCF_000298275.1 Orycteropus afer afer
GAGAGAACAGAAAAGGCAAAGGGGACTGAAACAGATCGAGGAGTTAGCTGCAGAGATCCAGGTAAGGGTGGTTGAAGGGGTTTCCAACAGCTGGGAGAGACAACTTGTTTTTCAGTTTGTCCTACTGTGGTGACATGTTGCTGTGAGACTTGAGGCTGTGCCACTGGTGTTTCAAACCCAGTAGGGTGCACCTGTTGCACAGGTATCAGCCTGGCTTGCAGACTAAGACAGACTAGGAAGAAAGAGGAGGCCATCCACTTCTCAAAGAATTGGCCAAGCAAAACCTTATGAATAGCAGAGAAATGCTGTCTCATACATTACTGCACAACTTCATCAATAGTCCAGAAACATTGTCCAATATAGAGGAGGAAGTTGAGTCTCTTATCTTAGAAAGCTCTCAAAGCAGGACTGGGAAAGAGCTACATTATCAGAGTAAAATCAACCTTACTCATATGGATAAGGTAAAGCATTCAAGACCTCCATTTGCTGATCTGGCACCACTCACATTGAGGAGAAACAGCAAGAAACATCCATTAAAAATCAGAACATAGAAAGTACAAAGTATGAATCTAGGAAAATTGGAAGTTGTCAAAAATGAAATGGAATGCATAAGGATTGATATCCTAGGCATTTGTGAGCTGGAATGGACTGTTTTTGGCCATTTTGAATCAGACAACCATATGCTCTACTTTGCTGGGAATGAGAGTTTAAAGAGGAGTAATGTGGCATTCATCATCTCAAAGGATGTTTCAACATCTGTCCTGAAGTACAATGCTGACAGTGACAGGATAATATTCATAAGCCTAGAGGAAGACCTGTTAATACGACTTTTATTCAAATTTATGCACCAACCATCAAAGCCAAAGATGAGGAAATTGAAGATTTTTATCAACTTCTGCAGTCTGAAATTGACCAAACTTGCAATAAGGATGTGTTAATTATCACTGGTGACTGGTGACTGGAATGCAAAAGTTGTAAACAAAGAAGAATCACCGGTAGTTAGAAAATTTGGCCTTAGTGACAGAAATAATGCTGGAACTCACATGGTAAAATTTTGAAAGACAAACAGCTTGTTCATTGCAAACACCTATTTTCAACAACACAAACAGCAGCTCTACACGTGGACTTCACCAGATGGAATGCACAAGAATCAGATTGACTACATCTGTGGCAAGAGGCAATGGAAAAGCTCAATATCTTCAGCCAAAACCAGGCCAAGAGCTAATTTTGGAACAGACCATCAACTCTCATATGCAAGTTCAACTTGAAGTTAAATACAATTAAAACAAGCCATGAGAGCCAAAACCGGATCTAGAATATATCCCTCTTGAATTTAGACACCATCTAAAAAATAGATTAGATACATTGAATACCAATGACCAGAAACCAGATGAATTGTGGGATGACATCAAGAGTATCATCCCTGAAAAAAGCAAGAGGTCACTAAAAAGATAGCAAAAGAAGAGAAGAGCAAAATGGATGACAGAAGAGACTCTGAAACTTGCCCTTGAGTGGAGAGTAGCTAAAGCAAATGGAAGAAAT
>NW_006921591.1:32656320-32657022 GCF_000298275.1 Orycteropus afer afer
ATCTTCATCCATTTCAGGAGGTGGCATATGATCTAGAACCAATGGTACTGAAGGAGGAAATCAAAGATTCAATGAAGGAATTGGCAAAGAATAAGGCTCCAGGAATTGACAGAATAACTATTGAGATATTTCAACAAACAGATGCTGCACTTGAGGCACTCAGTTGGTTATTCCAAGAGATTTGGAAGACAGCTACCTGGCCAACTGACTGGAAGAGATCGGTATTTGTACCCATTCCAAAGAAAAGTGATCCTACAGATTGTGGAAATTATCGAACTATATCATTAATATTGCATGCAAGTAAGATCTTACTGAAGATAATTCAAAAACAGTTGCAGCAGTGTATTGATAGAAAACTTCCAGAGGTGCAAGCTGGATTCCAAAGGGGACGTGGAACAAGGGATATCATAGCTGCTGTCAGATGGATCTTGGATCAAGGTAAAGAATATCAGAAAGATGTTTACTTGTGTTTATTGACTATGCAAAGGCATTTGATTGTGTCGATCATGACATATTATGGATAACATTGAGAAGAATGGGAATTCCCGAGCACTTGATTGTACTCATCAGGGACCTGTACCTTGACCAGGAGGCTGTCATTCAAACGGAACAAGGGGACACTGCATGGTTTAAAATCAGGAAGGGAGTGTGTAAGTGTTGTATCCTTTCCCCATACTTATTCAATCTATATGCTGAGCAATT
>NW_006921591.1:32657632-32664941 GCF_000298275.1 Orycteropus afer afer
GAGAAAGTGCAGCCAAGATACTCCTTGGAAATGAGGATGGTCAGACTTCATCTCACCTACTTTGGTCACGTTGTCAGAGGAGACCATTCCCTGGAGAATGATGTCATGCTTGGTTATGTGGAAGGTTGACGAAAGAGGGGAAGGCCTTTGACGAGATGGATTGACACGGTGGCTGTGACAATGGGCTCAAGTATAGCAGGGATTGTGGAGCTGGTGAGGGATCAGGCAGTGTTTCGTTCTGCAGTGCATGGGGTCACTATGAGTCAGAAGCAACTCAACAGCACCTAACAACAAAAATTATAGTTCAAATTTATACACCAACCACTAAGCCAAAAATGAATAAACTGAAAATTTTAACAATTTCTGTAGTCTGAAATTGACCAAACATGCAATCAAGATGTATTGATAAATATTGGTGATTGGAATGTGAAAGTAGGAAACACAAAGAAGAGTCATCGTAGACAGAAATGATAAAAATGCTGGAGAGCACTGGATAGAATTTCGCAAGACCAGTGACTTTTTCATTGCAAATTCATTTTTTCAACAACATAAACAGTGATAATATACAAGGACCTAGCCAGGTACAATACAAAAGAATCAAATCAATTATGCCTGTGCAAAGAGATGATGGAAAGGTTAATATCATCAGTTGTAACATATTCAGGAGCATACTATGGAACAAACAATCAATTGCTCATGTGGAAGTTTATGTTGAAGCTGAAGAAAACAAAAACAAGTCCACAATAGATAAAATGTGACATTAAATATATCTCACCTGAACTTACAGACCAACTTCAGAATAGATTTGAGGCATTTAGTACCAATATCTGAAGACCAGACAAATTGTGGGAGGACTTCCAGAACATCATACAAGAAGAAAGCAAGAGGTCACTAAAAAGACAATTTAGGAGGAGACCAAAACGGACATCAGAACAGACTCTGAAATTTGCTCTTGAACCCAGAGTAATTAAAGTGAAAAGAAGATGTGATGAAATTAAAGAGCTGTATGGAAGATTTCAAAAGGCAGCTCAAGAAGACAAAGTAAAATAATATAATGAAATGTGCAAAGGCCTGGTGCTACAAAATGGAAGAACACACTCAACATGTCTTTAGGTTGAAGAACTGAAGAAAAAATTTCAAGCCTCAAGTTGCAATATTGAAGTATTCTATGGACAAAATATTGAACCATGAAGAAATCATCAAAAGATGATAAAAGGATATGCACAGTCATTCAGAGTCACTGTACCAAAAAGAACCAGTGAATATTCAATAATTTCAGAAATTGAAGTGTGATTAGAAACCTATTTTATTGAAGGAAGAAGCCCAAGCTGCACTGAAGGAATAGGTGAAAAACAGAGCTCCATGAATTGATAGAATACATACTGAGATGTTTCAATTTACAGATACAGTTCTGGAGGAATTCATTTGTTTATACTAAGAAATTTAGAATTGGAAATGGCTACCTGGCTAACTGACAAGAAAAAATTCATAGTTCTTCCCATTCCAAAGAAAAATGATCCAACAGAATGGGGAAAATATTGAACATTAATATCATTAATATTACATGTCAATAAAATTTTGTGATGATAATTCAAAAAATTTTGCAATGGTATATTGAGAGTGAGTTTCCAGAAATTCAAGCTGGATTCAGAAAAGGATGTGGAAAGAGGAATACCATTGTGAATGTGAAATGGATCTTGGCTGAAAGCGAAGAATACCAGAAAGATGTTTACTTGTGTTTTATTGACTCCAAAAAAAAAAAAAAAAAAAAAAAACAAAGGCACTTCTGTGGAGTGGATCCTGACTCATAGCAACCCCTGCCTTTGTTTCTGAGGCAGTATCTCTACGGAAGTAGATTGCCCAATCTTCCTTCCAAGGAGTGGCTGGTGGGTTTGAACTACTAGCCTTCTGGTTAGCAGTCAAATGCCTTAGGCATTATACCACCAGAGCTCATGCAAAGGTATTTGACTAGATCATGAATAATTATGGATAACATTTCAAAGAATGGAAATTCCAGAACACTTCATTTTGCTCCTGAAGAACCTGTACATAGAACAAGAGTCAGTCATTCAAACAGAACAAAGGAACAGTTCATGGTTTAAAATTAGGAAAGATGTGTGTCAGAGTTGTATCTTTTCAACATATTTATTCAGTCTGTAAGGTGATCAATAACCAAAGAAGCTGGACTTTAAAACAAAAATATAGCATCAGAATTGAAGGATGATTCATTAATAACCTATGAGACACAGATCACACAACCTTGCTTGCTGAAAACAAGGAGGACTTGAAGAACTTACTGATGAAGATCAGAGTCTACAGCTTTCAGTGTAAATTATAATTCAACATAAAGAAAGGATAAATCCTCACAATTGGACCAATAAGCAACATCATGACAGATAGAGAAAAGATTGAAGTCATCGAGAATTTAATAATACTTGGCTCTACAATCAATGCCCATGGAAGCAGCAATCTGGAAATAAAATGATGTATTGTGTTGTGTAAATCTGCTACAAAAGACCTCTTTAAAGTGTTAAAGAGCAAAGATGTCACTTTGAAGGCTAAGGTGTTCTTGACCAAAGCTATGGTGTTTTAATTTCCCTTATATCATGTTAGTACTGAATAATCATTAAAGAAGACTACAGAAGAATTTATGCATTTGAGTTGTATTGACAATGAACATTGTACATGCCAATGACTGCTAGAAGAATCAACAAATCTAAGAGGAATTACAGCAAGAATAAGTGAATAAGGGGAAGACCCTCAATGAGAGGGATTGACACAGTGGCTGTGATGATGGGCTCAAGTGTGGCAATGATTTTGAAGATGTCTCAGGACTGGGCAATATTCCATTCTGTTTTACATAGGGACTTTATGTGTCAGAAGTGATTTGATGCCAAGTAACAGCAACAACAAATAAGGATATGGAAAACATTCAAAATAACTAAAAAGAAATACTAGAGTTGAGGAATAATTGAAGTAAATAATGCAAGGGAGGGATTCAACAATATATTTGAACAAGCAGAAGACAATAACTAGAACACAGGGTAACTGTATTTATCAAATCTCAAGAGAAACAAGAAAATAAAAAAATAAAATAAAGAATTGTGGAACATGTAAGAAACCCAACATTAAAATTTTCCAATCCCAGAAAAAGAGGATAGAAATAAAGGGTCAGAATTAATTTTCCAATATATAATGACAGAAAATTCCCCAGTCATGCACAAGAAGATGCACCCACAAATCAAGAGGCCAGACAGAGTCTAAGCAGAATGAATTCATGAAGTCTACACCAAGACACACTGTAATAACATTCATAAGAAAAAAAACAAAAAGGCAAGGAGTGAGTTCTGAAAGCAGCAAGAAGAAAGCACAGTATGTAATCTAAAAACGAAACCAAACTCACTGTCGTGGAGTCAGATCCAACTCATAGCAATTCCTCCTTGGGTTTTCGAGGCAGTATCACTATGGAATTAGATTGTTCAATCTTCCTTCTGAGGAGTGGCTGGGGGGATTGAACTGCCAGCCTTCTGGTTAGTAGTCAAATGTCTTAGGTGCTATGCCACCAGAGCGCTCATATAATATATAAGGGGCCCTTAATTATATTTTGTTCTCTTTTCTCCTCAGAAACTTTGGAAAACAGGATATAATGGAGCAACTTATATAAATTATTGTAGAAAAACATTTGTCAATTAAGAATTCAAAGTTGTCTTTCAAAAAATGTGGGTGAAATTAAGACAGTTCCAAATAAAATAAAAGTTGTGGGAATCTATTACTATCAGATCTGCATTGCAAGCATTATTAAAGGAGTTTATTGATTAGAAAGGAAAGAACACTACACCGATACTCAAATCTGCACAGGGGAAAGGAAAAAGAGAGAGAGAAAGAAAAACAGATTTTCAATACAGGTAACGTAACGGGCCAAGTAGATGTATTTCTAGATAGTAAACTTAGTGGTTAAAATCCACAAGCAATACAACATTAAGAGAGTAAGAACTATGTACCAATTTAATCTAACAGACATAGGATATATAATGATTTAACTGGTGTCACAACAACAGAAATGAGGGAAGGAGGAGAAAAATACAAATTGAGTTGAAGTATGTTAATGTTATTTGTTACTAGTTATTTGTATGTTAGATATAGACATCAGACTAAAATATTGGTGTAATTGTAAGGTGTTGAATGTAATATTTGTGGTAGTTACTAAGACATTATTTAGACAATACTCATATAAAGAAAGAAGGAAAAAAATCAACTAAACACAAAATAATGTCAAAGGTATGGGAATTGTAAGATAAAGAAAATGTAAGACACAAAAAATAACTGACAAAAGGAAGGAAATAAATCCTTCATTTTCAGCATCTCCCTTAAGTGTAAATAGTTTAAGCTCTCCATTTGAAAGACAGAGTAGCAGAAAGACTAAAAGAGAAAAAAAAATAAATAATTCACAAAAGAAACAGCTTAGATCCAACTGGAAGTGAAAGGATGGAAGAAAATATCACATGCAACTAGTAACCAGAAAAGAGTAAGGGTGGCCATAATGATTTCAGATGAAATATATATTACACCAAAATCTCCTATAAGAGATGAAGAAGGACATTGCGTAATAATAAAAAGGGACAATCCATCAAGAAAATATAATATTTTAAATGCATATATGCATCTAACATCCGTGCTAAAAAATATATGGAACTAACACTGACAAATTTGACAGGAGTAATAGACAACTCTAAAATGGGAACTTCAGCACACTACTTTCAATACTGAACAGAACATCTAAATAGAAGACTTAACATCAAAAACCAATTAAACTTAAATATTAAACCTAATATATACAATGCTCCACCCAACATCAGATAAATTCATATATTTTCTCCTGGGCAGTTGGATCATTCTTCAGGATATACCATGTTTTAGGCCACAAAAGAAGTCTTAATTCATGTAAAAAGTTTGAATTTATACAAACTGTCTTCTCTGACCACAAGGAAAAATGTTAGAAAATAAAACAGAAAGACAAACAAAATTAGAAAACACATAAATACATGGAAATTAAAGAATATAATGCTAAACAGCAAATAGGTTAAGGATGAAATTGAGAACATTAAAATATATATCTACAGATAAATGAAAATGAACTTACAACATACCAAAATTTATAGGATTCAGCAAAAGCAGTTTTCAGAGGGAAATTTATGGCACTAACCAACCACATTAAGGGAGCTCGGGTGGTGTAATGGTGTAATGCCTAAGGCATTTGACTGCTAACCAGAAGGCTGGTGGATCAAAACCACCAGCCACTTCTCAGAAGGAAGATTGGGCAAACTGCTTCCATAGAGATACCACCTCAGAAACCCAAGGAGGGGCCCTATGAGTTGAATCTACTCAATGGTAGTGAGAACCACATTAAAATAGAAGAAAGATCTCAAATAAGTCAACACTGACTCAATGATAACTAACAACAACAACAAAAAAAAAGAAACTAAACCTAAAGATAATAACAGAAAAGAAATAATAAAGATCAGAGCAAAAATAAATGAAATAAAGAATAGAAAAACAAAAGAAAGAATCAACAAAAACAGAGTTGATTCTTTGAAAAGATCAGTAATTTGGCAAACTATTAACAAGGCTGAACAAAAGAAACAAATAGAGCTGATGCAAATAATGAATATAAGGAACAAAAGTGAAGTCTTTACAACTGACACAGTAGAAACAAAAAGCATCATAACATAAAACTGTGAACAATTGTATCATAAGAAATTTGGTAGCTTAAATGAATGGGACAAATTTCCAGAAGCATATAAACCAACATCAATTAACTCAAGATGAATTAGTAAAGCTCAACAAATCCTTAACAAGTAAAAACATTGAATTTGTAATATAAATAAACAAATAAATAAATAAAAATTAAAGCCCATGCTTAGATGGCTTCACTGGGAAATCTACTGATCATTTAGAGAAGAATTGAAATGAACCTTTTTCAAATTCTTCCAAATAGCTGAAAAGGAAGAAGTACTCCCTACTCTATCTATGAAGCCAGCATTATTAAGATACCAAAACCAGACAAAGAAACCGTAAGAAAAGGAAACTGCAGGCCAACATCCTTTATAATTACATGGTTTGAACCACCAGCCTTCTGGTTAGCTGTCAAATGCCTTAGGCACCATTCCACCAGAGCTCCCCTCATGATTATAACACAGCAAAAACACAGCCACTGCTGTGGAGTTGGATCCGACTCACAGCAACCCCTCCTTGGGTTTCTGAGGCAGTATCACTACGGAAGTAGATTGCCCAACCTTTCTTCCAAGAAGTGGCAGTGGCTGGTGAGTTTGAACCGCTAGCCTTCCGGTTAGCAGTCAAGTGCCTTAGGGACTATATCACAATTCTCAATAGAATACTAATTTATGGAATCCATGTTAAAAGAAATGTATATATTTAAAGAATTATACACCAGAATCCAGTAGGACTTATTTCAGAATTGCAATGATGGTTCAACACTGAAAAAAAATAGTGAATATAATACCCCAGATTATAGAAAAAAGGAAAGAATCGTATGATCATATAAAAAAATGCAGAAAATGCATTTGATTAAATCCAATACCCTTTCCTGATAAAAATTCTCAAGAAGATAGAAATAAAAGGAAGTTCCTCAACAGGATTAAAGGAATTTTTGAAAACTGATCAGTATTTTATTCAATTGAGAAATATTGAGAGCTAACCCTTCAAAAACAGGAATGAGGCAAGAATGTGCAATCCCATCACTTCTATTCAACATTGTATTGGAAGTCTTAGCCAGAGCAGTAAGACAAGAAAACGAACTAAATATATCCAAATTTTAAAGGTAGAAGTAAAACTATCTCTATTTGCAGATGAAATGATTCTCTTTATAGAAAATATCAAATAAACCACTACAAAGCTCCTATAACTAATAGAAGAATATAGCAAGTTGCAAGATATCAGCTCACCAAACAAGAATCAGTTGAGTTTTTATATGCCAGTAATGAGAAACTGAAAAAGAGATTAAGAAAACAACTCCACTTGCAATAGCATATTAGAGAATAAAATAGCTAGAAATAAATTTTCCCAGAAATGTGAAAAACTTGTACAATGAAAATTACAAAACATTGCTGATAGAGACTATCAAAGACCTAAATAGATGCAAAGATTTTGCATGCTCATGCATTGGAAGACCTTATCTATGCAAGATGTCAATACTATCCAAAGCAATCTATGTATTGATTGAAATTCAAACAAAACTCCAACAGTATTTTTTACAGAAATGGAAAAAATAATCCCTGACTTTATATAGAAA
>NW_006921591.1:32666164-32667348 GCF_000298275.1 Orycteropus afer afer
TTGAACCGCCAGCCGTCTGGTTAGCAGGCAAGTGTCTTAGCCACTATGCTACCAGAGCTCCCCAACAGATGAATAGATAAACAAAATGTGGTACATACTTACAATGTAATACTATTCACCCAGGAAAAGAAATAAAGTCTTGGTAATTGCTATGACATTGATGGATCATGAAGGCATTATGTAGACTGAAATAAAAGAACAAATATTGTAGGACTTTACTAACATAAAAAGGCAAAAACCGGCAAATGTATAGAGACCAAAGTTAATTAATGATTATCAGGCAGGGATGGAAGGGAAGAGGAAGGGATGAATTTTTGCTTATGGAACACTGAGTTTCTGTTTATAGTTATGCAACATTCACAATGACTTATTAAACGTAATGGGTACACTGCCAATTAGTGTAACTTCAGTCAATAAGTTACACACCTCTAAATAGTTAAATTGGCAAATGTGTGATTTAGATTTTTACAAAACAAACAAACAAGAATAGATCAACTATTTACAACCAAACATCTTAAAGGATTAGGAGATTTATGATCATGGTTTGATAGGACAACCCAGATGATTGGTCTAATATCTTGTTTTGTGATTCTGTTCAACCTCGTAGTTTGTTTATAGTGCTTGGGGTCTTGATATCTTGCAACAAGCCATCTAAGGCACAACAGTTGTTCTCAATTTGCCTTGAGTAACAGAGGAAGGAAAGTTAGGAATAGGACAAAATGGAAGTCTGGTTATCATTACTGAGAGTTTTGATCAGTGACCCTACAGAGCAATCTTGATCTAAAGCGGGGGTAGAATGGTGGCAATTCTCAGGGAATTCAGACTTTCCAGATCCAGAGAGGCTGCATGAATCCCAAAACTGTTGCCCTGAAATAATCTTTAAACCTGCAACCAAAAATAGCCCTGAAGTCTTCTATAAACCAAAGATAGATTGGCTTAATTATTAAGGGATGTTTCCCTTGATAATCATGCTGCATTAAAGAACTATCAATGTAAAGTCAGATTGGCAATACTAACCCAAAAGTTCAGATAGAAAACTTAGGGGGCAGTTAATTTATCTTATGGAGAAGAAACAATTCAGAAAAAGAAGGATAAGAATGGTTGCACAACTTGAAGAATGTAATCAATGTCACTGAATTGTACATGTAGAAATTATTAATGATTTGCTGTGTATGTTCTTAACA
>NW_006921591.1:32667448-32670711 GCF_000298275.1 Orycteropus afer afer
ACAGTGGTTAAAGGGCTTGACCACTAAACAAAAGGTTGGTGGTTTGACTCCACCACCCACTCACTGGGAGAAAGATGTGGCAGTCTGCTTGCAGCCTTGGAAACATTATGTTCTGTCCTGTAGGGTTCCTATGAATTGGAATCAACTAGATGACAGTGGAAATATATCAAATCTCTCCAGATAAGAGCCCTGATTTCTGTACCCTTGCTTTGATTTTCTGGGGTAATTCTTCCTCTGACTTCTATTTTCACTAGAAATTTTATGTACTCTAAATGCACAGCAATCTCAAACTTATACAGTTTCATATACTCTTCCTATAACCCTGTTATGGAAAAAGGTTTCACTTGAGCAATTTTCGTTTATATAAATAGAGCAAATAGAATGTGCAGCACATTCTCCACTCTGTTTGTGAATTAGTAATAAAAATTTGCCCACAAGTAGGAGGGTTAATGATTTTCTTTGTGCTGAAATAGAAGTTGATCACTAGTAAATGGAAACTGTGTTCTTTTTACTTCCTGCTTAGGATGTGATACAGGGTTAACTGAGGACTCTATTTAATATTCAGCTGCACAATTGTCACAAATGCTGGGCAAAGCAAATCCTCAAGCCGAGAAAATGAGAAATGCAGAATGTAATGGCTAATCTATATATCTATAACCTGGAATTGAGAGGATGTCTTATCTATGATAGTGATAGTTATTTCCAATATGAAGAAGCTTACTTAACATTCAGATATAGGTGAGAACACAAACACTCATAAACTGAATTGGTTTATAAATATAGCAGAAAGAAGAACAGAAAAACTTACTTAAATTTTACTTAGTTACGTAAAGGCAGTTAATAAGATTTGCAATCCTGTAATTAGAGAAGTTCTTAATTTGGAAAATTAGTATAAATAGGAATTGAGCAACAAAAGAAAGCCCTTATTGAACATAATGGGTTGAGGGTACTGAGAAGGATTTTCTTTTGGTCAAACTTTGTTTCAGAAATTGAGTATAGTGGGATTGCAGGTGAGGACATCTGTAGTTTTAAGTGTGAGTAACTGTGAGAGCAGAGGCAATATGAGTAAATTAAAGATGGCAAATGAACAAACAGGTATAATGTTTGTAAATTCATCTCTTCCAAAAAGGACAACAAAATGGATCACTTACCAATATTTGGCTCTTAAGGTTTGTTTAACACTTATTGAATTATGATGTGAGGAACTTTCCTAACTTTTGAAAAGACATTAAAAGGATATAAAATAACCATGTTTAATGATTGTAGGATAAAAAGCCAGTTTTCATCTAGTCAATTCTGATCCATGGCAACACTATGTGTATCAGGATATAACTCTGATCTATAAGGTTTTCAACGGTTGATTTTTTTTTTTTTTTTAAATTAGATTGTCAGGTCATTCTTGGGAGTGACTTCTGGGTAGACTCAAACATCCAACTTTCCAGTTAGCTGCCAAGTATATTAACCATTTGGACTGCTCAGGGAACACTAAAATACAGAAATCACTTATTTTAAACCTCTGAGTTGAGTTAAAACGGGATATTTTTTGTACCTTAAACTGTCATGTTGTAAACAGTGGAGAACAGCTCCATCTGAGCTAACAGTCTTCATGCCCTCTCTGTGTTTTAGCTCTCTAGTGCGACAATGTATGGCTTTAATAAACAGAGATTTTTTTCTCTTACTGTTTAGGAGGTTAGAAGTCTGAGTTTAAAACCAGCTGTAAGGGCTGGGTGAAAGCTCTCAACTTTGGGCTTCAGCTCTGCTTATTGCCCCTGGCCAACTGGAGCTAGAGAATTCTCTTAACTCAAGCAGCTGCTGGCTGCTATGACTGACAAACCCAAGGTTGACAAGTAAAATGGCACAGTCCAAAGATTATTAAGTAACACAACAGGACACAAGTTCAAATCCAGAAACAGTCCCAAGATTGGCAGGCAACATGGTAGGGTGTAGAATGAAGACTCACTTACATGCAGGGTCCAAACATTCCAAAAACTTCCTCAAAACTTCTTATATGCTGGAAGCAGACCACTTCCCTAATTAAACTCAGCTGTTTACTGCAGATTCCACCATGGAGTTGATGACCAGTCTCATCATGAAGAATAACTATAGCCAGCTACCCAGCCACTCAAAACCAGGCCTAGCCAAGTTGCTAGATAATCTTAACTAAAACACTCTGTTTTATTGGATCTGTGGTGCTTTTGGTTTGTTTCATTGTGAGAAGAGTATCATTTTCCACAATAGCAACTGGAGTAAAATGAAGAATGCACAATGCAGAAAGAGTAAAGAGCAGAAGAGTAATATCAGGAAAGTTTTTGCAATTAAATCAGCAATGCCTCATGATACAAAGTCTGAGGACTTAGACTTCTGAGGAGACATAGAAATAGATTTTGAAATGTAATGGAATTAGGCCAGACCTGGGGAAGTATGTGAGTCCTCACTGAAATGTGGAGGCATTGAAAGACAAATTTTCTCTTATGGCATTCTCTCAAGCAGCAAGAGCATGGCTGTCAGAGAAGATATGGGAAGACCTTAGCTCTGCACTGTTCTTTATAGCCTATGCAATGGAAGGTCCTTAGTGGGGCTATAGATGATTATAGAGGGTGTAAGGGTTGTCAATGACCTACTAGTGAACCATTCAAATCATGAAGTTAATCTTGAATTTTATAATCATGTAAATATATGAATCTATGTTACTGATAACAGCTTTGGTGGCACAGTGGTTAAGTGCTCATTTGCTAATCAAAAGGTTGGTGTTTCAAACCCACCAACTGTTCCATGGGAGAAAAGATGTGGCAGTCTTCTTCCATAAATAATTATAACCATGACAACTCTATGGGGCAGTTTTGTTCTGTTCTATAGTCACTATGAGTGAGAATCGACTTGACAGCAATGCCTTATATTTATGATTTCACCACCCATCTATGTTTTTCATACTGAAGTGGAATGCATGTTGCTGTAATACTAAAAGAAATGCCAAAAGCATTTCAAATACAAGCAGGATGACTCGTGGTAGACAGCTTTCAGCAGATCCTCCAGAATCAGACTAAGGAAAAAAGCCAGGCGATCTGCTTCTGAAAATTAGCTGATAAAAATCCTATGAATTACAACAAAACATTGTCTGATATAGTGATGCAAGAGGAGTGACTACTTTGGAAGATGCTCAGAACACAGTGGCTGCATCAGTGGATTTAGGATTTAGCATACCAAGGATTATGACAATGGCTTAGTATAGGGTAATAATGATTTGTTCTATTGTATATCAGACT
>NW_006921591.1:32670826-32673141 GCF_000298275.1 Orycteropus afer afer
TTGCCAAATTGTAAACAAGGAATCACAGTCAGGTTACTTATACTAAAAAGGTATGGATTATAGTACATTCAACCAACCATTCACAATTTGGGAGGCTGCTTACAAATAAGATGGAGTAGTAGACTGCCAGAGGCATACAGTGACTGTGATAATAGGAAAGAAGATCATTTGAAGAGGAGTAAAAGACAGAAACAAGACCTTCAAAAGCATAGCCCCCTGGGGTTATATAGTGTAAACACAAATAATCATATAACTCAACTGGGCTCTTTTCCTTATAGTAGAGTTCAAAATGACCCTGAAACATTAAGAATAATTAATTAAGGAAGCATGTGCTTTAAACCTTGAGGGTAAAATATATTTTAAGAAGTAAATTGCAACTTCTTTTCTCTTTTCTTCTCTTATTTGTCCAAACTATTTCAAATCTATCTGCAAATTCTCATGTTCTTTCTTCAAAACACATCCAGAACCCAATTTTGCAACTCTACCTCTGCTCTTGACACCCAGAGTAAAATAACATCTCACCCTTCTGTAATACTCACTACATATCTTACCTGTTTTATGCCCCTCCCAACACATAGTCAGTTGCCTGGAAAATTAAATTAGGAACTCCAACATTTCAAACATGCCATGTTGATGAGTTGAGACTATAATTGGAGAAAAGTAATGAATCTTATTTTAAGATTCATGATGCTTGAAACTAGCCTTACCTCATCACTGTGTGATTTGGGAAAATCACTGAGCCTTTATCATCCCTTACCTAGACTACTAAAAGAGTCTCTTACCTGGACCCTCAGCTTCTACTTTTTTCCTCTCTAATTGGGGTGACTATAAAATGTATCAGATAAATCTACATTTTAAGGATAAATCTACATTTTAAGGATTGTACCCAGGGGCCACAATCATATATTGGAACTATCCATGGAAAACAAGAATATATGAACAGTCTATCTTTAATCCATTTTTCTCTCAACAGCCAGTGATCTTTTTGAAAATCTCAATAAGAGTTCATGAATCTTCTTCATAAAGACCACTCTCAGATCATCATTCCATCAAGAATATATAACTGAAACAGTTCAAAATGGAGTCCAGCCAGTGAGCAGCACGCTTTATCCCTCTGGCATCTAAGGTCTTGAATAACTAGCCAAAACAGTTTAAACTAGGAATTTCACTACTCATAGATTCAGATTACATCAAATTCGCAAGAGCAGAATTAGAGGAAAGGCACAGAGAGATTATTTGGCAAAGATCTACTGGAGGAGGATGGACAGACAGACACCCAAGAGAGTCATTGGAAACTCTTCTGGAGCAGCCACTGTGTGCCAGGCTAGGGGACCCGCCTGAGATCCCCAAGCCAAAAGGGAGGATGGCTTATAACAGTTTACCAGCGACCACTCTAATATTCCAGTGGATAGTGGCAGAGACCTCCCTCCAGCAGCTCATCTTGATATTTTGGAGGTAATTTGGGTCTCCTGGGGGCTGGCTTCAGGCACAGACACCTCCGCTGAGATTTGGGAGGAAAACTTATTATTGCCACAGGAAGGGTAGCTCCCTCCTTTCTCAGCGGGTCACAAATAGACTGGGGTCAGACTGGGAGACTTTGTGCTTTTCTTTGTCACAGAGATCGGGACTGCAGGTCACTAGCAGGTACCCCCCTGACCCACAGCTCAAACTGCATGCATCTTTGGTGCTGCAGCTGGGCGGTATCACAGACAAACTCCAGAGCCAGCCATTAGCGATCTGGAGGGATTATGTCAGCACTGTGGACAAAACAAACAGGGAGAGGGAAGAAACCACATTCCCGAGATTTCTGCCTTGGTGCCATTCTTTAGTGCTGTGGGGCCGCAGAGGCAGGATCTTTGAACACGCCTGAAATTGGCGGAAATTTGTGAAGCTCTAACAATAAGAATCTTTCCTGAATTGAGCTGCAGTCTTGCAAATAAATACGTCATCAAAAATAGCCTGCTCAAAGTCCTAGAAACTGGCCCTAGCAATACCAAGCTTTCCTTCTTCTGCTCCCACCTTCTCTGCCAATATCTTCTCTCACTCAATAGAAGAAAACATATTCATCCAATTATGATAAAACCTCCTGCTTCAAACTCTAAACCCTCTTTATGGCAAATAGGAACACATATCCACACTACACACAGGGATTCTACCACCACAAAGAAAACAGCAGAAACATCAGAATGACCCAACACACTTGAATCAATTAAAAAAAAAAAAAAACAACTTCACCTTTTCAAACTACTAACCATAAAACCAAGACAAAACAAGTCAACACATAACCAGCAGCTAGGGACAACCTAAAGAGACAG
>NW_006921591.1:32673849-32674801 GCF_000298275.1 Orycteropus afer afer
ACATCCCTGAGGAAGAAGCAGCATTGGAACTCTCTGATAAGGAATTCAAAAGAATTATATTTAAGTATCTTCAAAGGATGGAGAGACAGACCAAAGAAAACAAAGAAAAAACCTTAGAAGAATTCTGGAAGAAAATACAAAAGAACAAAATGACAAAATAAATGAAAAATTAGGAATGATTCTAAAGCTACAGATAAAAATCCAGAAGATTAATACTAAATTATTAGAAATAGATAACACATTAGAAAGGCAAAGGGATAGAATTGATGCAATGGAGGACAGAATTAATGATATTGAATAAAAATAGCTAAATACTTCTTTAGAAAAGGATCAGTCAGAAAAAAAATCAAAACAAAATGAAGAAAGCCTAAGGTTCATGTGGGATACCATCAAAATAAATAATCTATGTGTCACTGGAATTCCAGAACAGGGAGAGAAAAATAAAACCACTGAGAAAATCGCCAAAGATTTGCTGGAGGAGAACTGTCCTGCTATGATGAAAAAGGAGAACATATCTATTCAGGAAGTCCAACATACCCCAAACAGGATAGACCCCAAAAGAAAATCACCAGGACATATCATCATCAAACTCACCAAAACCAAGGACAAAGACAGAATTCTGAGAGCAGCACTGGAGAAACAAAAAGTTACATATAAAGGTCAGCCAGTAAGAATAAGCTCTGATTTCTCAGCAGAGACCATGCAAGCAAGAATACAATGGGATAGTATATATAAAACCCTGAAAGAGAAAAATTTTCAGCCAAGAATTATATACCCAGCAAAAATGTCCTTCAAATATGATGACAAAATTAGGAGATTTCCAGATAAACAGAAACTAAGGGAATTTGATAAAACCAGACCAACTTACAAGAGATACTAAAGAGAGTACTTTGAACACAGAACCAAGAATAGCAAATAACAACCAATCATTAATACACAAGAAGACATATCC
>NW_006921591.1:32679856-32687017 GCF_000298275.1 Orycteropus afer afer
GTAACCATCTTCATGGCAGGGTGTACAAGGCCCAAGGTAAGTTTTCCAAGCTATTTTTCAGGCTGAATCCCAGTCCTCTGCTCCATTCACACCAGCCCCCTTGATCTTTGTTTTAATTTTTTTTTAATTTTTCTTATGATTTAGGTGAAAGTTACAGAGCAAATTTTATTTTCCATAGATCAGTTCATACACATTTTGTCTCATGACATTGACTGCAGTTCCCCATAGCATAACAGCTCTCTTCCCACTTCCTCTTGATAGTTAATGCTCCTGTGTCATTTCCTCCCATGCACTCCTGTCCCCTGAGCTGTCTCCCTGTACAAACACTGCACTTTTGTTCTCTCACAATTGATCACTGCAAGGAGTGTATCTACCTAATATAAATGTTTATCTCATATGCCTGTCTATATTTTTGGCTAGAAGCCACAGGAGTGACTTCAGTTCCAGACCTGAAGAGTAACTGTTGTTGTTGTTGTTATTTGCCGTCGAGTCGATCCTGACTCTTAGCAACTCCTCCTTGGGTTTCCGAGGCAGTATCACTACCGAAGTAGGATTGCCCAACCTTCTTTCCGAGGAGTGGCTGGTGGGTTTGAACTGCCAGCCTTCTGGTTAGCAGTCAAGTGCCTTAGGCACTTGCTACCAAGAGTAACTAGGGGCCATAATCTCAGGGGTCTCACTAGGCTGTACATAAATAGCAAATCTAGTCTTTTTTGTAATATTGAATTTTGTTCCACATTGTTCTCCCATTCTATCTAGGATCTGCTGTACCGATCCCCCTCTGAGTAGTTGACAGTAGTAGCTGGTCACGATCTAGTTCTTCTGGTCTCATAATCATATAGGCTGAGGAGCGCATGGTCTACCAGTCCTTTGGACTAGTTGTTTCCATGCATCTTTATTTTTCTTCATTCTTCTTTGCTCTGGATGAGGAGAGACCCATCATTGCATGTAGATGGTGACTTGCAAATCTTTTAAGATCCCAGTTGCTACTCACCAAAATTGGATGTAGAACAATGCTTTTGTGTACTGTTTTATTTCAGTTAAGCTTGATGTCCGCTGTGACCATGGTCCTAAGCCCACCAATCTAACACCTTGCTCCATCATGGAACCTAGCTATGGCCAAGAAGCCACCACAACCTTGCCCCTTGTCAGCTCTACTATTTACACAGGCATTTTTACAGAATATACAATACTCATGAAGAAACATTGTCTGCTAACCCTATACATGGTCATGAAAACACTCCCACCTGCCTATAAATATCTGATAATTCAGCCTATCCATCCATCTATCCACACATAGATCAATGCTTGCCATCATTGACAATGCAGTACTGTACATTCAAAAGCTTTCATTTTTGTTGTCTGTACCTCCCGTGCACACTTCTGCCTTCCTCTTCCTCATGCCACTGGGTTGATTTCTCACATCTGGTATATCACCCTTCCCTTCAGCCAAATCAACATTTGTCTTTACCTACTTAGCAGTGTTCTCTGCCCTCCACTCCCATCCCTGGTACCCAACAAATTTCCCTTCAATACAAAAACCTTTCCTTGACTTTTTAAAATAGAGAACTAATATAACATTTGTCCTGTGACTGACTCTTTTCACTTAACATAATGTCCTCCAAGTTCATCCATGTTATGCAGTATTTTGCAGATTCTACATTATTCTTTAGAGTTACATAATATTTCATTGTGTGTATGTAACATAGTTTGCTTATCCATTCTTCTGTTGAAGGACATTTAGGTTGTTTCCATCTCTTTGCTATTGTAAATAGTTTTGCAATGAAGTGTTTATACCAGGCTCTCACTTCTTCAGGATATATCCCTAGTAATGAGATTGCTAGATAAAATGGTATCTCTAATTCCACCTTTTTAAGGAATTGCTGTACTGATTTCCACAGTGGTTGTATCATTTTACAGTCCAACCAGCAGTATAGGAGAGTCCCAAACTCTTCACATCCTTGGTGGCATTTATTATTTTCTGTTTTGTTGAACTTTGCTATAGGTGTTGGGGTGAGATAATATCTCGTTGTTTTGATTTACATCTCTGTAATGGCTAATGATAATGAAGATTTCTTCATGTGTTTGTTGGCCACCTGAATATCCTCTTTGGTGAAGTCTGTTCATGACTTCTGCCATTTTTTTAATTGTATTGCTTGTCTTTTTATTGTTGAAGTATTGGAGTTTTTTATGAATTTTAGAGATAAGTCCCTTGTCAGGTATGTCATTGCCAATTAGTTTTTTTTCCCAATCTGTAAGTTCTCCTTTGACTCTTGGAGAAGTCTTTGGAAGCACATAAACATTTAATTTTTAGAAGGTCTCATTCATCTAGTTTATCTTCTGCTCTTTGTGCATTTTGGGTTATGCTTGACAGTCTATTTATGCCATAAATTAAGGCCTCTAAATTTGCCCCTATTTATTCCTTGAGGACTTTATAGTTTGAGGTTCAAATTTTTGATCCATCTGGAGTTAGTTATTGTGTATGGTGTGAGGTACAGATTTTGTTTCATTTTTCTGCAAATTAATAGCCAGTTTTTCGAGCACCATCTGTTGAAGAGACTATCTCTTTCTCCATTGAATTGTTTTTGGCCTTTTGTCAAAGATCACCTAAGCATAGGTCAATGGATCTATTTCTGGGTTCTCAATTCTATTCTACTGGTCTATGTGTCTGTTGTTGTAGAAATACTAGGCTGTTTTGACTACTGTGGATGTATAGTAGATTTTGAGGTCTGGGAATACGAGACCTCCTACTTTGTTCTTCTTTTTCAATAATGTCTTGCTTATCTGATGTCTCTTACCTTTCCATATAAAAATAGTGATTGTTTTTTTCCATATCCTTAATAAAGGTTGATAGGGTCTGGATTGGGATTGCATTGAATGTATAGATTGCTTTGGGTAGTATTGACATTTGCATAACATTCAATCTTCCTATCCACGAGTATGGTATGTTCTTCCATTTACATAAATCTCTTACCGTTTCTTGAAGTAGTTTTGCAGTTTTCTTTGTACAAGACATTTGAGTTCCTGGTAAGACTTATTCCCAAATATTTTATTTTGAGGGGTAACTATTTGGTGGCAGTGAGTTTGATTTGGTTTTTATTGTAAATGGTATTGATTCCCTTATTTCCTTTTCAGCAATCTCTTTGCTGGTATAAAGGAATCCAACTGATTTTTGTATGTTGATCTTGTATGCTGACACTGTGCTAAATTTCTCAGTTGGTTCCAGTAGTTTTCTTGCTTAATCTCTTGGGTTTTTTATGCACAGGATCATGTCATCAGCCAGTAGGGATAGTTGTCTTTGATTTCTGTTTCTTGCCTCATAGTCCTAGCTAGGACTTCCAATACAATGTTGAATAGAAGTGGAGATAGAGGACAACCTTGTTTGGTTCTGGTTCACAAGGAGAATAGTTTTAATCTCTCTCCAATGAGAATGATGTTGGATATTGGTTTTGCAAATATTCCCTTTATTATGTTAAATAATTTCCCTTCTATTCATATTTTTATTAGAGTTTTTGTCAGGAATGGGTTTTGATTTTATCAAATGATTTTTCTGCATCACTTGACATAATCATGTGCTTCTTTTCCTTTATTTTACTTATGTGATAGATTACCATGATTGTTTTTCTAATGTCGAACTGTCCTTGAATACCTGGTAAGAACCTCACTTGGACATAATAATATATTCTTCTTCTTCTTATTATTATTATTACTTGATATGTTTCTGAAGTCTATTGTGTAAGATTTTGTTGAAGATTTTTGTATCTATACTCCTGAGGGATATTGGTCTATGGTTATTCTTTTCAGTGATGTCTTTGCCTGGTTTTGGTATCAGGGTTATGCTTGCTTGATAAAATGAATTTGGAAGGATTCCTTTGTTTTTTATCTTCTAGAATCATTTGAGTAGGATTGGAGTCAGTTCTTCTCTGAAAGTTTGGTAGAATTCTCCAGTGAATCCATTGCAAGGGACTTTTTGTTGTTGTTGTTGATAATTTTTTTATGACCTGTTCAATTTCTTCTTTTGTTATGGATCTGCTCAAGTTTTCCACCTCAGTCAGTGTTAGTTGAGGTAAGATGTTTCTAGAAACCTGTCCATTTCTTCCAGATTTTCAAATTTGTTGGAGTGCAGTTCTTCATTGTATCATGATATTATCCTTTTTATTTCAGTTGGTTCTGTTTTGATGCCTTCCAATTTGTTTCTCATTCATGTTATTTGTATTCCCTTCCTCTTTTCCTTTTTAGGTTTTCTAGTGGTTGGCAATACTATTAGTCTTTTCAAAGATCCAACGTCTAGTCATGTTGATTTTTTTAAATTGTTTTTCTATATTCTGTTTCATTTATTTCTTCTTGAGTCTTTATTATTTCTTTTCTACTGGTGACTGTAGTTTTTTTTGGCTGCTCTTTTTCTAATTGTTGGTGATGTTGAGTTAAGGTGTTTATTTTGTCTCTTTCTTCTTTGATGTGTGCATTTATTGTTATACAGTGCCCTCTGATCACTGTTTTTGTTGTGTCCCCAAAATTTTGGCATGGTATGTTTTCATTCTCATTTGATTCAAGGCATTTTAAATTTTGTTTCTTATTTCTACTATTATCTAGTCATTACTAAGGAGAATGTTATTCAGTTTCCATGTGTTTGCACTTTTTAGATTGATCTTCCTGTTATTCATTTTTAATTTTTTAGCACTGGGATCAGAGAAAATACTTTGCAGTATTTCAAAGTTTTGAAATTTATTGGCTTGCTCTGTGGCCTAACATATGGTCTATCTTGGAGAACATTCCATGTGCACTGAAAAAGAATGTATATTGTGCTGTTGTTGGGTGAAGTGCAGTGTAGGTATCTGTAAGGTCAAGTTGGTGGATTGTATTTAGTTCCTCTGCATCTTTGTTGGGTATTTTTTCAGTTGTCCTCTCATTCATGGCAAGTGGTGTACTAAAGTCTCCTGCTATTACCATGGAGTTATCTATGTGTCTTTTCAGTTTTGTTAAAGTCTTATTTGTGTATTTCAGGTCTATCTCATTGTGTGCATAGATATGTATTATGGATATGTCCTTTTGTTCAATTGATCTTTTAATCATTATATAATGTTCTTCTTTATCTCTTAAGGTCATTTTTGTTTAAAGTCAATTTTATCAGAAATTATTGACATTCTCACTTTATTTAATTTTCATTTGCTTGATATGTTTTTTCAAAATTTGGATTTTTTTCCAAATTTGGTCTTTGTCTCTAAGGTGTATCTCTTGTAGACAACATATTATTGGGTCTTGTTTTCTTATCCAGTCTGCAATGTTATGTCTCTTGAGTGGTCACGTGATCCATTTACATTAAATGTAATTATTGACAAGTATGAATTTGTTGTTGTCATTTTTTTGTGTATTTTATTGTGGTATTGCTTATTTCTTTTCCATATAATTTTTTGGTGATGAGCTCACTCTATTATGAATTGTGTTATAATTTCCTTTATTGCTATTATTTTAGTATTTACTATATATTTCTACTTGTCCTGTTTTTATTTTGATGTGTTTTATTATTTTTCTTTCAGATTATACTGTGATTTATAATTCTTTTCCCAAATTTAGAACAATCTGATCTATCTCACAATTGTCTTGACTTCGTCACAATTTAGAGTTTCTGTAACTACAGTGTTTTTTTCCCTCTTTTTGATTTATAGTTTTCCTCATTTGCCAATTGATGTCTCTGATTCCTTGTTTACAATCTTGTAAGCTTGTTTTACTTTGGATACTTCTATAACTGGGTTGAGTTCTGGGTTATGTCATCATGCATGTTAATGGTTAGATGCTGTTTGCTGTTTATGATTCTCTGTCCAAAGGACTCACTTTAACATCTTTTGTAAAGTTTGTCTGGTTTTAACAAATTCCCTTAATTTCTGCTTATCTGGAAATGTCCTAATTTCACCATCATATTTGAGGAATAATTTTTCTGGGCTTATAGTTCTTGTTTGGATTTTTTTTTCCCCCAGGGTTTTATATATACCATCTCATTGCCTTTTCTCTTGGATGGTTTCTCCCGAAAAATCAGAACTTATTCGCTGCGTTTTGTAGCAAACTTTTCATTTTTTCCCATGCTACTTTCAGGATTCTTTCTTTGTTTTTGGAGTTAGTGAGTTTTATTATCAGGTGTCATAATGATTTTGTTCTGGAGTCTCTCCAGTTTGGGGTTCATTGAGCTTCTTGAATGGATAAATTCTCATCTTTCATAATATCAGAGAAATTTTCTTCCAACAAGTCTTCAACAATTTTCTCTGTGGTGTTATTTTTGTCTTCCTGTTCTGGAATTCTGCTTACACATAGGTTATCCCACTGGATGGCATCCCACATGAATCTTAGACTTTTTTCATTTTGTTTTGATCTTTTTTCTATCTATCTATCTATCTATTTTTGATTGATTCCCTTACCAAAGTAATATTGAGGAATTTGTCCTCAATCTTACCAATTCTGTCCTCATTTGATTGGATTATACTCCTTTGCCTGTTAAATGTGTTATTTATATTTCTGAGATTTTAGTATTAAACTTCTGGATTTCTATGTGTAGATTTTGTATCAGAAAGTTTTTATTTATTTTGTCTTTTTGCTCTTCTATTGTCTTCCAAAATTGTTCTAGGGTTTTGTCTGTGTTTTCCTTAATTTTGTCAGTATTTTCCTTGATCCATCTCTCAATCTGTTGAAGGTATCTAAATGTAATTCTTTTGAGTTCATTTTCAGTAAATGCCAATGCTTCTTCTTCCTCAGGGCTTTTTCTAGGTCTGTATTCTGGTCTCTTTTTCTATTACTTTAGAAATATTCTTGCTTTTTTGTGTACACTGTGACATTGTAACATTGTTGTATTTACATTTAATTGATGATTGTACATAGGTGTGATTCCCCCAAGTTTTATTTTCTTTGTTTAGTTTTGATATGTCTAAATAAGCAAAGTACTGTGCTCCTCCATTCACTAGTTGGCAGGACTTATGCAATCACCACATTTCTCCTTGTCGTGTGTCAGAAAATAAGAGTGGGTTCAAAGATCTCTGTTAGCTGCTGATGAAGAGCAGTTATGGTGAGTCATATTGGCTGTCATTTATGGTTGGCCAATTGGTGCAGAAGCAAGTGGCTGCCCTCACTCAGTAGGTGGGGCTATAAGAGGTGCAGATATGGTTGAATCACATGGGC
>NW_006921591.1:32687757-32689052 GCF_000298275.1 Orycteropus afer afer
ATAATAGAACCAAAAATATAAAAATAGAAGAAAAGAAACCCCAGAATACCTGGGGAGGGGAGAACAAGAGAAAAGAGCTACAGTGAAAGAAAAATAGAGAAAAAAATGTAAAAAGAAAAGCACAGAATGGGAAGGACCAAAGGAAAGAAAAAAGATCGGAACAAACAAAAATCAAGAGAAAAAACAAAAACTAGGACCTGGAAAGGGACAAAGAAAAATAAATAAATAAATAAATAAATAAAATGGAAGGAAAAAGAATAATTTAAAACCAACCAAATAAAAACAAAAAAATCTGGGATAGGAGGAAGTGGGTGTGGTAGGTCACCCAGTCTCCATCAGAGCACACAGATTGGGATGGAATTCCTGCAGGTCCAGAAGGGGGGTGGAGGTGAAGGATGTCTACACCTCCATTTACCAAGAGGATGTGAGGTATAAGATCAACAATTTTGTACCTTTCCAGTCATCAGACTCCAGTATGTTTACTTGTGCTGTTCTTGGCAAGTGGAGAGTGTTCTTAGGTTACTGGGATCTGAACACTACTGCCTTAAATATCCAAAATGGCTGTGCCATTTGGACAGCTGAAAGTCCATATCTCAGTTTGTCTTCCTTTTTGCTGTTTCCTTTTTTAGTCATCAGCCACCAATGCAGGTGTCCATTCAGCCCTTGGTGAGCAGGGCCAATTTTTGTTACTGCTCAGGTACTAATACCACTTGTAAATATCCAAACTGTCCATGTCATCAGGATGGCTGACAGTCTGCAACTCCGTTTGTTTCTTTATTCACTGTTTTTCTTCCGATTCTTCTTTGGCATTTAATCCACTTCTGTATCTTTCCTTTCAAATATCAGGGTTCCAGGATTATCTTCTGTATCTCTGTCAACTGGTTTCTCTTTTCTTTTTCTGAAGAGAGTCTGTGTAGCTTGTCTGTCTATTCTGCCATCTCACCAGAAGTCCTCTTTGTCTTCATCTTGGATGTATTTATCTCCATCCTTTGCTGGGCCCTTACATTTACTGTTCCCTCTGGCTATGGTGCATCTTCCCTCTCTCTTTCCATGACTGGGCTTCTTAACCTTCAAAACTTCACTCACATGCAACTTCTTCTAAGAAGCCTTTGTTGGTTATTCTATCTAATATAGACTTCCTGCCATTTTACTCTATTTCACTAGCCAAGTCAATTGTCCTTGTAACACCTAGTCCTATCTGAATTTCTGTTTATATATTTCCATTTCTACTGATAGATTTACTCTTCCTTCTAGAATATCATGGAGAGCAGGAATTTTTTTTTTTTTTTTTTTTT
>NW_006921591.1:32689718-32692707 GCF_000298275.1 Orycteropus afer afer
TTGTTGTTGTTGTTGTTGTTTTAAAGAGAAAGCAGCTCTTTTCTCACATAATGATTTTAAAGACCCAAATCCCCAGAGTGAGCAAGTAGCAGGGTCCAGGATTCCTGCATCCCAATCCCCAAAGTACCTTCTGTTCCACTTCTTCCTGCCTTCTTTTATCAGCCCAGAAGTTGTGCTTCCTTTCACTCCTCATGCAGGGCAGCAACAGCTTTAGCTCCTCCACTCCAGTCTGGGAGCTCTGAACACACCAGCCATGCTTGTGGTTCTCATAGGCTCCCAGCTCTGGGCAAGCCTGGACATAATCAGGAAGTGGTCCCAACACCAGTACACCTGGTCCCTGTGACCACTTCTCCAGGCCTTGTGTGCTCCCCCTCCTCTCCTGCATGTCAAAATTCACGAAGTCCCTCTCTGGCTGCTAATACAACCCCTTCTAGGCCTAGCAACACAACAGGTAATCCTAGTTTTGTCCAGTGGGATACAGTAGATAGAGCTCTCAGGCTTTTTCAAGTGAGATCCCATAAGGTTTTAATATAGCAGGCTTTTTGCATATTTAACTATGGAATGTATGGAAACTGCCTGTATAACTATGGATTGTACAGAGACTGCCTGTATACAACATGGCGTTTGCACAGTATCCATATTGCATAAAATCCTATTTCACAAAAAGTATGGTGGATGTTAAGTGACACACACACACACACACACACATATATATAGATGATCCCTAGCATTCATTAGAAGAATTGACAGTGTTCTTTGAAGAATTTTCTCAAGGTTCTTCTCTATGCCATAAGGCAATGTAATTTCTAAAGAAAAACCTGATGGTTAGGAAGTGTGCTGGGATTAGAAAAGAGTTTTACACCAATGAGTACTAGTTCTAACCCAGCAACAACCTGAATCTGGGTAAAAGGTGATATTTGCATACTAAATCACACACCCCTAGGTAAACATTTAAAATTATAATGAGACATGCTAATGATTGCCAACTTTGTATCCCTTACTGCAGTGCTTAACTTGTAATCATATGAAATTGTATATATAATATGATTATGATGTATTCCCTACCCTATAAAAGAGACTTGGAGAGTGCTTTGAGGCAAATATTATCTGAGGGAATCCCTCTATGTCTCAGCTTGTGCACAAACTTAATAAAAGCCTAAGCTTTGTAATCTTCACAACAGTGTCGTTATTGGCTTCTGTCATGCAGGGCAAATGAAACCAGAACTTTGCAAGTAACAACTTGACAATCATGAAGGAGCAGATCTTGATTCACAGTCTGCCCAGGCCACTGGGGTGAATAGCTGTCCCTGGCATGCACTGAAACCATTTATTTCCAGAGGTGGATCTTTTGTTCCTAAGCAGCAAAGACTGGTCTTGGCCTTAACAAGGTGAGATTGCTAGTTAAGTGTTTGAAAATGGCTTAGGGTTAAGCTCCCCAGGGAGAGGGAGTTCAAGTGCACCTGTGTGGAGGATGAGGTCCTAAAGGTTTTGACAAATGGAAATTGTTGTTGTTGTTAGGTAACATCAAGTTGTCTCTGACTCATAGTGACACTATGCCCAGGAGAACAAAACACCACCCAGTTCTACACCACCCCCATGATTCTTCTATAATCGAGCCTATCACACCAGCCACTGTGTCAATCCATTTCACTGAGGGCCTTACCCTCTTTCGTTGACTATCCATCTTATCAAACATGACATCCTTCTCCAGGGAACGGTCCCTTCTGATAACATGACCAAAGTAGGTGAGATGAAGTCTGGCCATTCTCACTTCCAAGGAGCATTCCAGCTGTACTTCCTCCAGGACAGGTTTGTTAGTTCTCTTAGCAGTCCATGGTACTTTCAGCATTCTTTGCCAGCACCACAACTTAAAAGCATCAATTCTTCATCAGTCTTCCTTATTCATTGTTCAGCTCTCACATGCATACGAGGTGATTGAAAATATCATGGCTCGTGTTAGGTACGCCTTAGTCCTCAAGGAGATATCTTTGATTTTCAGCACTTGAAAGAGGTCCTTTGCAGCTGACTTGCCCAGTGCTATACATCGTCTGATGTCCTGTGAAACAACCAATGTGAAGTCTTTGACAACTTCAATCTTTTCTCCATTTATCGTTATGCTGCTTATAGGTCCAGTTGTGCGGATTTTAGGGAAATTAGTTGAGACCAAGTAAGAATAGCTCCTGAAGCTAATTTGATGATTAGTTGAGACCAGGTAGCAATAGCCAATGAGGCTAATCAGGGGTCAAGAAATGTAGGTTCCTCCATGGAAGGAAAGTGGGTACTCTGTCAAATCACATTGGGGATTGTAGTCCCCTAGGTTGTATTTTGAAACTGGTTTTGTTTAGAACCTGATCCAAAAGATCAAGAAGGAAGTTTTTGTGTAATACTGCTTGCCCCAGTATGCTCTGATAGATGTTGAACTTGAGAACAAGTCACTGAAATAAAATACATTCTTACAACTTAATTTTGTTCACAGGAAAGGAAATTGAATGAGATGATGTGTGTAGAAGCTATTATAACTTTGTGACAAAATAAGGATTTCTGGAAATAATGTAACATTTTCCTTTAAAAAAGAGAAGGTTGAAATTTTGATGAGGTAAAAAGAGAGTTCTTTCATCTTAAAATCAGAAGGAAGACTAGGAAATCTGTATCTGTAGAGATACCAACTCCGAAAACCAAGGAGGGATCACTATGAGTTGGATTCAACTTGAAGGTAGTGAGTTTTTTCTTTTAAATACACAATACTGCATTATCAGTAATAACAAACATTAATCTATAGACAGACAGAAGTGTAAAGCGGCTGAATGATCAGATATGTCTAGGTAAAAGGGAATATACCCATGACCATATATAAGGTTGGCAGACAATATCCTTACATACATATTTGTCTGTGCTACAAGAAAGTCCATATAAATAGAACTGATAGGGGATAAAATTATGATAACTACTTAGCCACATCCAACCTCCCTGAGGGAGTGAGTTGCTGGAC
>NW_006921591.1:32694412-32717590 GCF_000298275.1 Orycteropus afer afer
GGTTAGCAGGCAAGTGTCTTAGCCACTATGCTACCAGAGCTTTTTGTATTAGAAAAACAATAGTGTTCTCTCCACTGTAGATCATTTGTCAGCCTTTAAGAACTCTTTGGAACCTGAGGTGTTAACCCCTTCTCAGTTCGCAGTTGTGTCGAATTTGGACATAGTCTTGGAAAGAGCAGGGGATGTTCCACCTCCTGCAAGTCCTGGTACTGAATGTAAAGGACCTAGACAATCAACGTGGTTCTATGGGACAGAGTGCTTCTAAGGAAAAAAAAAAAAGTTTTAAACAGTAGACGGTATGTAGAGTGGGAACAGGAATTTCACAATTGATGGATATTACATTCAGGGTTTACACAAAGTAAGAACAGGCAGATGAAAAAAAAAATGCAGAAAATGAAAGCACAGGTATCACTATTAGCAATAGCCATTGGTCAAGATAAGAAAGGTTCCATGTTGTCTTATGGGGAACCATCTTTGACCTGAGAAAACCCGATGTGTGTAGTGCAAGCAAAATAGAGATTTTTTTAGGGAAAAAAAAAAAAAAAAAAAGTCCTAACAAGATGGATGCTGATTGAGAGAAACACAACAATCATAAAGAAAAGAAAAGGTATCCCTGTACTGTTTTCCAAAACTCCACCAGAGATCCAAAAGATTTGGAGTCACTAGAACTGGAGACAAAATTTGCTGTGAGCCCTGACAAGCCCCTGGTTAAAATGAAGATCAATGAAGGGAAAATCATAGACTTTTTATTAGATACAGGAGTTACTCATTCAGTTTTAAATAATTTAAAGGGACTGTCTCAAAGGAAAATGTATTGGTAATCAGAGTAACAGAAAGGAGGTTGCCTAGAACTTTATACAATCAATCAACTGCTCTGTGGGCAACAAAACCTTAACCTATGAATTTATCTTTAGATACCTGAACCTCTGGTCCCTCTGCCAGGGAGAGATCTCCTGTGTAAACTGCAAGCTCAGATTACCTTCCAGTAAGGGACTTATACTACTACTACTACTAATAATAATAATAAACAACTTTATTGAAACTCCTGAGTGGGGCTGGAAAATACAAGCCTCTCTTCTCGTTCTTCAGATTGAACCAGTAAATCTCCCATCTGAAATGAACAACAGGGTGGTCCTGAAAATTTAGGCTGGTGAAAAGCCAGGAAAAGCAAGGAGTGCAGAATCTGAATAATGAGAACTGGTGTCATAAAGGAAAGATCCCATTGGCACTTTGGCAGTCCCTCTTTCTCACCACCAACTATGAGATTTCCTAGGAATGGTAAGGTTTCACTGAATTTGAACCCCTAATTTTGAATTAATTGCAAAACTGCTGTATAAAGCTACCAAAAAGTAAGGACTTTAACCCATTTTGTTAAATGGAAAGCCTTAAAATTTGGACTCCACTCGATCCACCAGCAGGTAAGCCAGGTTTTCTTAACCTGGTTTTCTCAAAGTTTATAATTATTATTTTCTTAAATTAAGCAAACAGCAAGCCACTTCTTTAACTGGGGTCCAAGCTCAATGGTCATATCCAGGTGACCAATGGCAAGTAGACTTTGCTCAAATGTCATGTAAGTTGAAAATTTTAATATTTGCTGGTGTTCATGGACACCTTCACTGGATGGGTGAAGGCATTTCCTTGCAGGACCAGAAAAGCAAAAGAACTTGTAAAAGCACTAGTTCAAGAAATCATCCCACGTTTTAGCCTGCCTATAAACATTGGAAGTGGTAAGGGGCCACATTTCATAGCACAAGTGACTCAGGAGTCACTTAGGCATTAAAAATCACCTGGAAATTGCATTTGATCTGATGACAGCAGTCAAGCACAAAAAGTGAAGAAGTGAAATCAACTGTCAAAAGGCAGATAGCAAAAATTTGCCAAGAAGTAAAACTAACATGAAGAGAAGCCTTGGCTATTGTCATATTATGGGTATTGGGTATACATAACACCTTGAGGAAAAAATGAAGCTGAGCCCATTTGAGCTCTTATTTGGCTGACCCTTTTCCAGAAACCTTGACTGACAAGTGGAGATCAATTTTAAGTATTCTGAAATGAGGGAGTCCGTTCTTACTTAAAGGGTTTTTCTGCTATGTTTTCCTCTATTCAGAGGTTTTCTCACCTATGACAAAAATATCCCCTTGACACTCCTGCTTATCATTTCCTTCTAGGAGAGCAAGTCATCCTATGAACCTGTAAAGACAAAACTCTTCAACCAAAGTGGAAAGAACTGTATACCATTCTTCTGACCACTCACACTGCAGTCAATTTGGAAAGAGTTAAACCTTAGATCCATGATACATCAAGAAAATCTCTACTCATTGAAAATCAAGAAAGAGATCAAGATGACTGAAAAATGAAACCTGTGAAAAAGTTATGATTTCTTTATAAATGGCAGAGCTTGAATTAAGCCTTTTCAATTTATTTTTAACCTTTTATTTGTGTCTTTTAGTGGAAATGACTAGGAATTTAGCACCCTCATCCAACTTCAGCAGACTTTACTGCATAAAACCCAATGTACCGAAAACTATTAGATGTGTTCTCACTCTCCCTTACGTGTGTCCATTATCCCTTTTCCACTTCATTAGGTATAATGAGTTAAGGAAGAGGGAATTTACCTGATCAATGACACCAAAAGCACCAACCAAATTCAGTACAACATGCTAAGATCACCGTCCCAGCCACCTTGTGTATCCACTGGACCCCATCCAGATCCATTGCCACTGTGGGACAATGGTCTCATTGCAATAAAGTGTAGATAACTGATACCCAAAATGAAATTTGAACATATTATGATTAGAATGTGGCTAACTCAACTTTAGATGTAACATCCACCTTCGAAACCAAGGTCTACTCTATCCAGACCATGTTGTTGTTGTTGTTATGTGCCATCAAGTGGGACCCAACTCATAGCGACCCCTCCTTGGGTTTCTGAGGCAGTATCACTATGGAAGTAGATTGCCCCATCTTCTTTCCGAGGAGTGGCTGGTGGGCTTGAAATGCCAGCTTTCTGGTTAGCGGTCAAGTGCCTTAGGCACTACGCTACCAGACCATATTTGTTAAAATGACAGTTGCCTAAGATTTAATGCAAGTAGCACTAGAAGGAGTTTGTGTATATATTAATTGCACTCACTGCTTAGTCAATGCTTCAGGTCAGATCCGGCAAGATCAAGAGGCCCTTATTCAAGCTGTTTAAAATATCAACAAGACAGAGTCACTTCTCAATAGTGGTTAACCCCTTCAGGATTTGGAGTTGACTTCAGTTAGCTTACTCTGTGGCTCCTCAAACTTGGATGATTAAAATTATGTTTATTATGATAGTACTAATATTAATCCTGGGAGCTCTGGTTGTGTAGTGCCTAAGGCATTTGACTGCTAACCAGAAGGCTGGTGGTTCAATCCCACCAGCCACTCCTCGGAAGGAAGATGAGGCAATCTACTTCCGTAGTGATACTGCCTCGGAAACCCAAGGAGGGGTCGCTATGAGTTGGGTCCTACTCAACAGCACATAACAACAATGTTAATCCTGTGTTAATCCTAACATATATGCACATGTTGTTGTATTCAGTGCTTACCCACTTGTTTTTCAGCCCATTGGCCCCTGAAGATGCAGGTAGTTTTCCAGGTCAACTCTATTGCCTTAGCTTCACCTTGCAATATTGTTGTTATTGTCAAGTCATCTCTGACTCTTCACAGCAGAATGAAACACCGCCCAGTCCTGAAGCAGCTACATGATCTTTGCTATACTTGAGTCCATAGCTGCAGTCACTATGCCAATCCACCTCATCAAGGGTCTTCCCCTCTTTTGTTGACCCTCCACCTTACCAAGCATGATATCCTTCTCCAGAGAATAGTCCTTTCTGATAACATGACCAAAGTGGGTGAGATGAAGTCTGGCCATTCTTGCTTCCAAGGAGCATTCTAGCTGCACTTCCCCCAGGACAGATTTGTTAGTTCTTTTAGCACTCTATGGTACTTTCAGCATTCTTTGTTAGCACTTAACTAAAAAGCATCATATCTTCTTCTGTCTTCCTTATTTATTGTCCAGCTCTCACATGCATATGAGGCAAATGAGAATACCATGGCTTGGGTCACGGACACCTTTGTCCTCAAGGAGACATTCTTGCTCTTCAACACTTGAAAGAGGTCCTTTGCAGTCAATTTTCCCAGTGCTATACATGATCTTATGTCCTGACTACTGCTTCCATTGGTGTCAATTGTAGAACAAAGCAATGTGAAGTCTTTGACAATTTCAATCTTTTCCCATTTATACTGATGCTGCCTATTGGTCCAATTGTGAGGGTTTTTGTTTCCTTTATATTGAGATGTAATCTATACTGCAGACTGTATTCTTCAATCTTCATCAATAAGTGCTTCAAGTTATCCTCCCTTTCAATGAGCAAAGTTACGTCATCAGCATATCACAGGTTATTAATGATTATTCCTCCAATCTATTTGCTCACTATGTAGATTGAATACATACCTTGCAGTATAGCCAGAAGTTTTTCTGGGTTAGAATATACTTGTGAAGAACTTGATACCACTCAATTAATAAAACATCAATAGCTTCAGTGGGGGGTGGGGATTATGCATAGCATTCATTAAAGGAATATACAGTGCTCCTTGAAGAGTTTTCACAAGATTCCTCCAAATGAGATAAAGAGAGAAGAAATACAATTTTTTTTAAAGAAATTCCAGATGATCAGAAAGTTTGCTGGTGCCAGAGGAGGGTTGTATTCTGTTGGTTACTAGTTGCTGACCCAGTAACAGCCTGAATCTGGGTAAAATGTGACATTTGTATGCTAAGTCTCATACCACTGGGTGGAGATTTAACATTGTAATGGGACATGCTAAGGACTGCCATCTTTGTGTCCCTTACTGCACATGATTAACCTGTAATCATATGAAATTGTATGTATAACATAATTATGATGTAAGGTCCAACCCATAAAAGATATTTGGAGAATGCTTAGAGAAAGAGAGAATCTGAAGATCTTACTGGCTCAGCTCATGCATGAAATGAATAAAAATCTTGCTTTCCGCTCTTCACCTTGATGTGTCTTTATTGGCTTCAGTTCCACCAGGCAAATGAACCTAGAACTTTGTGGGTAACATATATATAGAGAGAATTATTATCAAGTAAGAGACCCTACAGTTCTACCATCAACAGTTTGATGTACCTATCTGGTTGGCAGAGTGGAGTTGTGAAAGGGTTAAGCTTGGTTTTTGAGGAAGAAATGTGGGAAAGCACCCAGGGATATGTTATAAAAGGCTTGATCTCTGGTCCAGGCAGCCTCTCTACTACTGAATGATAAAGATACCAAAAAAATATAAAAAAGAAACTGTATTCTTCATATCATTATACTTATACATAGTGTAATTTCCCTTCCAGAAACTCTAGACTGCATAGCCTGAAGGTATTCAATAAAATAGAGAGAAAACAGTAGAAGTGAATCATACCAGTTTGACATTTTCAGTTCTGCTGTGACTGCCCGACCAATAGTCTGTTTATTTATTTATTTATTTATTTTTTTCAGTGTGAAACTGCCAGCTTTTAGAATAGTTTATATATTATATTAATCTCCAATATGTCTTTCACACTGGGCAGATATGGCTCCCTGAATCAGTCTTCTTATTCTGAAACATTCATATTTTAATATGTATGCATTCTGGATAATGAATAATGATCTTTTGTGCTTTGAGAATGCCATTTTCTAAAATAGCTCCTCGCATTTTGTAAATGTTAACTCATTAGATTCCACAAAGTCCAGAGCCATCTATCACATGTACTTCATATATTACAGACAGAAGAAGTTTAGGTACTTCAACCCAAGATCACTCAGTTAACATTCAAACAGGAGAGGACAATGTTATCACAGAAGTGAACAAATCTCATCCTGCCCTCTGAGTGAGCCTTGGGATAAGTAAGGATGGAGATCTTTGCTCCATGCTCAAGATCCTGCTTGTCCAGAGACCAGAGATCCTCTGCACTCTGCTCCATGCTCAAGATCCAGGTGGAGCCGGGTATGTGAGACTTACCATACTGCTTGCCACCTAATCACTTTATTTTTGTAAAATGTGTTTCAAATGTGTACCAAAAAAATCTTCCAGTATCCCTATATCTGATGCAGTTCAAGTCAGTTCTGTTCAACCTTCTGCTCCAGGCACTTCCTTGAGATTATCAGACATCACACAGTTGCTGTTGTCACAGTGTTTACCACCCTGGAAAGAGATTGTACAGCTAGCAGCATCTTGCAGCTTCATGGAAGTTAGCTACTATCAGTGACCCACAGTGCCAACCCTTAAATCCTTTCTGGCTCTTTCTTATGAAGCAGTAGCCCAAACAGTAACATACTGTGTTGAGTTACTTTACAATTCTCTCTCCCTCATGTCCCCTTTTCCCCTCACCATAACAATCTTGGGCTTACTACTCATAAATACAAAGTGAGAACTTTAACCTTTGTTTTAGTGTCTGTTTTCTAGAGCATCAAGTCTAAGGAACTAGCTAAGGGGAAATATCTAAGGTCAATGGGAGATACTCTTCAATTCCTTCTCCTAAAACAAACAGACCTTGAATAATCATGGCAGAACAAAGCAGAAGTGGAAGTACATTCCACCTGAGTTCTCATTGCAATCTTTTCTATCTTTTAGCATCCTTACCACAGAGGATGCAGTTTTTTTGTGTTTCCCAGAGTACTGAGAGCAAGATGGGAAGGAAAGAAGTAGAGGTGAGAGAGAATATGCATTCCCCAGTGTCTCAGCTTTGTCTCCCATGTATATATGTTGTCAGGATGGCTTCAGACATCTAAAATTTAATAGAATGTGAACCTGATAGAAGTTATATGAGCTATTTAACTTATGAGATATAAGTCATATTTATATTTATTTTGAGAAAATGTTAATATTATACTTTCCCCCTTAAGATATAAAGTGCAAAGAATAAAATGTCTGTCACTACAATGTGAAGTTGTGCTATTAAAAATAAAGAGTGTGCATACACACACCCACATCCTCCAAAAAAAAAAAAAAAAAGAACAGCAACAATATATTCACCTATGCCTCTGACTCAGAACATGTGGGGAAATGACAGCCACTCTGCCTCTCTTTATCCCCCTAATTCCAGTTCTCTCTTTCCCTTACTTAAATGGAGCGCTGGCAGCATAGTGCCTAAGGCATTTGACTGCTAACCAGAAGGCTGGCAGTTCAAACCCACCAACTACTCCTTGGAAGGAAGATTGAGCAATCTACTTCCGTAGTGATACTGCCTCAGAAACACAAGGATGGTTGCTGTGAGTTAGGATGATCTGTAAAGAGGCAGTGAGAAAAAAAATAATAATAATAAAATCCTATAAACATTACCTTGTGTTCTCTGTTATCCCCTTACCATTAATTTTACCTTTTAGTTTGAGAGAAAAATACACAAATGACCCTGTCCTGACATTCACAAACCTTCGTTGAAATAAGGTAGACAGTAAAAAGGAATCAGGCTGTGGGCAAGAAAACATGAGAGTCAATATAAATTTAACCAGCACTCATTGATCTAATTCACTCTTAACATCATAATAGAATTCTATAAAATGAATGCCAAATTCTCCTACAGACACATTTTGATTCATTTCTAGTTTTCTGTTATTGCCAGAGCTTTATATCCATCATCTTTGTCCATGTATCTTTATATTTTTGCTTTACTATGTTTATGACAGGAACTCTGGTAGCATAGTGCCTAAGGCACTTGACTGCTAACCAGAAGGCTGGTGGTTCAAACCCAGCAGCCACTCCTCAGAAGGAAGGTTGGGAAATCTACTTCCATAGTGATATTGCCTCGGAAACCCAAGGAGGGGTCACTATGAGTCGGGGCTGACTCGATGGCACTTAAAAACAACAACAACGAATATTTATGAGAAAGAAATAGACATTTTCTATCTTTAAAAAATTAGTAGAAATCACCAATTTATTGTCTAAGTAAAAGTGTGTAAAATGCGTATTTTTTTCCACCTCACTGACAAAATGTGTTGTTTTTAAAAATATCTATTTTTATTTTCATAGTTTTAGTCTTTTCCAAAGAACTCCCTAGGTGGTAAAAATCATTAGGCCTTCAACTACCAGCTGAAAGGTTGATTGTTTGAACCCATCCAGAGGGTCTTCTGAAGACAAGCCTGGTGATATGTTTCAAAATGTCATAGCCCTGAAAACCCTGTGGAGCACTTCTACTCTGCCCATATGAGGTCACCATGAGTCAGAATAGACTCAACAGCAACTAACAACAGTAACAATTCTTTTCTAGTTTGATTAATGAAAAGAGGTAATCTTTTACGTCTTACCTTGTCTTAGTGCTGTCAGCTTAGGAAATTTCTAAGGATAATAAGTGGAGTTTCTTTGGGGTGTATACTGAACTGGAAGGGGAGATGAGAGTGGTCCAGGAATAACACATGAACTCCATCTTTGCTCATATTTATCTGGATAACAAAGTGGGCTCCCAGATATAACTTAAAATTAATCCATATGTTCTACAGCTATTGAATATTGTGAAAAATACAGTATAAATGATAAATGAAGACTCCCCCAACTTTATCAGTCAGGATGCAATCAGAGACAAGCAGGACTAGCAGGAGATAATAGTAAGATATTTATTATAAGAAATTGGCTTGCATAATTGTTGAAACTGGCCAAACAAATCCAAAATATGAAGGGTAAGACACCAGAAAGGGCAGGATGGAACTCTCAAACATGGGCTGAAGCTGAAGTCCATAGATGAAATTTCTTTTTCTTCAGGGAATCTCCATTTCTTCTCTTAAGACAATTTAATTGATTGGATCAGGCCCAATTAATTTTCTAGAATAATCTCCTTTCCTTAAAATCAACTGATTATATATTTTAATCATGTTTACAAAATACTTTTACAGCAACACCTAAATTAGTGTTTAATTGAATAATTGATAACTATAACCTGGCCAAGTTGACAAATAAAACTGACCATCATACCACCCTCTTATTTTGCATATACCTGATATACCTAATACTAGGAAAGGAGCTCTGTTTGTGCAGTGTCTAAGGCATTTGACTGCTAACTAGAAGGCTGGTGGTTCAAACCCACCAGTCACTTCACTGAAGGAAGATGGGGCAATCTACTTCCATAAAGATTTAAGGAGCTCTGGTGGTATAATGAATAAAGCATTTGGATGCTAACCAGAAGGTTGGTGGTTCAAACCACCAGTTACTCTACAGGAGGAAGATGAGGCAATCTACTTCTGTAAAGATTTACAGACTTGGAAACCCAAAGGGAGTCACCACGTATTGTAATCAACTCAAAGGTAGTGGGTTTAGTACCAGGAAAGAAAGGCTTTAACGGTTTTGACATTTATGATGGCTACATGTCTAGCAAAATGTACTAATTAATCTATAATATTAACATGTGTGTTCTTTTATTATTATTCTCATAATATTTTTATCTGTAATAGCTAACACCTGCAAACAACAAGCATGTACCTCAATAGATGACATATTTCACAAACTCTGGTGCATCTATACCATGAAATACTACTCAGGAATAGAAAGGAACAAGCTATTATACTCAACAACTTGCATAAGAGTGTGATAAAAGGGCATAAGCTTATCAAGGGCATAAGCTCAGTGATAAAAGCTAATTTCAAAAGTTCACATACTGTAGGATGCTACATTATAAAGCACTGTGAATTGATAAAATTATAGAAATAGAGAATAGACTAGAGAATTCCAGGGTTTATACACAGTAAGATAAGGAGGGTGACTATAATTGGATTACTTTAGGAATATCTTCATTGCAGTGTAGTAGTTCTGTTTGTTGATTAGTTTAATGTTTACGTAAGTCTACACATGTGATATAGAAATACACCCATGTACTTTTACCAATGTCAATTTCTTGGTTTGGTATTGTTCCATTGTTGTTATTGTTGTTGTTAGGTGTTGTTCAGTCAGCTTCAACTCATAGCGACCCTTTGCACAACAGAACACAACACTGCCTGATCCTGCCCCAGCCTCACAATCTTTGCTATGCCTAAGCCCATCATGGCAGCCACTTTGTCAGTCCATCTTGTTGGGGCCTTCACCTTTTTTGCTGACCCTCCACTTTACCAAGAATGATATCCTTTTTACAGGCAATGGTCCCATCTGACAACATGACCAATGTAGGTAAGATGAAGTCTGGCCACTCTCACTTCCAAGGAGGATTCTGGCTGCACTTCTTTCAGGACAGATTTGTTAGTTCCTCTGGCAGTCCATAGTACTTTCAGTATTCCATTGTTAGATGAGATGTATCCAATGGAGGGAATTTGGTTAAGACCACATATTTTCAACTTCCTATGAACCTATGCTGGAATCTCTTCAAGATAAAGAGGATTATGATAGTGATATTAATAATGAAAACTATTAATGATAATTTTTAAAAAATCATGAGAATATGTTTTCAAACAGTTTTAAACTTTATCTCACAATTTTAGACTTGAGTGATGAATACTCTGGGACTCTGAGATAAAGCTAGCATCTGAGGAGCCATGTAATCCAGGTTTTATATGCTTCCCAAGAAAGTGAAGCTGGTTTTGAAGAATGCTGGAGAGAATTTAAGAGGTTGATAATGTAAGAGAAATGGAAGGTGTGTGGACTGGATGTGGGGCAGGGCAGTAGTCAGGGATATGGTGCCCTTCTCCTAAGCCTTCCTTTTCCTTTATTTTTTACAGCAGAAACTGTGGGACACCATAAACTGGTGGAAACATAAAGCTAAATATTTTGGTACAGTGTAGAGGAAGTTATTGCTATGGTTTTTCTAAAGAAGATGGATTTTAAAATCATATTGTACACTTCCCAAATTGTTTTGGCTTATACTTTTTCTTTTGGATTTTTCTAGAAACAGTTCTTCAAATTTCAGAGCCTTAAAAAAAAAAAGGCATTTGAAGAATATCTGCTTTGTGTTTATATTGGTTAAGAACATTAAGATCATCATCATTGGGAAATTTAACTTAATTTTATTTAAGGAAAAAAAAAACTTAGTTTATATAATGAAAAGTCTAGTCCTTATTGTTGGCTTTATATTCAACTTGCTCTAGGAGTACAGAAAGTACAACTAAAGGCTTAGTTCTTCTGCATCTTTTGATGCTGTCTTTTGTTGTCTTGACTTCATTCTTAAGCTCTATATACCCACTTTACACAACTGCAAGTTCACATCTTCCTTTCTATTTTCCCTCCAGTAGACGGTGAAAGGGAAATTCAAAGAGAATGAATATTCTCAATAAATCATGTACAAGTCCTGAGATTTACCTTGTTTGGATCAACCTGGGTTATGTGTCCACCTCTGGACCAGTCATTATTAACAATGTCCTTCCACAAAAGAAGTTTAAAGAGCTATAGCTAGAACAAAATATGAATAAATGCTAGAGAACTTAAGACTTATATTTTACTCTAGAGCCACAGCATAATTTCATGTCAAAGGATATACTTCTGTGTTTGAATGTCATAGAAAGGAAATTAAGCATATGATGGCATTTATGGAAGTGAAATTCATTTAATTGACATGAAAAACTATAGACACATAGAATAGGAAAAGAATCCTGTCCCACCCTCCCCCATGGGAAAAAAGGAGAGGTCAATATTAACACTATCTGTTTGCTATTCCATCCTGCCTCCTTGATGGAAGTATGTATATTTTTCCTTTTTCTTTGCCCTTAGAAGATATCTTAGGCTGTATTCTCTACAGAAGCAAAACCAGGGAAGCTTTTATACGTATTTATAAAAAGAAATTTATCTCAAGGGAATGATTCACATGGTTGTAGAGACTGACAAATTCCAAACCCATGGGTCAGACGTAAGGCTGGAGACTTCTCCTGACTCCTACAGCTGCAGAGGTTGATGAACCCAAGATTAGCAGGTCAGATATCAAGCTTCTGGCTGCAAGGCTGCAAAGGCTAAGAAATCCAAGGTGGGAAGGTAAGATTACAGGCTGCTGGCTCACAGGTTGTGGTGGCTATGAATCCTAAGGTCAGCCTGCAGTGTGGCAGGCCACTGACTCAAGTACAAAGAATAGGAGGTCAGATGATGATGAGCCAGATATAAGATCCAGATCAAATAAAAAGCCAGGAAGCTTAGCCAGAATGTCTGTATATTGGAAGCAGGCCACAGTCCTAAGGAAACTCCTTTACACCTAATTGGCTGCTTGTAGCAGATTACATCATAGAAGTGATTACATTATATCAGATCTTATCGTGGGAGAGGACAACACCATAACTGCCTAACCTCTGAGAATACTGACCCAGCCAAGTTGACACACAACATTAACCATCACAGTGGATTTAGTAAAAGCTATGTGTGTGTGTGTGTGTGTGTGTGTGTGTGTACATATAGTCTTTGGGTGATGCAAGTGGTAATACTTTGGTTGATAATTGAAAGGTTGGGAGTTTAATTCCACCCAGAGGTGCCTGAGAATAAAGGCCTGGCAATCTAATTCTGTACGATGAGCCATTAAAAATACTATGGAGTACAATTCTACTGTGACATATATGGGGTCATCATGATTTGGAATAGACTCGACACACTCACATACATATATGCATACATGCTATATATATATGCTATTTTTAGGTTCCACTGAGGTGTTTCCAACTCATGGTGACCCTATGAACAACACAACAAAAACTGCCCAGTCCTGCACCATCCTTACAACAATTGCTGGGCTTGAGGTCACCATCACAGCCACTGTGTCAATGTATCTGCTTGATGGTCTTCCTTTTTATCACTGACCATCACAACCTTTTATCACAACCAAGAATAATATCCTTCTGACCACATGATCAAAGTACAAGAGACAAAGTATGGCCATTCTCATTTCAAGGAGCATTCTAGCTGTACTGCCTCAAGACAGATATGGTGGTTCTTCTAGCAGTCCATGGTACATTCAATGGTCTTCACCAACACTATAACTCAAATGCATCAATTCTTCTATGGTCTTCATTATTTATTGTCCAAATCTCACATGCACATGTTATTCTCCATTGAGAATAACAGGTCTTGGGTCAGGCACACCTTTGTCTTCAAAGTGACATCTTTGCTCTTTAAAATTTTAAAGAGGTCTTTTGCAGAATATTTGCCCAATGCAATAATACATCATTTGATTTCTTGTCTGGGTGTTGATTGTGGTTCCAAGTAAAAGGAAATCCCTGACAACTTCAATCTTTTCTCCATTTGTTAGGATTTTGGTTTTGGTCAGTTGTGAGGATTTTTGTTTTCTTTATGTAACCTGCAATCCTTCCTGAAGGCTACAATCCTTGATCTTCATCAGTAAGTTCTTCAAGTCTTCTTCACTATCAGCAAGCAAGGTGGTGTCATCTACACATTACACATTGTTAATGAGTCATCTTTTAACACTGATGCCTAATACTGGTGACTGATGAGTCATCTTCTAATACTGATGCCTAATACGAATCATTTGTTCAGCATACAGATTGAATAAGTATGGTAAAAGGATACAACTTTGACACATGTCTTTCCTGATTTTAAGTCATGCAGTGTCCCCTGGTTCTGTTTGAACCACTACCACTTGATCTATGTACAGATTCCTCATAAGCACAATTAAGTGTTCTGGAATTCCCACTCTTCACAGTGTTATCCATAATTGGTTATTATCTACACAATGGAATGCCTTTGCATAGTCAATAAAACACAGGTAGTTGCTCTGGTGGTGTAGTGCCTAAGGCATTTGACTGCTAACCAGAAGGTTAGCGGTTCAAACCCACCAGCCACTCCTTGGAAGGAAGATGGTGCAATATACTTCCATAGTGATTCAGCCTCAGAAACCTAAGGAGGGGTCACTGTGAGTCAGGTCCGACTCAATGGCACATAAAAACAACAACAACAATCACCTTGGAAACCCAAGAAGGGGTCACTATGAGTCGGATCCAACTCAACGGCAGTGAGTTGAAAAACATTACTGATATTCTTTGCTCTCAGCCAAGGTTCATCTGACTTGAGCAATGATATCCCTCTTTCCACATCCTCATCTCAATCCAGCTTGAATTTATGGCAGTTACTTGCCTATATACTATTGCAACCATTTTTTTTTAGTTATCTTTAGCAAAATTTTATGTGCACATGATATTAATAATATTGTCTAACAATTTCCACAATCTTATGTATTGCCCTTTTTGGAATGAGCACAAATATAGATCTCTTCCAGTAAGTTGGCCAAGTAGATGTCTTCCAAATTTCTTGGCACAAGTGAGTGGGCTCTTATAGTGCTTCATAATGTTTGCTGAAACATCTCAGTTTGTATTTGGTCAATTCCCGGAGCCTTATTTTTCCCTGATTCCTTCAGTACAGCTTGGACTTCTTCCTTCAGTATCATCAGTCCTTGAACATACGCTACCTCCTGAAATGGTTGAACATCGATAAATTCACTTTGTTATAGTGACTCTGTGATTCCTTTCATCTTGTTTTATATGCATCCTGCATCATCCAATATTTTAATATTATATGTAATATTCAATATTTTAATATAGATGTAAACTCCAGTGGGGTAGTTCCTAAGGCATTTGACTGCTAACCAGAAGGCTGGTGGTTTAAACCAACCAGCCACTCCTCAGAAGGAAGGTTGGGGAACCCACTTCCACAGTGATACCACCTTGGAAACCCAAAGAGGGGTTGCTATGAGTTGGGTCCGACTCGACGGTACATGACAACAATAACAACATTTTAGTTCATACACAACTTTTGTTGTAAGATATGAACCTAAACTAATCTCTCAGCCACCTTATAATTCAGCTTCTACTAGAACACATATAATGATGAGGTTACTATTTAGCAAAGTTTTCTGTTCCCTTTCTGGGCAGCCCAGGTTATAGGAAGTTACAAGAAATAAATCTGAATTCTAAAATACAACCCTCTCCCTCATAATGACCCTTAAGATATCTGGAAAAGTACCCATGTGACAATTTGGAAAACTGTTGTGTGTTATTCCCTTCCCCACATCTTTATTGTTTTTGCTTCCCAAAAGGCTCAAGGAACAGAAGGAAATAATAATCACAAGGATAATTCAAAAATAAAAGGCTGCTTTTATAATTAAAGTGTTGAAAGAAATCATGAGTGTTGTCAAACTCAGCAGCAGTATCGAAAAAAGTCATCAACAACTACTAGGGAGTTCACTAAGAAATGTAGAAACTGGCTTCCTTCTGAGTGAGGGAGGAAGAGAGAATATGCAGGAAGAGTACTTCTGTTTCTCACAATTGTTTTGTTTGCTTAATCAAACCTTGGTCCCTTTTTTGGTCACTAATTTAATTTCCCTGAAGATGGTTTGTTAAAATACAAATGTTTCAAATTTCTTTCCCCACTAATTCAATCTGAGAGAAAATAGCCATTTTTATCTCATAAAAATGGGATGCAGTTATCCTTTAGCCCATTCATTCACTTTTAGGTAGTTTGTATATTTGTGTAAGGTACAAATAAAGTTTTTATTTAAATGCCTAGCAATGTTAGTTATTTTTAATACTAGAAATGACAGTGTTGATCTGTTTTCTGATGTGACAGGATTGGATCCCAGTTCATCAGCATGATATCTTGCAGATCTTACAAACAAACAAAAAAAAAAAAACAAACAAAAAACAAACTCACTGCCATTGTGTCCATTCGACTAACAGCTACCCCTCTTTGACTTTCCAAGGTGGTATCTCTACAGCAGTAGATTGCCCAACCTTCCTTCCAAAGAGTGGCTTGAGGATTTAAACCACCAACCTTCTGGTTAGTAGTCAAATGCTTTAGGCACCATGTCACCAGAGCTCCCTGCATATTTTATAAGCAGTAAAATATATTATGAATGTGAAGAAGTCCTTCTCTCCAATCTCCACATTACAAAAATTGACTGAAGTGATCCAGGTAATGTTTTATGAGGATTCCAAAGAAGCTAACATTTCCCACTCAAGTATCTCATACAAAAATACACACCCAATCTATGCATGACCACATTGCAACTCAGTAACTTTATGATGGAAGGGCAATTGTTATTATTTCACAGGATAAAACTGAGGCTTACAGAGGAAAGTAATTGCCTAAGGTAAGTGAGCTAAGGCAAAGTGAAAAATGGATTTAGAAATGTTCGGAATGTCAGCTTTATAAACTTTATAAACTTTATAAAGTCAGTTAGAACTGGAGTTCTTGGTGTGAGCCTCATTACTGATAGAATCAGGTCTGTGAGGTAGTAGTGGGTAGCCTTGGAAAAACTACAGAAAGAGAATGGGCAAGAGTGTGGGACACTGAGTTTGTGTGGAAAAATCTACTGTGCAATAGCCCTTTCTACATGTGTTGTCTCTCAGTTTCTTAGTGATACATAGACCTTGTATGAAAGCATAACCATATCCCTTCTTCAAAATGAGGGAAGTGTGTCTTTAGTGCTTAAATAACATCCAGTATCACATAGTTACCAGAATTATTTCATGACAGAACAAGGATTTGATTCAAGATATTTCTTCTGACAGAAGGAAAATCGCGAGTGCACAAGGTAAGCAATATTTTCACACAGAATGGACAGGTACATCACATCAGCAAAACATATCTATATAGATTGTTCTTTATTTTAGACTGAAATAATTGTCATCTATTCTTCCAAGCAAGCTGTTAAATTGAGAGGTCATTTGCTTCAACAATTTTTCTATCACTTTTGGCTAGTTGACTGATTTATTTGTTCATTCATTCATTCATCAAACACATAGCCTTGTAGGCTACATACCTGACATAGATATAACTAAGGAAAAACTTCTTCCAAGGAATTTTTGTCTTATCAGGGACAGAATGTGTAAAATATAATTACAGAACAATGAGATAAACATAATCTAGGAGGAAGACAGAAGAGGATGAATCTTTGGCTGAGTAGATCAAGAAGAGATTTTTTTTTTTTTTTTAAAGTCAGAATAGAGTGTCTAGAATGATTTTAAAAATAAATGAAATAATCAAGTGATCAAAAATATTATTTAATATCTGATATATTATGATAGTAATTATGATAGTTGTAAAGAAACAAAGAAATTTAATAATATGAATAACTACATCTATTGTAGGAGCTCTGGTAGCATAGTGCCTAAGGCACTTGACTACAAACCAGAAGGCTGGTGGTTCAAACTCACCAGCCAGTCCTTGGAAGGAAGATGGGACAATCTACTTCCGTAGTGATACTGCCTCGGAAACCCAAGGAAGGGTAACTATGAGTCGAGTCCGACTCGACGGAACATAACAAAAACAACATTCACTGAATCCCTAATCAATGACAGAATACATGCATATAGGTACTCCTTAATCAACATCAAATTAATTAAATTTTTTAGAAAAAAACTATCATTAAACTAAGACTCCGGATTAAATAATTTGCCTAGAATCACAAAACGATAAAAATAAAATCATTGCCATCGAGTTGATTCTGACTCAAAATAACCCTACAGGACAGAGTAGAAGTGCCCGATAGGGTTTTCCAGGCTTTGATCTTTATTGAAAGAGACTGTCACATCCTCTGCCATTGAGTCACTGGGTGGGTTAGAACCTCCAATCTTTCGGTATCAGCTGAGTGGTTAACCACTATGCCATGGGGACTCTTTCCTTTCACTGACAGCATTGTACTTCAGGATAGATCATAAAACATTCTTTGTGATGATGAATGCTACGCCATCCATTTTATATTTATCATTCCCAGCATAGTAGATCATATGATTTGTCTGTTTCAAAATGGCCAATACTAATTCATTTCAGCTCACTAATATATAACATATCATTCTTTATTCATTCCATTTCATTTTGGTCAACTCCAATTTTCTTACATTCATACAGGGTACATTCCCCATTCCAACTATTAATGGATGTTTGCAGTTGTTTATTCCCATTTTGAGTTGTGCCCCATCACCAAATGGAGGTAGCAAAAGCTTTAATCCTTAATTTTAATTATTAATTTAATAATTAATCAATAATTAATTTTAATCATTAAGGTCAACTCTTCTTTGAGGAGGGAGCTCTTCTCCAGTGGTAATTTGAATGCCTTTCAACCTGAGGGGCTTATCCTCCAGCACTATATCAGACAGTGTTTCACTGCTATTCATAACTTTTTCACTCTTCAATTCTTTTAGAAGTAGATGATCTCTTCCTTTTCCCCAGTCTTTCTTAGTCTAGAAACTTCACTGAAACCTGTCCACCACTGGTGACCCTGCTGGTATTTGAAATACCAGCAGCATAGCCTCCAGCCTTACAGAAATATATAAGCCACCACAATATGACAAACTGACAGATGACTGGTGTATAATAAAATATAAGAAGCTCTGGTAACAAGATACCTAACGTATGTGACTGCTTACTAGAAGGTTGGTGGTTCAAACCCCCTAGCCACTGCATGGAAGCAAGAGTGGGCAATCAACTTCTGGCCCTGGCTCTCTCTTCTTCAGGATATGTACCTAATAATGGAATAGTTGTGTCAAATGGTATTTCTATATCAAACTTTCTAAGGAATCGCCGTACTGCTTTCCACAGTGGTTGTACCATTTTAAAATCCCACCAGCAGTGTATAAGAGTCTCAATCTCTCCACATCCTTGCCAGTATTTTTTATTTTCTGTCTTGTTGAACTTTGCTACTAGTGTTAGGGCAAGATGGTATCTTACTGTTGTTTTAATTTGCATATCTTTGCATATCACCTCAGAAACCCAGAAAATAAAAAAAATTAATGGTAAACATACCTTATTGTTGGACAAGTGGGGCATTATTTGGACTGGGAAGACCAGGGAAGGCTTCATGAATAAAACTAATATTTTAGTCCAGCTTAAAGAAAATAGAAAGATAAAACACTTTCACCCACAACTTCCCCTAGAATCCAAGTGTTTCATGTATGGAAATTGAAATACTGTGTTCTGTTGTGATCATTCTTTAGGATCAGAAAGCCTCCTGATTTTATATAAAAGTTGTTGGTTCAACTGAAGGGTGTGGACATTCCAAGAGTTAATCGTCCTTAGAAAACTAAATCCAGGGATAGCGTAATAGTTTCATTATCTGGGTTTCCCTTTGTTTGAGTATCAAAGCAGGTTAACTATTTCTTCTTCTTAATTACTCAACACGCTGAAATTGAAGTGCCTGCTCAAACTTGAACTGCACCAGAGACTCAGGTTCATCTTCCAAGGTCACTGCTCATGGGCAGAATTAAATTTCTTACAGTTGAAGAATGGAGTCTGTCTCTCATCCCCTAGAAGGTGCTTATTATTCCCTACTAGAAGGTTCATTCCTTAACATGAGAGTTTGTTTTCTCTAAGCCAGTAGGTAAGATACTCTACTGTTTCTTTTTTCTCACCTCTAGTTCATCTCTTGTGGAGCTCTGGTGGTGCAGTACTTAAGAATTTTATTGCTAACTAGAAGGTTAGCAGCTCAAACCCACCAGCCACTCAGTGGAAGGAAGATGGAGCAATCTACTTCCATAAAGGATTACCCCCTCAGAAACCCAATGGGGGTTACTATGAGTCAGAACCAACTTCATGGCAGTGAGTTTGTTTGTGTTGAGTTCTTCTCTGAAAGAGCTAACCTGATTAGAGGGGAGAGAACTTGGGATGAGGAGAGATCCACTGTTGCATCTAGAAGGAAGCTTGCAAGCTTTTCAGATCCCATTTGCTTCTTACCAAAGTAAGATGTGGAAGAACATGTTATGTAGTGTATTTTGCCAAGTGAGCTTGCTGTCCCCTGCAACTATGGTCCAGAGCACATAGGTACAGCTACTTGCTCCCTCTGGGTAGCTGACTGTGACCAAGAAGTGACTACAACTTTGTCCCTTGTCAGCTCTATGACATACCTCAGAATTCTTACAGAACATACAGATACACTTATAGAAACATTGTCTGTCAAACCTATACATGGTCTTGGCCACACTCCCCCTTTCATAAACATACCTAAAAGTTCAACTTTCCTACCCGTGTATCCACCTGTATATCCATGTTTGCCTTCACTGACAACCCAGTACTGAATGTGCAAAAGGGTTCATCTTTGTTGACTGTATCTCACATGCACCTCTCTGTGTCTCCCTCTTCCTCAATGCCACAATGTTGATCACTCACATTTGGTACAATGCCCTTCTCTTGACCCAAATCAATACTTGTCTCTACCTATTTAACAATGTTCCCTCCCCTCCCTTTCCATCCTTGGCAACGAACAAAGAAAATTTCCTTCCATATATAAACCTTTCCTTGACTTTTTGCAATAATGGACTAATAATATATTTGTCCTTCTGTGATTGACTTATTTCACTCAGTAAAATATCCTCCAAGTTCATCCATGTTATGTGGTGTTTTGCAGATTCTAAGTTATTCTTTAGGGTTGCATAGTGTTCCATTCTGTGTACGTAGCACAGTTTGGTTATCCATTCTTCAGCTGATGGACACCTAAGTTGCTTCCACCCTTTGGCTATTGTAAATAGTGCTGTGATGAACATGGGTATGCATATATCTGTTCTGGCCCTGGCTCTTCCTTCTTTAGGATATATACCTAATAATGGAATAGTTGGGTCAAATGGTATTTCTAAATCAAACTTTCTAAGGAATTGACATACTGCTTTCCACAGTGATTGTACCATTTTAAAGTCCCACCAGCAGTGTATGAGAGTCTCAATCTCTCCAAATCCTTGCCAGTATTTGTTATTTTCTGTCTTGTTGAACTTTGCTACTAGTGCTGGGGCAAGATGTTATCTTACTGTTGTTTTAATTTGCATATCTCTAGTGGCTAATGATCGTGAGCATTTCTTCATATGTTTGTTGGCCACCTGAATATCCTGTTTGATGAAGTGTGTCTATTCAAGTCATCTGCCCATTTTTCAATTGGGTTATTTATTATTTAGGAGCTCTGGTAGCATAGTGGCTAAAGCTAACCAGAAGGCTAGCAGTTCAAACCCACCAGCCACTCCTCAGAAGGAAGGTTGGGCAATCCTACTTCCGTAGTGATACTGCCTCAGAAACCCAAGGAGGGGTCACTATGAGTCGGGGCCGACTCAACGGCATATAACAACAACAAACAACAACAATTTATCTTTTTGTTGTTGAGATGTTGGAGTTTTCTATATATTCTAGAGATAAGTCTCTTGTCAGATATATCATTGCTGAATATTTTTTCCCCATCTGTATGTTCTCTTTTGACTCTTTTAGAGAAGTATTTGGAAGCACATAAAAAATTAATTTTTAGAAGGTCCCATTCATTTTGTTGACCTTCTGCTGTTTCTGTATTTTGGGTTATGCTTGATAGTCTATCTATGACATATATTAAAAACTCACTGGTATTGAGTCAGATCCAACTCAAAGTGACCCCTCCTTGAATTTCTGAGGTGGTAATACTATAGAAGTAGATTGTCCGACCTTCCAAGGAGTAGCTGGTGGGTTTGAATCACCAGCCTTATGGTTAGCAGTCAAATGGTTTAGGCATTATGCCACAAGAACTCCCATGCCATATTTAGAGGCCATAAATTTGCCCACATTTTTTCCTTGAGGAACTTTATAGTTTTAGATTTCACATTTAAGTCTTTGATCTATCTGGAGTTAGTTTTTGTGTATGGTGTGAGTTAAAGATCTTGTATCATTTTTCTGCAAATGGAAATCCAGTTTTGTCAGCACCATTTATTAAACAAATATTCTTTTCCCCATTTAATGGACTTCAGCTCTTTTTAAAAGATCAGCTGACCATAGTGATGGATCTATTTCTGGGTTCTCAATTCTATTCCATTGGTCTGTGTCTGTCATTGTACCAATACCAGGCAGCTTTGACTACTTTGGCTGTATAGTAAGTTTTCAGATCTAGGAGAGTGAGACAGCTTACTTTGTTCTTCTTCTTCATTGGTGCTTTGCTTAGTCGAGGTCTCTTTCCTTTCTATATAAAGATAATGATTGATTTTTCCATACCCTTAAAGAAAGTTGATGGGATCTGGATTGGAATTGCATTAAATGTATAGATTGCTTTGGGTAGAATTGACATTTTCACAATATTCAATCTTCCTATCTATGAGCATGGTATGTTCTTCCACTTAGGTAGATCTCTTGTAGTTTCTTTCTTTCTTTCTTTTTTTTTTTTGTATTCTTTTATTTTATTTTGATTTGGGTGAAGATTTACAGAACAAATTCACTTTCCATAGAGCAGTCCCTCTTGTAGTTTCTTGAAGTAGTCTTTCATAGTTTTTTTGTACAGGTCTTGCATGTCCCTGGCAAGATTTATTCCCAAGTGTTTTATTTTTTGGTAGCTATTGTAAATGGTATTGATTTCCTTATTTCTTTTTCAGCAATCTCTTTGTTAGTGTAGAGGGATCCAATTGATTTTTGGATGTTGATCTTGTATCCTGCCACTATACTAAATCTCTCAATTAGTTCCAGTATATGTTTTAGTGAGTCTTGGGTTTTCTAGGTATAGGATCATATCATCAGCAAAGTGGGATAGTCTAATTTCTTTACCAATTTAGATGCCTTTGACTTCCTTTTGTTGCCTCATTGCCCTGACTAGGACTTCCAATACTGTGTTGAATAGAAGTAATGATAGAGGGCATCTTTGGTTTCTGTTCACAAGGGGAATCGTTTAACAATTTCTCCATTGAGAATAATGTTGGTTGTTGGTTTTGAATATATGTCCTTTATTATGCTGAGGAATGTCCCTTCTACTGCTTTTTTGCTCAGAGTTTTCATTGGGAATGGGCATTGGATTTTATCAGATGTCTTTTCTGCATCAATTGATATGGTCCTGTGGTTTGTTTCCTTTGTTTAATTTATGTGGTAGATGATGTTGATTATTTTTCTAGTGTTGAATCATCTTTGCATAACTGATATGAACTGCACTTGTTCATAATGAATTATTTTCTTGATATGTTGTTGGAGTCTATTGTCTAGGATTTTATTGAAGATTTCTGCATCTATATTCATGAGGGATATTGGTTTGTAGTTTTCCTTCTGAGTGATGTCTTTGCCTGGTTTTGGTATCAAGGTTATGTTTGCTTCATAAAATGAAGTAGGGAGGATTCCATCTTTTTGTATGTTTTGGAATAGTTTGAGTAGGATTGCTGCCAGTTCTCTGAATGTGTTTTAAAATTCTCCAGTGAAACCATCTAGGCCAGGAATTTTCTTATTGGTAATTTTTTTTTTTTAATGACCTGTCCAATTTCTTCTTTTATTATGGATGTGTCCATTTTTTTC
>NW_006921591.1:32717950-32719508 GCF_000298275.1 Orycteropus afer afer
TTTTTTTAATTGTTGGAGATGTTGGTTTAAAGTGTTGATTGTTTTTTCTTTTTTGAGTGTGAACTTATTGCTATACATTGGTCTCTGATTACTGCTTTTGCTGTGTTCCAAAGATTTTGGCATGTTGGGTTTTCATTCTGGTTTGATTCAAGGAAATTTTGAGTTTAATTTTTTAATTTCTTCTCTTACCCAATATTTCTAATGGAGGGTGTTGTTCAGTTTCTGCATGTTTGCTCTTTTTCTGTTGATCTTCCTCTTGTTGATTTCTAATTTGATTGCACTGTGATCTGAGAAGATACTTTGCAATATTTCAATGTTTTTAAATTTATTAAGGTTTGTTTGCTTTATGGTAGCATAGTGCCTAAGGCATTTGACTGTTAACCAGAAGGCTGGAGGTTCAAACCCACCAGCCATTCCTTGGAAGGAAGATTGGGCAATCTACTTCCATAGAGATATCTCCTCAGAAACCCAAGGAAGCGTCACTGTGAGTCAGATCTGACTCGATGGGCGTGCATGCATTTATGGCCAGTATATGGTCTATCATAGAAAACATTCCATGTGCACTGGAAAAGAATGTATATTGTGCTGTTGTTGGTGAAGTGCTCTATAGATGTCTATAAGGCTGAGTTGGTGGATTGTATTGTATAGCTAGCTCTTCTGCATCTTTGTTGAATTTCTTTGTAGTTCTCTTTTTCATTGAAAATGGTGTATTAATGTCTCCCACTATGACTGTGGAGTCATCTATTTGACTTTTCAGCTCTCTTAAAGTCTTATTTATGTATTTTAGGGCTCTTTCATTGGGTCCATTAATAATTATTATGGTTATATCTTCTTGCTCAATTGATTCTTTAATCACTATATAATGTCCTTCCTTGTCTTGAATCATGGTTTTTGTCTCAAATTCAATTTGATCAGTAATTAATATTGTCACTCCTGCTATTTTTCAGTTGCCATTTGCTTGATAGATCTTTTTCCAACCTTTGAGTTTTAGTCTATTTTTGTCTTTCTGTCTAAGGTGTGTCTCTTGCAGACAGCATATTGATAGGTTATGTTTTCTTATCCAGTCTGCAACTCTCCATCTCTTGAGTGGTGCATTTAATCCATTATCATTCAGTGTGATTATCAACAAATATGAATTTGTTGCTGTCATTTTGTTATGTGTTTTTTCAAGACATTCCTGGTTTCTTTGCCCTCTATAATTTTCTATGCTGAGTTCATTATGTTTATGAATCATGTTTTCATTTCCTTTGTTGTGTTAATTTTATTATTTGCTAAATATTTGTGTTTGACCTCTTTTTTATTGTGATGTGAAGGTTTATCATTCTTCTTTGATGTTACCCTGTGATCTATAATTTTCCCATAAAGATTAGAACAATCCATTCTATCTTTCAACTCTCTTGACTTCCTCACCATTTTTAAATTCTGTGACTACACAGTTTTTTCCCTCTTTTTGGTTTGTAGTTGTCATCATTTGCTAATTGATGACTCTGTTTACCTGTTTAAAATCTTGTAAGCTTATTTTACTTTGGATATATCCATAGCTGTGTTGGTTTCTGTG
>NW_006921591.1:32720083-32721333 GCF_000298275.1 Orycteropus afer afer
TTATTCCTTTTGATGGTATCCCACAAGAAGCTTAGGCTTTCTCATTTTGTTTTGATCTTTTTTTCTAATTGATCCCTTCCCAAAGAAGTATTCAGGTATTTGTCTTCAATCTCATTAATTCTGTCTCCCACTGATTCACTTCACTTCTTTTGCCCTTTAAATGTGTTATCTATTTCTGAAAATTTAGTGTTAATCTGAATTTATATCCATAGATTTTGTACCATTCCTAATTTTTCACTAACTTATGTCCTTTTGTTCTTCTATTTTCTTCTGAAATTGTTTTAGCATTTTGTGTGTATTTTCCTTAATTTTGTCAGTGTTTTCCTTGATCTGCCTCTCAATCCTTTGAAGATACCTAAATATAATTTTTTGAATTCCTTATCAGGGTGTCCCAATGCTCTTTCTTCCTCAGTGATGTGTTCTGGGTGTGTATCCTCCTCCTTTGCTTCTACAACTTCATCTTATTTCTTTGTGTGGACTGTGATGGTCTATTTTCTCCAACACATTGTGATTTTATTGTATTTAGATCTCTGTTAACTATTTGTGAAGAGCAGTTAAGGTTGATTCGGGCTGTTCTTGGTGGCTGTTTGTTATTGGGAATTTAGTGGAGAAGGAAGTGGTGGCTCTCACTCAGTAAGTGGGGCTGCAGGATGTATGGGTGTCATATGGGCATGGTTGCTATCTCCCACTCAGGCAAAAACAACAACAGAAAAACTATCAAAATAGTAAAAGCAAGCTGACAAAACACACAACACACAAACACAAAGGAACAATCACCAAAAAAAGGAAAAAAATAAATAAATATCTGGGGAGAGGGCAATAGATAAGAGAAAAAAGTGGAGTAGGAGAATAATGAAAAAGAAAACGGCAAAAATTCAAAAAGAAAAACAAGGAATGGGGTTTACTACAAGAAAGAAAAAAATTAGAACCAGGAACAGGGAAAAAAGAAAAAGCTAAAAACTAGAACCTGGAAGGGAAGAATCAAGAATAATAATAACAATAACAACAACAATAATAATTTAAAAATAGTCAAAAACAAACAAATGAAAAAAAAAAATCTAGGATGGGCAGGCCAGGGCACCCAGGTTCTGTCTGAGCACACAGACAGGGATGTAATTCCTGCCAGCCCAGAATGTGGGTGGGGGTGGGGGATGGTCACACCTCTATTCACCAAGAGGATGTGGGGTATAAGAGTAACAAGGGGAAGCCTTGGGGGCAAGATGGCGGACTAGGCAGAAGGATTGCACAGA
>NW_006921591.1:32736078-32746038 GCF_000298275.1 Orycteropus afer afer
TGGTGTTCAATGCATCCAATATATTCTTTAGATGCTCTCTAAATTCAGGAAGGACATATTCAAGATCACATTTTGGCTCTTATGGACTTGTTTTAATTGTCTTTAACTTCAAATTGAACTTGCATATGAGCAGTTGATGATCTGTTCCCAATCAGCTCCTGGCCCTGTTTTGGCTGAAGATATTGAGCTTTTCCATAAACTTTTACCACAGATGTAGTCAATCTGATTCCCGTGTGTTCTATCTGGCAAAGTCCATGTGTATAACTGCTGTTTGTGTTGTTGAAAAAGGTATTTGCAATGAATAAGTCATTGGTCTTGCAAAATTCTATCATGTGTTTTCCAGCATTGATTATGTCACCAAAGCCAAATTTTCCAACTACCAGTGATACTTCTTTGTTTCCATCTTTTGCATTCCCATCACTAGTGATAATGAACACTTTCTAATTGCATGTTCGGTCAATTTCAGACTTCAGAAGTTGACAAAAATCTTCAATTTCCTCATAAATTGGTTGATGCATAAATTTGAATAACAGTCATATTATCTGGTCTTCCTTGTAGGTGAATGGAAATTATCCTATCACTGACAGCATTATATATCAGGACACATCTTGAAACATCTTTGTGATGATGAACACCATGCCATTCCTCTTCACACTGTCATTCCCAGCATAGTAGACCACACAGTTGTCTGATTCAAAATGGCCAAACCCAGTCCATTTCAGCTCAATAATGCCTTTATGTATTCCATTTCATTTTTGACAACTTGCTATTTTCCTAGATTCATACTTCATGTATCCCATGTTCCTATTATTAATGGATGTCTGCAGCTCTTTCTCTTCAATTTGAGTCATGCATGTCAGCAAATGAAGTTCTCTAAAGTTTAACCTTATCCATATCAGAAAGGCTGGTTTTAATCATGATGTAGCTCTTTCCCAGTCGTATTTTGAGAGCCTTCTAACCTAAGTGACTCATTCTCCTCCTCTGTATTGGACAATGTTTCCATGCTATTCATAAAGTTGTGCAGTAATGTATCATACAGTGTTTCTTTGCTATTCTTAAGGTTTTCCCTGGCCAATTCTTTGAGAAGTGGATGACCTCTTCCTTCTTCCTAGTTTGTCTCAGTCTGCACGCTGGGCTGAAACTCATACACCATGTGCCCCTCGTTGGGTTTGAAACACCGGTGGCATAGCCTCAAAACTCACAGCAACACGTCATCACAGTAGGTCAAACCAACAGACAAGTTTATCTCCCTTAGCTGTTTGAAACCTCTCTAAACTCCCCTTACCTGGATCCCTGCTGCTGCCTCCAAGCTCTGTCCCAAGCCCCCTGGACTTTTCCCTCCTTTCCCCCCCGCTGTGCCGTCTTGCCTCTAGTGGGGTGTGGCTTGGTTTACCTTCCCTCACCTGGATCCCTGTGGCTGATTCCTCACTCTATCCCAGTTCCCTGGACTTTTTCTCTCCTTACCCCTGCTGTCCCTCCTTGCCGCTTTGGGGTGTGGCCTGGGTTCCCTCCCCTTACCTGAATCCCTGCCACTGACTCCTCCCTGGCTAGCAGGGCCCATTTTTAAGTTAATTCTTGGGTCCTAACACCATTCGGCAATATCCAAGCTATCTGTGCTGTCACTCCCAGAGTACAGCTCTGTATGTCTCCTTTTTTGGTGTTTTATTGAAAATTCTTCTACTAGTTGGAGTTTAGTCCACTTCTATATCCTTGCCTTCTAGCGCAGGGCTCCAGGATTATCTTCTGTATCTATGTTAATTGCTTTCCCTTTTCTTCGTTGAAGAGGATCTATTCAGTCTTTCTGCATATTCTGCCTTGTTACTGGAAGTCCATTCTCTGCCTCTCTCTTGACAAGGCTTCCTTTCTGTGTCTCTTCTTCCTATTCTTATAAGAACACTAGTCAGATTAGATTAGAGTCCATCCTATTCCAGCATAACCTCAATTAATTATGTCTTCAAAGATAGTATTTCCAAATAAGTCCACATCCTGAGTTTCCTGGAAGAATATGAATTTCTGGGGTACATTGTTTTATCTGGTATAGTAGAATACTTATAGACAGTGTTGGTATCCCCACCATTGTTTAATTAGAGTTGTGCTGTTTATTTTGCAAATGTTTGGCTTTTCTAAATATCTTCTATTACTATTTTTAATAGAAATACTAATGATCCTTCAATATCCCTTCAAATTCAGTACCTCCTTAAAGTAACATTTAAATAACTCAAGACATACTTAATGAATGTCTGCTCTTACTTGGAGAACAAATGGGAAAATAAAGAAATATGCAAGCTGAGAATTCTAGCCTCAGTAGTGGTTGGATATGTTTCCGAGAACTAATACATTCAAAGACAACAAAGGTACTGAAGAGCACCTAAAAGTAGGTGAAAATGGAGAGTATTCAACCATAGAAAGAAGGGACCCACATTCAATTATGTTAACCTGTTTTTTCCATTAAATGTACTGTGAAAAACCCAGGGCTTATCATGACTTAAACATTTGAAGAAATCAACAGTCTTGTTGCCTTGATGTATTAGAAAACACAACTCAAGGGTATTAATGCAGCTAGAAAGTAAAAAGAGAATTCTGGAAATGGGAGAGGAACAGAAGGGATAGACTAAATTTTTCATAAAAATCTCAGATCTTCCCAGCACACCTGCACTGTACAAGGGCAGGCAAGACTTTAAGGAATATTAATGAAAGCAATGGGTCCCACAGAAGAGAGAAAGAATTTTGAGTATAAATCCTGCCAAGTTACAGCATCTAAGTGAATACTTTGTGCTCTCCACTGCCTCACTCCATTAAAACATAAAACCAAGCCTCCAGGAATCAAAAGTGTCCAACCAGTAATTGAACTTTTAAAGTTTTTTTTTTTTTTAAAATATTGGAATTGTTCATCCAGTGAAAATGCTCTTGCATATATTTGTGTGAAAGAAAACATTTTTATGTAAGTGGAAGTTAAGCGAATATACCATCAGCTGATCAATAATCATTACTTCAGGAAAATGTGAGTCAAAAATACATATGCACCTAATAACAGAGCTTCAAAATACATGAAGCAAAAATTGAATAAAGTGAGAATAGATCAATCCTTCAACACAGCTGAAAATTTGAACATCTGTAGCCCAGCAATTAATTTAATAATTATCCTAAAATCAGTAAATATAGAAAAGGTGTTAACACTGGGACCAAATTAGACATAACTGATATTAATAGAGCACTACAAATGTAAATTCCACAGTTACTACATGAAAAATTTCAGAATACACATTTTTCACCTACACACAAAATGTTCACTAATATAGATCATATGCTGAGCCATTAAATAAGTCTTAATAAATTAAAAATATTCAAAATCTTACCACACACATTCTTTGAAGACAATAAATTAAATATAAGCATTGCAAAATATCTGAAAATGTTTAGAAATGAAATAGCACCACTACTCAGTAATCCTGGGAGGAGTACTGTTGGCACAGTTGTTGAAGCACTCAGCTGCTAACCACATGGTCTATGGATGGAACCCACTAGGCACTCCATGGGAGAAATAAGTGTCAGTCACCTTCTGTAAAGATTATAGCCTTGGAAGCATGGGATTTCTATGAGTCAGAATTGAGTCAGTGGCAATGGGTTTGGTTTTGGAAGTAATTCTAGTTTAAATAAGAGATCATAGGTGAAGTTGGAAAATATTCAAAAGCAACATTTGTGAGATACATCCACCAGGTACCTAAAACTGTGCACACACACACTCACACACACACACACACAAACCGAGAGAGAGAGAGAGAAATAATTAAAATAGGAAAAAAAAAAGAAATATTTAAAAAGTATTAAGTTCACATATATCTCAATGCCAGTATTCAGGGAAACGTACAATAAAACTACAAATAGATACCATTTAGCAACCTCTCATATGACTTAAATTAAAACAACTGAAAATTTCAAATGTGAGCGAAAATATGAAGCACTCGGAACTCTCATGCATTGCTAACAGGAATGCACAACCAATTTTAAAATTTGTTTGTCAATTTTTTATAAAGGTAAATACGTATGTATTCCATTACTCTGCAAGTCTCCTTCTAGATATTTACAAAAAAGGATGAAAATATATAATCTTTTAAATAATACGTATATCAATTCTATTTATAACATCAAAAGTAGAAACAAATCAATTGTCCATAAACAGGGCAATCAATAAACGCATTATAATATATGATGGTAATATTCAGAAATTTAAAAGAACAGAAGGTAACTGTGGTAGTCCTCAAGTGATGCAAATGGTTAAACACCTGGCTACTAATGGAGAAGTTGATAGCTTGAACACACACTGAGGCACCTTAGAAGAAAAGTCTGGTAATCCACTTCTGAAAGATCATAACTTTGAAAGCTCTATGGACCAATTTTACCCTGAACACATGGGTTTGCCATGAGTCAGAACTGACTCAAAGACAACTAGTTTGGTTTTGGTTTTGATACTAATAGAATGCAACTGCATGGATAAATCTCAGAAACATTGCATTGAAATGCCAACAAAGAATGAAGTTAGACACAAAAGACAGTGGTGATATAAATCAAAAAGTTGTCCCTGAAATATTGGGAACAATGTACAGGTGAAGCGAAAAGCTCTATATTGATCAGAGTGCTGCTACCATTTCCAAGAAAGCATAATTATTGAAGATTCAGATTTACTGACTAAACAGGCATTATAATTCACATAATTCAGATCTTATAATCTTCTTTGAGTAGTCATTAATATAAGGCTCTAGACTGCCTGTCGTGTCCATTCCATATTTCAATCCCTACCCCTGACTAAACATCGTAATTGCTTTGGGCTTCAGTTTAAGGCACATTCTCCCATACTTCTCCAGAAATCTATTTTTATTTGACAGTAAGGCTGAAGAAACAGGAAGAATAGTGGACATTGTCTAAGGGTATTAAATGATTATTGATGTGAAGATCTATGTAATAACCAATAGAAAGAAGAAAAATAATAATTAATGTAATAACAAAATGATCATTTTTATTGGGAGCTCTGTAGCATAGTGGCTAAGACACTTGCCTGCTAACCAGATGGCTGGTGGTTCAAACCCACCAGCCACTCCTCGGAAGGAAGGTTGGGCAATCCTACTTCCATAGTGATACTGCCTCAGAAACCCAAGGAGGGGTCGCTATGAGTCAAGGCCGACTCGACAACACATAACAACAACAACAACAACTTTCTAAGTGCCAGATATTTTCTAAGCACTTTGTAAAGATATTATCACTTAATTCTTACAAGTCTTTTGATCATGTGTTCCATATTAAAAATGATAAAATTGAGTTATGGAAAGATAAGTTTTCCAAGAATACACACCTTAATAAATGGCAGCACTGTGATTCACTTTGGCATCTAGCTCCAGGTTTATGCTCTTAATATGCTCCAAAACAGGCTATGTCCTTATGTCCACTATGGCAAGCATGGGAAATAAGTGTTTATTTTATTTACATTTTTTTCCTTCCACTGATTACAATCCCCACAAAATAACAGCTTTCTCCCACTTCACTCCTTCTCTGTAGTTATCCTTTCCCTGTGTCCTTCTTGTCTATGCATTGCATTACTGCCTCCCTTCATTTCTCCCTGTGCGATTGCTGCCCTTCTGATCTCCCATGGTTGATTATTCTGAGGAGTGCATCTTCCTTGTGTAGCTGTTCAGTTTACAGGCTTGTCTATTGTTTGGCTGAGAGTTAAGCCACAAGAGTGAGTTTAATTCCACACTTGAAGGGTAACTCGGGGCCGTGGACTTGAGGCTTTCACCAGTATCCTTCTGACCAGAAAACCTGGTCATTTTTATGTTTTTAAATTTTGTTCTACATTTTTCTCTCCCACTCTATACAGGATGTCCAATTTTCAAAGTGGCTGGCATTCATAGCTGGGCATCATCAATTTCTTCTGGTCTCAAAGTCATATAAACTGAGGTCCTCATGGATTAGTACTCCTTTCGACTATTTCCATGTATCTTTGATATTCTTCACTCTTCTTTTCTCTGGATGAAGAGAGACTAATAGTTGCATCTTAGCTGGTTGCTCTTAAGCTTTCAAGACACCATCAAAGTAAGATGTAGAACAATATCTTTGTATACTATGTTGTGCCAATTGAGCCTGATTTGCCCTGGACCATGTCCCCAGTAATTCACTCCCTCAAAGTGCTTAGTTGCTGCTAAGAAGTTATCCTAATGTTGCACTCTGTTAGATTTATACTACATATGGACATTTTCATAGTATAAACAAATATGGATGTAGGAATATCGTATGTCATACCTATGTGTGGTTGTGGATATATTCCATTTACCTACCCATACTTGATCTTCTTGCCTGTCTAACTATGTATCCATCCATAGATTAGTGTTTGCTATTACTAATCATGAAGTATTGTGTATACAGTAGTATTTACTGCTATTGTTTGTAATCCTTGTGAAACTCTCTATATCTTTATTTTCCTTAGGGATATTATACTGGTCATACATTTTTGTTATATTGCCTTTCCATTCACTGAAATCAACACCTGTTCCTTAACTGTCCATCAGTGGCCCCCTGCCCCCTGTCCTGCTCTCCATATCTGGTAATCAACAGAGAAAATTTCCTTCTCTGTGTAAACTTTCCTTGACTCTTTAAAATAAAGAACTCATACAATATTTTCCTTCTGTCATTTACTCAGCATAATATCCTCCAAGTACATGCACATTATGAGATGTTTCACTGATTCTTCATTAGTGTTACATGGTATTCCATTGTGTGTATGTTAAAAATTGGAGATCCTAAATACAGTGGGAGAAAAATATGTGGAGCAACATTTTAAAAATATTAAACAGACAAAGTTTTCATATCAGATAGACACTGGTGAAATCTCAAAATTTGGTTAACCATTTATCATTTGATGGGCCCTTAGGTTGTTTCCACCTCCTTGCTATTATAAATAAATAGTACTGTGATAAACATAGGTGTGCATACTTCTATTTGTGTCCTAGATCTCACCTCTTTAGGATATATTCTTAGTAGTGGGATTGCTGGATATAGTGGGATTGCTGAGTGGTATTTCTTTTTCCACCTTTTAAAAGAATCTCCATACGATTTTCCCCAGTGGTTGTACCATTTTACAGTCCCACCAGAAGTGTATGAGAGTTCCCATCTTATTATATCCTCCCCAGCATTTGCTGATTTCTTTCTTGTAGAATTTTGCTATTATTTCTGGGGTAAGATGATAACTCATTTTTGTTTTCAGCTCTCTAATCCCTGATAATCACAGACATTTCTTTCTTTATTTGTTAGCCACCTGAATATTTTCTTTGGTGAAGGGTCTGTTCATGTTTTGCCCATTTTTTTTTTTTAATCTTTCTATCAAATGATACATTTGAAAATTCCTAGTACACAGTAAGTTGTTGGCAAATATTGATATTATCAAATGTTTGATGCATCTGCAATTAACAAAACAGAAAATGAAATGAATTTTCTGAAAAACTCTTTTCATGTGTTTTATTTTTTATTTTTTTAAAACTTTTTATTGTGATTTGGGTTAAAGTTTACAGAGAAAATTCAATTTCCATACAGCAGCTCACATACACTTTGTCTCATGACATTGACTACAATTTACCCCAATGCAAAAGTTCCCCTCCACTTCCTTCCCATAAATACCTCTTCCCTGTGTAATTCCCTCCCATGCACTCCTGCCCCTTAAGCTGTTTCCCAATGTGTACACAGCCCTTCTATTCTCCCATGACTGATCTCTCCAAAGAGTGTATCTACCTATTGTAAATATAGGTAAATACCTATATATGCCTGCCTTGTGTTTGGCTGGAAGCCTCAGGAATGGGTTCAATTCCAGACCTGAAGGGCAACTAAGGGCCATAGGCTCAGTGGTTCCATCAGGATCTATCATACCAGCAAATTTGGTCCTTTTAATAATGACTGAGTTTTTTTCCACATTGTTTTCCTACTCTATTCAGGATCTCCACCTGAGTGGTTGACAGTGGTAGCCAGGCACCATCTAGTTCTTCTGGTCTCATACTCATAAACGAGGAGGATTGCATGGTATATCAGTCACATGGACTAATTGTTCCTATGCATCTTTAGTTTTCTTCCTTCTTTTCTCTGGATGAGGAGAGACCCATCATTGCATTTAGATGGCTGCTTGCAAGATTTCAGGATCCCAGTAGCTATTTGCCAAAATAAGATGTGGAACAATGCTTTTGTGTAGTATGTTATGCCAACTGAGCTTGATGTCCCCTTGGACTATGGTCCCAAACCCACAGGTCCAACTACTTGCTCCCTCTGGGCAGCTGGCTGTGGCCAAGTAGTGACTACAACCTTCCCCTGGGAATTCGTATGGAACATACAAATATACTTGTAGAAACATTGTTTGTCAACCATGATCATTGTCTGTTAATACATGATCATGGACACACTACCCCCATATGGACATACTTAATAGTTGAGCCTGTCCACCCCTATATCCTCCCTTATATCAATGTTTTCCTTCACTGACAACACAGTAGTGTATGTGCAAAAGAGTTCATCTTTGCTGTCTGTACCTCCCTTGCACCTCTCTATGTCTTCAGCTTCCTCGATGCCATCATGTTGATTATTCACGTTTGGTATATTGCCCTTCTCTTCACCCAAATCAATACTTATCTCTACCTATCTAACAGTGTTATATCCTGTCCCTTCCCTTCCCACCCCTGGTAACCAAAAAAGAAAATTTCCTTCCATATATAAACCTTTCCTTGACTTTTTACAATAATAGATTAGTAGAATATTTGTTCTTGTGTGATTTACTTTTTCACTCAGCATAATGTCCTCCAAGTTAATCCATATTATGTGGTGTTTTTCAGATTCTGTTATTCTTTAGGGTTGCATAGTATCCATTTTGTGTATGTACTGCAGTTTGATTATCCATTCTTCTGTTGATGGGCACCTAGGTTGTTTCCATCTTTTGGCTATTGTAAATAGTGCTGCGATGAACATGGGTATGAATATATCTGTTCTTGTACTGACTCTCACTTCTTTAAGATATATACCTAGGAATGGAATGGGTGGTTCAAATGGTATTTCTAGTTCCAACTCTTTAAGGAATCCCCATACTGCATTCCACAGTGGTTGTACCATTTTACAGTCCACCAGCAGTGTATGAGAGTCCAAATCTCTCCACATCCTCGCCAGCATTTGTTATATTCTGCCTTGTTGAACTTTGCTACTAGTACTGGGGCAGATGGTATCTCATCGTTGTTTTGATTTGCATCTCTCTGATAGCTAATGAGGAGCTCTGGTAGCTTAGTGCCTAAGGCACTTGACTGTTAACCAGAAGACTGGCAGTTCAAACCCACCAGCCATTCCTCATAAGAAAGATGAGGCAATCTACTTCTGCAGTGATACTGTGTCAGAAACCCAAGGAGGGGTCCCTATGAATCAGGTCCAGCTCAATGGCACATAAAAAACAACAACAACAACAACAACAACAATGGCTAATTATTAGAGCATTTCTTCTTATGTTTGTTGGCCACCGGAATATCCTCTTTGGTGAAATGTCTATTCATGTCTTCTGCCCATTTTTTAATTGGATTATTTGTCTTTTTGTTGTTGAGGTTTTGGAGTTTTCTGTAAATTCTAGAGATATGTTTCTTGTCAGCTATGTCATTGCCGAATATTTTTTTCTCACTCTGTAGGTTTTCTTTTGACTCATCTGGAGAAGTCTTTGGAAGCACATAAAAAATTAATTTTTAAAAGGTCCCATTCCTCTAGTTTCTCCTCTGTTGTTTTTGCATTTTGTGTTATGTTCGATAGTCTATTTATGTCATATATTGTTGTTGTTGTTGTTATTTGCCATAGAGTGGGCCCCGACTCCTAGCGACCCCTCCTTGGGTTTCCGAGGCAGTTATCACTACGGAAGTAGGATTGCCCAACCTTCCTTCCGAGGAGTGGCTGGTGGGTTTGAAC
>NW_006921591.1:32747006-32751892 GCF_000298275.1 Orycteropus afer afer
CTTGTTTGTGTTATTTGGATTCTTTCCCAATTTTCCTTTGTTAAATTTGCCAGTGGTTTGCCAATTTTATTAATCTTTTCAAAAAACCAACTTCTAGTCTTGTTGATTTTTCTGTTGTCTTTCTATTTTATGTTTCATAGATTTCTGCTGAAATCTTCATTATTTCCTTTCTTCTGGTGACTGTTTGCTTTTCTTGCTTTTCATTTGCCAATTGTTGGAGATGTTGGTTTAAGGTCTTGATTATGGCTCTTTCTTCTTTTTTGATGTGTGCATTTATTGCTATAAATTGGCCTCTGATCACTGTTTTTGCTGTAATCCCAACAAGTTTTGTATGTTGTATTTCATTCTCATTTGATTCAAGGATTTTTTTTTTCTTTTAATTTTTTATTTCTTCTCTTACTCAGCATTTCTTAAGGAGGGTGTTGTTCAGTTTCCATGTGTTCACTCTTTTTCCATTGCTCTTCCTTTTGTTGATTTCTAATTTGATAGCATTGTGATCTGAGAAGATGTTTTGCAGTATTTCAATATTTAAATTTATTAAGGCTTGCTTTATGGCCTAACATAGAGTCTATTATGGAGAATGTTCCATGGTCATTGGAAAAAAGTTTATATTGTAATGTTAGGTGAAAAGTTCTGTGGATGTCTATAGGATCAAGATGGTGGATTGTACTGTTTAGCTCTTCTGGATCTTTGTTGAGTTTCTTTCCAGTTGTTCTATCTTTCATTGAAAGTGGTGTATTAAAGCCCCCACCATGACTGTGGACTCATCTACTTGTCTTTCCAATTCTGTTAAAGTCTGCTTTATGTGTTTTAGGGCTTTTCCATCAGTTGAGTCTTCACCTCCAGTTCCTCGACTTGAATCAATAGATTACTATGTTGTTTGATGATCTTCAGATTGTATCTTTTTGCCTGACAATCTTGAGTTCATATGCCTCAGAGGCTGCATGAGTTAGAGAAGCTTCCATCTCCAGTGGACCTGGAACAATAGGCAGATATGAAGCTTCAGGTAAAGGGGCCTATACCCAGCCCCTTGAGCCAGTGCTCCAATCTCAGACTTCTAACCTCCTAAACTGTAATAGAATAAATTCCTGTTTGTTAAAGCCATCCACTTGTGACATTTCTGTTATAGCAGTACTAGAGAACATCCACTTGAAGAGAGAATGGCATACTTTGTTTTTGTCTTGCCTCTTTATCTGGCCTCGTTAAATATGGTTAATTCATACATGTACTATAGGTCTGATAGTTAAAGCAAATGAGCATATTTTTCTTAGTGCCTTACTCCTGGCAATTATCTTGGGACTTTTCTCTCTGGTCCCTTTTTTATTTTCATATGATTCTCAACCAGATGTCTTTCTTTCCTTTGGATTTGAGCAAAAAAATTTAATTTCTTCTACTTGTTTCTTCTTGTTGTTGCTGTTGTTTGGTCCTGTTGAGTCAACTCTAACTGATGACAACCCTATCCACAACCTGTTTCTTGTTGTTGTTGTTATGTGCTGTGAAGTCAGACAGGTCAGACTCATAGTGACCCCTCCTTGGGTTTCTGATGCAGTATCACTATGGAAGTAGATTGCCCAAACTTCCTTCTGAGGAGTAGCTTGAGGGGGCTTGAACCACCAGCCTTCTGGGTAGCAGTCAAGTGCCTTAGGCACTATACTACCAGAGATCTTATTAGTCTTATATATACAATTACAGTCTTTCCTCTTTTATTCCTTCTAATCAGTCTACACCTCCAAAATTCACTCTCATGAACAACACTGTAGAACTATGCTCCTTACAACATTGCCCATGGCCTTTGAAAGCAGTAATAGCTTGTAAATTGATTATACTTCCTCAAGGACTATTCAGGGAAGAACAACAAGCATTTAGGATGTAAAATAGTAACATTAGGAAGCCCTGTCATACAGTGAAATGTGGAAGACCTCATGGAAATTCAGTGATGTGTGAAAAACTTAAGAACCTACATCTGAGTAAACCCTGAATGGGCATACAATGTATTTTGCTAATGTGCTGCCTTTAAGTTTATGGTTGAAAAGGGCTCACTGGAAATCTACAGGATTACAAAAAAAAAAAAAAAAAAAAAGAAAAGAAAAGAAACACAGACACTCAGGTAGCCATTTCATATCAGGCACATGGGACAAGAGAAAAATTTTCTTGATAAAGAAAAATGTCTTCAATTTGCAAAAACTTATTATCAATTAGAAAACACTGAGCAAATGGTGGAGATTTGAAATGAAGACAAGAAACCTAAAGGGGCAATGGAAAAAAAAAATGAGGGAGTGAGATTCCCTTACGTCAGATACGTTATGAATACTTTCTCCATTTTCTTGCATGAAATCCTTACAACAAAACATTTCAAGAATAGAAAGGTGTTGTGCTTTTTTTTTTTTTTTCTTTTCATTTTATAAAAGAGGAAACATATTCACAGAAGCCAAGGGACTTTTCCAATACTCTGAAGCCAGTGATCCAGGGGGTTGGAATGTGTACTCATATTCTTGAACCAACATTAATACCCCTACACTACTAAATGTTGTAAACAAATAGTTGAGTATATATACTAATTTTATTATGTTTGAATAACAAATCTGTAAAAGTTTTCAAACTTCACAGTGGTTTTTAGACTTTTTTGAGAGTCCAAACATATGGTCTTACCTCCAGAGAAATGCAGTTATATGCACAGACACACACATACACACACATACATACACATACACATACACATACACACCACTCTACTTCACATACAGTTTTTTAAGGAAGCAGTTCTAGAATGTCTGAGCCCATCCAGGAAATGCGCAGAAAGTCATTGTAACAATCTCTGTTCTTCCCCATGAAAGTTCTTGCACTAGGTATAAATTCATTCTGTGTTGAGAAAAATGAGACTCTAAAATGTCAAATGACTCAAAAATGCACAATTCTGAGTTACTTCATACTGGAATTCATTTCTGCCTCCTAACATTAAAATGACATGTTCATTCTATGTTCTCTATTGTAGTCACTAAACTTTGTGGTGCTCAAAAATATTCTAGTGTGGGAAAAATGCAAATATAGTATATGTAACATTTTATATTTTGTTGTTAGTTTATGCAGAGTCAGCTCCAACTCATGGCAATCTTATGTATTGCAGACTGAAATTATATCTAGTCCTGCACTGTCTTCATGAATGCTGTTATGATTCCATCCACTGTTGTGGCTATTGTGTCAATCTGTTTCATTAAGGGACAGCCTTGTTTCCATTGGCTATCTACTTTGCCAACCATGATGTCACTTTTAAAAAACTGGTCTTTTCTCATAATACAATCAAAGTAATCAAGTTGAAATATCAAAATCCTTACTTCTGAGAAACATTCAGGTGGTATAGCATTGTATGAGAACTGAAAATATTGACTAAATAATCAGAAGCTAATCTCCTGGGAAAAACATATGGAAAGCCTCATCTTCTTCTAGCACAAAAAAGAACAGCTTAGGAAACAACTGAAAATTATCTGACAGCTGATACAGGGTACAACACATGGCACAATACATAAATAACACATACATAAATAATCTGCCAGGAAACAGAAGAGGTAGAAGCAGTATAGGCCAAAACAATCTGATCTGGAACAGTATGTCTAGATGAATACAGCTAAAACGGGAATTCCTGTGAACTCTGGGAAGAAGCAATGAGGAAGAATGACAATCTAAATAAAAGGGAAAGGAACAATTCCCTTAAGCTAAATAAGGAAAAAAATAATAATCACACACACACATACACAAACACACCCTAAACATACATACATAAAACATAATGTTTCAGAAACAACAGACAATTGAGACAGTTACAAACCATAAAAAGAGATGGAAGGAGTGGCTCACACAAACAACCAAAACAAGGGGCTAGAAATGGTTTCTAAAAAGGTAAGATAATGGAATTACCCCAAAAACAATGCAAAGTGTTAGTATTAAAATGCTTAATGGGATCAAAGAAAACACGGAAAAAAAAACTAATGAAATTCAAAACAACAATACAAGAAGACAACAAGAATTTTGATAAAGAGATAAAAATGATTTAAAAATTGAAATACTGGAGCTTAATAGTAAAACAACAAAAACTCCATGAAAGACACAAGAGTAGAATGGAAATGACACAAAAGAGGATCAGCAAACTGTAACACAGAGTTTTTGAGATTGCTTAAGTCTGAGAAGCAAATAGAGAAAGGTGTGATGGAAAATGGACAAAGACTAAGGGGAAGGTGAGACACCATCAAGAGTAATAATATGTGCATTATAGGAGTTCCAGAAGTAAAAGAGAGAGAGAAAGATCTCGAAAGAATCTTTGAAGAAATAATTGCAAAAAATTTCCTAAAATCAGAAAAGGAGGAAGATATTTTCCTAACATCCCAAGAGATTGTTTTGAAAGTAGCATGAGAGAAAAAAAAAATTATTACATACAAGGGGTGCACAATAAGATTATGTGCCAACTTTTCTTTAAAGATCATTCAGGTAAGAACCAAAGAGATGATATATTTAAAATGTTAAAAGACAAAGACTCTTTAGCAAGAATAATGTGCCCAGCAAAATTATTATTCAAAAACAAGGGTGAAATTAAGATATTCTCAAATCAATAAAAGCTAAAAGTATTTGTTACTACCAGAAATCAGCTGAACAAGAAATACTAAAAGAAGTCCATCAGGAAGAAAAGTAATGACATTTGACAGTAACCTGAACAGGTACATACAGCGGGAAGGAAAACTTCATTGAAAAAGCACTTACAGTATAAAAAGCAAGCTTTTGATTAATAAATATGACATGCTCTTTATCTGCTACTGTTAAAAAATATATATAAGGAATAAATAGAAACTAAATATATTTATAATATAAATAAGAATTTATATTATATTTATAATATA
>NW_006921591.1:32752608-32758487 GCF_000298275.1 Orycteropus afer afer
TGTCAATGGATTAAATGCTTCAGTGAGAGAAAAAAATGGTAGGATTAATAAAAAAATGTGCCCAATCAATATGTTGTCTAAAGGAGACATATTTCAGGCACAAAAACATAGATAGTTTAAAAATCAAAGTATGGAAATAAATATTCAATGCAAACAGTAACCAAAAGTGTGAAGTGGTGGCAATCCTAATATCTCACAAATTGCACTTTAATTCAAAATCTATTAAAAGAGATAAAGAAACACTATATAATGATAAAATGGTCAAATTATCAAGAAGGTACTACAACTACCAATATTTATGTACTTAATGTTTTCAAAAAAATTGGATCAAATACCCCCTAACTTTTTCTGTGAAACTAGCATTACTCTCAAACCAAAACCAGACAAAGATATTATTATCAAGTGGTGTCATAACAGAAATACCTTGAGTGAATGGCTCTAATGAACAGGAATTTATTTTCTCACAGTTTAGAAAGCTTGAAGTATGAATACAGGACACTGGCTTTATGAGTAGACTCTTTCCCTCTGTCCTGTCTGGGAGAAAATCTGTGGTTAGCATGTCATGTGTATACATCCCTTTATTTGTGCTTGCTCAAACTGTTCTTTTATATCTCCAAAGAGAACACACCCTACATTAATATAACAAAGAAAACACATTCCCTAAATGGCATTATAACCTCAAGTATACGGGTTAGGATTTACAACCCATATTTTTGGGTTACACAATTCAATCCATTTAACATGGTTGCTCAACATCTTCCTCTATCTATCTGCATCTATAATCTATCATCTCTATATATCATCTCTATCTATCTATCTATCTATCTGTCTGTCTATCTGTCTATCAGTTTATTGTATCCTACAATACAAGAGTCAGGAAAGCGGGGAAAAGGAAAGAAAAGCCAGAGGGACCACAGAGTGAGCAGCAGAGGGGGTCCAGGTAAGAGAGAGACCTAGGCCCCCTGCCCAAGAGGCAGCAAAGCAGGGAAAAGAAAGAAAAGGCAGGGGATGACAGAGCAAGCAGCAGCAGGGATCCAGGTAAGGAAGACTGGAGAGGTTTCAAACAGGAAAGGGAGAGAAACTTGTCTGTCAGTTTGTCATACTGTAGTGGCTTGCATGTGGCTGTGAGGCTTGAGGCTGTGCCGCCATTGTTTCAAATGCCAGCAGGGTTACAAATGGTACACAGGTTCCAATGCAGCTTACAGACTGAGAGAGACTATGAAGAAGGAAGAGGCCATCCACTTCTCAAAGAAGTGGCCAGAGAAAACCTTATGAATAGCAGAGAAGCACAGACACATTATTGTGCAACTTTATGAATAGCCTCAGAAACATTGTCTGATACCGTGCAGGAGGACGATCCCCTTAGATAGGAAGGTTCTCAAAATACAACTGGGAAAGAGTTGCATTATCAGAGTAAAACCAACCTTATTGATATAGATAAAGTAAAGCTTCCAAAACCTTCATTTGCTGACAGGGCATGACTCAAATTGAGCAGAAATAGCTGCAAACATCCATTAATAATAGGAACATGGAATGTACAAAGTAGGAATCTAGGAATATTGGAAGTTGTCAAAAATGAAATGGAATACATAAAGACTGATATTCCAGGAATCATTGAGCTGAAATGGACTGGTTTTGGCCATTTTGAATCAGACAACCATATGATCTACTATCCCAAGAATGACAAATTGAAGAGGAATGGTGTGGCATTCATCATCACAAAGGATGTTTCAAGATCTGTCCTGAGGCACAATGCTGTCAATAATATTGATAAGCCTACAAGGAAGACCCATTAATAAAACTATTAATTATTCAAATTTATGTACCAACCACCTAAGCCAAAGATGAGGAAATTGAAGATTTTTATCAACTTCTGCAGTCTGAAATTGACTGAACATGCAATCAAGATGTGTTAATTATCACTGGTGACTAGAATGCAAATGTTGGAAACAAAGAAGAGTCACCAGTAGCTGGAAAATTTGGCCTTGGTGACAGAAATAACACTGGAGATCACATGATAGAATTTTTCAAGATCAATGATTTATTCATTGCACATACCTTTTTTCAACAACACAAACGGCATCTATACACATGGACTTCTCCAGATGGAAAACACGGGAATCAAGTTGACTATGTATGTGGCAAAAGGCAAGGGAAAATATCAATATCTTCAGCCAAACAAGGCCAGGAGCTGATTGTGGGACAGACCATCAACTGCTCATATGCAAGTTCAACTTGAAGTTAAAGACAATAAAACAAGTCCATGAGAGCCAAAGTATGATCTTGAATATATCCATCCTGAATTTAGAAACCATCTAAAGAATAGATTTGATGCATTGAACACTAATGACCAAAAACCAGAAGAATTATTGGATGACATCAAAACATCATCCATGAAGAAAGCAAGAAGTCATTAAAAAGATGAGAAAAGAAGAAAAGACCAAAATTCATGACAGAAGAGACTCTTAAACTTGCCCTTCAAAGGATAGTAGCTAAAGCAAATGGAAGAAATGACAAGATAAAAGAGCAGAACAGAAGAGTTCAAAGAGCAGCTCGAGAAGACAAACCCAATTACTATAATGAAATGTGCAAAGACCTGGAGTTGGACCTTCCAATTTCATCCTTTTTTGATCGGGCAATCTAATTCTGTAGAGACACTGCCTCAAAAACCAAAGAAGGGGTCTCTATGAGTCGGGATCAGCTCTACAGCAATGTGTAGTAAAATACTGTGAAATTAATATTATTCAAAAATCAAACACTGTAAAATTGTTTAATGAGAAATCTACACTACCTTATCTATATCCCTCTTAACCACTCTCACTTACCTACTTCAGGGAACCATTTCAATATTTTCTGTTTTATCCTTTTGCATTTATTCCTGAAAAATAAAAAACATCTTCCTTTTTCTTAAACCAAACTATGTTTATGTACGTATGAATGTTATATTTGTGTACATATATTTGTAAGTATCTATGTGTTGCTGTTGTTATTTGCCATAAAGTCAGACCCAACTCATTGAGACCCCTCCTTGAATTTCCAAGGCAGTACTGTTATGGAAATAGATTGCCCAATCTTCCTTCCAAGTATCTGCGTATGTGTGTGTGTGTGTGTGTGTGTGTGTATAATCTTCTAAGGCTTGTTTTATGACCTAACATATGGTTTATCAGGAAGAATGTTCCATGTGCACTGGGAAAGAATGTATATGGTGCTGTTGTTGGGTGAAGTGCTCTATAGATGTGTACCTCACACTGTATGCAAAAACTAACTACAGATGGATCAAATAATTAAAAGTGAAAGTCAAAACTATAAAGTTCCTCAAGAAAACTAGGGGCAAATTTAGGGGCCCTAACATATGGCATAAATAGACTATTATGCATAACCCAAAACACACAAACAGCAGAAGAGAAATTAAATGAATGGTCAAAATTGAATTTTTATGTGCTTCCAAAGACTTCTCCAAAAGAGTCACAAGAGAACCTACAGAGTGGGAAAATATGTTGCTTCTCAACTTCAGGGATGAGTTCTGGGGCTGTATTCTGCTCCCTTTTTTCTACTACTTTACCTTGTTTCTTTGTGTGGACTGTAATGGTCTGTTGTCTTTGAGACATTGGGACTTGTATTTAGATCCCTGTTACATGTTTGCGAAGAGCAGCTAAGGATTAGTCAGGCTCTTCTTGGTTGTCATTTATTATTGGATAATAGGTGTAGAAGGAAGTGGTGGCTATCACTGGGTAAATGGAACTACAGGAGGTGTGAGTGTAGTTGTGTCATATGGGCACTATTTCTGTTTCCCACTCAGATAGACAAAAACAACAATGAAAAAAACTGTGTTCAAATTAATCCAAAATATAGAAAAGGATGGAATCCTCACTAATTCATTATATGAAACAAGCATAACCTTGATACCAAAACCAGCCAAAGACATCACTCAACAGGATATATAAAGTCAATTTATAAGGTCAGGTTGGTGGATTGTATTGTTTACCTCATCTGCGTCTTTGTTGAGTTTCTTTGCAGTTGTTTTACCTTTCTTTGTAAGTGGTATATTAAAGTTTCTCACAATGACTGTAGAGTCATCTATTTTCCTTTTCAACTCTTTTAAACTCTGATTTATGCATTTTGGAGCTCTTTCATTAGGTCCATAGATATTTATTATGGTTATATCTTTTTGTTCAATTGATCCTTTAATCATAATATAATGTCCTTCCTTGTCTCTTATGGTGCTTTTGTCTTAAAGTCAGCCTGATCATAAATTAATATTGCCACCTCTGCTCTTTTTGGTTACAATTTTCTTGATATATCTTTTTCCAACCTCTATTTTTAGTCTATCTTTGGCTTTGTCTCTAAGTTGTGTCTCTTGTAGACAGCATTTTGATGGGCTATGTTTTGTTAGCCAGTCGGCAACTCTTCATCTCTTGAGTGGTGCATTTTATCCATTGACATTCAATGTATGACAAGTATGAATTGGTTGCTGTCATTTGGTTATGTGTTTTTTCATGATGTTCCTGGTTTCTGTGTTCTGTATAATTTTCTGTGCTGAACTCATTATGTTTATGAATCATGTTATCATTTCCTTTCCTGCTAGTCTTTTAGTATTTGCTAAATATTTGTGCTTCTCTTCCTTTCTACAGTGATGTAAAAGGTCTTTCATTTTTCTTTGAAGTTACTCTGTGATTTATAATTTTTTTCCATGCTTAGAACTGTCTATTCTATTTTGCAACTCTCTCAACTTCCTCACCATTTTGAAGTTCTGTAACTACACTATTATTTTTCCTTCTTTTTGATTTGTAGTTGTCCTCATTTGCCAGTTGATGTCTCTGGTTCCCTGTTTTCCATCTTGCAAGCTTATTTTACTTACTTTAAACACTTCCATAGCTGTGTTGGTTTCTGGGTTATGTCATCTTGTATATTAACAATTGATTGTTGTGTGTTATTATTGGTTGTCTGTTCAAAGGACTCCCTTTAGTATCTCTTGTAAGGTTGGTCTGGTTTTAACAAATTCCCTTAATTTCTACTTATCTGGAAACCTGACAATTTCACTATCTTATTTGAGATACAATTTTGCCAGGAAAATAATTCTTGGTTAGAAATTTTTCTCTGTCAGGATTTTATATATACCATTCCTTTGTCTTATCACTTGCATGGTTTCAGCTGAGAAATCAAAGCTTATTCTTTTTTTTTAATTACATTTTTTATTTATTTTATTGTGATTTGAGTGACGATTTACAGAGCAAATTCACTTTCCACACAGAAATTCACATGTACTTTGTCTCATGTCATTGACCACAGTTTACCACAATGTAACAGCTCCCTTCCCACTTCATCCCCAGAGTTATCTGTTCCCAGTGTCCATCCCTCCATACACTCCTGCCCTCTGAGCTGTCTCCCTATTCATAAGCAGCCCTTCTTTCTCCCATGATTGTTCTCTCCAAGGAGTGTATCTACTTAAGATAAATGTCCAACTCATATGCCTGTATTTTGTTTGGATGGAAACCTCAGGTATGGGATCAATTGTAAACCTGAAGGACATCTAGGGGCCATAGTCTTAGTGGTTCCATCAGGCTCTATATGACCAGCAAACCTGGTCCCCACCTTTTTTTTTCTCCAAATGATTTTGAGGTTTGTTTCACATTGATCTCTCTCTCTCTCTCTATCAAGGATCTCCCTACATAGATCTCCTTCCAAGTGGATGACAGTGGTATCTGGGCACCATTTATTTCTTCTGGTTTCATAGTCATACAGTCTGTAGATCGGATGGTGTACCAGTCACTAAGACTAATTGTTTCCATGAATTTTGGTTTTCTTCATTCTTCTTTGCTCTGGATGAGGAGAGACCCATAATAGCATCTAGATGGCAGCTTGCTAGCTTTTAAGGTCCA
>NW_006921591.1:32761531-32769819 GCF_000298275.1 Orycteropus afer afer
CTGCAATATCTGGGGATAGGGCACTAAGAAAATAAAAAAAGTAGGGAAGGAGAATAATAAATGAAGACAAAAAAATGGGAAACATGCAAAAAGAAAAGCAAGGAATGTGGTTAATCATGAGAAAACAGGGAGGAAAAAAAAAATCAACCAGGCACAGGGAAAAGAAAAAATGCTGAAAACTGGGACCCGGTAGTGGAAGAGTAAGAATAATAATAAAAAGGACAAAAATATTAGTGATACTATTTGTTTTAAAACAGACAATTACAAGCAAACTAATCACCAGGAAAAAGAAGTGAAAACAAAAAAAAGAAAAAGAAAAAAAGAAAATCAGTGGAGGACAGGATAGGGCACCCAGGTTCAGTCTGAGCACACAGACTGTGATGGAGTTCCTGTGGGCACAGAAGGTAGGTGGGAGTGGGGGATGGCCTCACCTCTGTTCACTAAGCATGTGTGAGGTATAAGAGTAACAAGAGGAATGTCATACCTTTTCAGTCTTGCAGGTCCCGAGTGTCCTTGGGTTTGCTGGAAAGCAAAATGTCTTCTTAAGCCCCAGGAATCTGTGAGAGCGCTGTCTCTTTAAAGATCCAAAATAGTCAAGCTGCTTTTTAAACCTTCAAAATGGCAGCATCCTCCAGACTGGCAAAGTCCACAGTTCAGCCCACCTTTCTCTTCACCTTCTCCGTTTGTTCCCCAGCCACCATGCACAGTCCTCCGTGGAGTCCCTGGCTAGCAGGGTGATTTTTAGGTTAATTATTAGGTCCTACCACCACTCGGGATTCTCCAAGCTGTCTGTGCCATCAGGATCACTCAGGATAGCTGCCAGACCGCTGCTCCGTATGTCTTCTCTGTTGATATTTTCACTCAAATTCTTCTGCTAGTTGGGGTTTAGCCCACTTCTATATCCTTCCCTTCAAGGATCAGGGGTCCAAGATTATCTTCTGTGGCTGTGTTAATTAGTTTCCCTTTTCTTTGTTGAAGAGGGTCTGTGCAGTCATTCAGCCTAGTCTGCCATCTTGCTGGAACCTCCAGAGCTTATTCTTATTTGTTCTCCTTTGTAAGTTACTTTTCATTTTTCCCATGCTGCTTTTAGGATTCTTTCTTTGTCTTTGTTTTGATGAGTTTGACGATGATACGTTTTTGTGATTTTCTTTTGGATTCTATCCTGTTGGGTTCATTGAATTTCCTGAATAGATATATTCTCATCTTTCATCATATCAGGGACGTTCTGTTCCAACAAATCTTGGAAACTTTTCTCAGTGGTTTCCTTTTTCTCTTCCTGTTCTGGAATTCTGATGACATGTAGGTTATTCCTTTTTATGGCATCCCCCATGAACCTTAGTCTTTCTTCATTTCATTTTAATCTTTTTTCTGATTGATTCCTTTCAAAGAAGTATTCAAATGTTTGTCTTCAATCTCATTAATTCTGTCTTCCATTGCTTCAATTCTATTCCTTTGCCCCTTCAATGTATTATCTATTTCTGAAAATTTAGTATTAATCTTCTGGATTTCTATGTGTTGATTTTATACCATTTCTAATATTTCATTTATTTTGTCATTTTGTTCTTTTATTTTCTTCCAAAATTGGTCTTGGGTTTTGTCTGTGTTTTCCTTAACTTTGTCAGTGTTTTCCTACCTCAGTCTGTTTTAGGAAGATAACTAAATATAATTCTTTTGAATTCCTTATCAAGGAGTTTCAATGTTGCTTTTTCCTCAGGGATGTGTTCTGGTTCAGTATTCTACTCCCTTGTTACTACTTCTTTATTTTGCCTCTTTGTGTGGACTGTGGTGGTCTGTTGTCTCTGAGGTATTGTGACATTGTTGTATTCAGATCTTTGTTTACTGCTTTGAAGAGAAGCTAAGGATTAGTCAGGCCTTTTTGGTGGTCATTTATCATTGGCCTTTGGTGTAGAAGAAAGTGATAGCTCTCACTCAGTAAATGGAGCTGCAGGAGGTGTGGGTGTAATTGTGTCATATGGACACTGTTGCTGTCTCCCACTCAGTTAGACAAAAACAATGATCAAAAAACCATCAAAAAGTAAAAGCAAGTGGATAAAAAAACACACCAGGTTAACACACAGGAACAATCACCAAAAAAGAAAATAAAAGCAAAACCCAGTGATATCTGGGGAGAGGGCAATAAGGGAAAATACTTACAGTAGGAGAATAATGAAGAAAAAATGGGAAAAGTGCAAAAAGAAAAACGAAGAATGAGGTTAACTAAGAGAAAGAAAATAATGGAAACCAGGAAAAAAGAAGAGAAAACAAAGCTGAAAACTAGTACCCTGGAAAAGAAGAATAAAGAATAATAATAAAAAGGCCAAAAAAGAGAACAGTAACAATAAGTTTTAAACAGACAAAAACAAACTAACTAAAAGAAAAAGAAAAAGTCCAGGCAGAGCAGAGTAGGACATTCAGGCTCTGTTGGAGCACACAGACTGGAATGAAATTCTTGCTGGTCCAGAAGGAGGGTGTGAGTGAGAGATAGCCACCCCTCTGTTCACTAAGAGTGTGTGCATTATAAGAGTAACAAGGTGAATATCACACCTTTCCAGTTTTTTTGTGTCCTGAACATCCTTATCGTTTCCAGCAAGTGGAGCCTATTCTTATGTCCCTGGAATCTGGGAGAATGTTGTCACTTTAAATGGCCAAAATGATCTAACCACTTGTTTACATTCAAAATAGGTGCACCCTCTGGACAGGCAAAATTCCACAGCTCAGCCCGCCTTCCTCTTTGCTGCTTCCCCTTTTATTCACCAGACACCAATGTAGTCATCCATGAAGCCCCTGACTAGCAGTGCCACTTTTTAGGTTAAGTCTTAGGTCCTAACACCCCTCAGCAATATTCAATCTGTCCTTGCCATCAGAATCACTGACAGACCACAGTTCCATATGTCTCATTTTTCAGTGTTTTCATGCAGTATATTCCACTGGTTGGAGTTTAATCCACCTCTATATCCTTCCCTTCAAAGCTCAAGGCTCCAGGATTACCTCTGTTTCTGTGTTAATTTGTTCCCTTTTTTTCTTTGTTGAAGAGGGTCTGTGCAGTCTGTCTGCCTATCTTGCCATCTTACCAGAAACTTCCAAACATGTGTCATTTGAAATAAAGAGAAGTGACATTTTGTTCAGTTGTTTTGAGTTTCCTTTAGCTTGAGTATTTGCATTCCTACACAGCTGGCTCAGAGACAATTTCAAAGTAAAATCAGCACAAATATAAATACAGTCAGACCTCTGAGAACTAGAATTTGACTGAACTGCCTTGTTTGTCTGGGTCTTACAAGTTTTCCATCTTGGACAGAGTGCAGTTATCACTTTCCTATCATTCTTTATTTAGTGGAAAATATTAGAATTTTCTATGTTTGACAGGTTTCCACCTTACATAAATTCTGGTTTTTGCAGGTTTTACTGTATTTCTTAATTCACATTATATTAAAGAGAAAACAGAGAGCTCCTCCTTGTTAGAACGTTTCTTTTGTTCCTTCTTTGGTTTAGTTTCTTCCTAATGGATAGGGTTCATTGTTGTACCCAGTTGGTTCTGTTGTTCTTTCAACATATATCAAAGGTAATAAACATGATGTGCAATGGTAAGATGGTGGAATAAGCAGACAAACTACACAGACCCTCTTCAACAAAGAAACAGGGAACCAATTAACACAGATACAGAAGATAATCCTAGCACCTTGAGCTTTGAAAGGGAAGATTCAGAAGTGTACTAAACTCCAACTAGTAGAAAAACCTGCATGAAAACAGAAACATACAGAGCTGTGGTCTGTCAGCAATCCTGATGGTGCAGACAGCTTGGATATTTCCAAGTGGTGTTAGGACCTAAGAATTAACCTAAAAATTGGCCCTGCTAGCAAGGGGCTTCATGGAGGATGGTACTGGTGGCTACTGAATAAAACAGGAAGCAGTAAAGTGGGACAAGGGTAGAGCCATGAGCTTTTGGCTGTCTGAAAGATGCAATCATTTTGAATGTTTACAAGTGGTTTGACCATTTTGGATATTTAAAGTGGCAGTATTCCTTCAGATTCCAGGGACCTAAGAATAGGTTCCAATTGAGGGGAACCAGAAGGATATTCCAGACATGAAAGACTAGAAAGGTGCAATATTACCTATTAGTCTCATACCCAACACTTTCTTAGTGAATGGAGGTGTGGCCTTTCCTCACTTCCAACCACTTTCTGGGACAGCAGGAATTCCATCCCAGTCTGCATTCCAACGGAGCCTGGGTGCCCTGCCCTGCACTGCTCAGATTTTTTTTCCCCTTTTTTTGTTCAGCTTGTTTGTTTTTGTTGCTTTTAAAATTATTATTCATTTTGTCATACCTATTATTATTATTATTTATTCTTCCCTTCCCAGGTTATAGTTTTTAGCTTTTTCTCTCTTCCCTGGTCCTGCTTTCCATTTTTTCTCTTTCTCATGTTTAACCCCATTCATTGTTTTTCTTTTTGCATTTTTCCATTTTATTTCTTCATTGTTCCCTTCTCTACCACTTTTCTTTTATTACCCCATCACAAGATATTGACTTTTTTTTTTCTTTTCTTTTTTTGGTGAATGATCCTGTGTGTTTATATGGTGTATTTTTTGTCTGCTTGGTTTTTCTTTTTTGATGTTTTTTCAATCATTGTTTTTGTGGGAGACAGTAACCATGACCATATGACATACACACACCTGCACCTTCTGCTGCTCCACTTACTTAGCAAGAGCCACCACTTCCTTCTCCACCATCTATCATTAATACACAAGATGACATAACCCAGAAACCAACACAGCTGTGGAAATATCCAAAGAAATATAAGCTTACAAGACCATAAACAAGGAACCAGAGACATTGATCTTGCTTATGATAAATGATCACCAAGAATAGCTTGACTCACCCTTAACTGCCCCTCACAAATAGCTAACAGTGATCTAAATACTACAACATCACAATATCTCATGGACAACAAAACATCACAGTCCACAAAAAGTAGCATGATGAAGTGGTAGGAACAAGGGAGGAGGATACAGACCCAGAACACTTCCCGGAAGTAGAAGCAGCATTGGAGCTCCTTGATATGGAATTCAAAAGAATTATACTTAGGTGTCTTCAAAGGACTTAATGACAGATCAGTGAAAACACAGACAAAATTTTAGAACAATTTAGGAAGTAAATAGAGGAAGAAAATGACAAAATAAATGAAAAATCAGAAATGATAAAAAAAAAAAAAAAAAAAACTGTAGATAGAAATCCAGAAGATAATATTAAATTTTCCTAGATAGATAAGGTACTGAAAGGCAAAAACAGTAGAATCTGGTCAATGGAAGACAGAATTAATGAGATAGAGGATTTCTTCAAAAAGGGATGAATCAGAAAAAAAGATCAAAACAAATTGAGAAAAGCCTAAGATTGATGTGGGATACCATCAAAAGGAATAACCTACATGTAATCAGAATTTCAGAACAGGAAGAGAAAAAGAAAACCACTGAAATAATTGTCCAAAATTTGTTGGAAGAGAACTTCCCTGATATGATGAAAGATGAGAATATATCCATTCAGGAGTCCAACAAATCCCAAACATGATAGACCCAAAGAGAAAATCACCAAGACATATCATCATCAAACTCACCAAAAATAAAGACAAGGAAAGAATCCCAAGAGCAGCATGGGAAAACAGAAAAGTTACCTACAAAGGAGAGCTGATAAGAATAAGCTCTGATTTCTCAGTAGAAACCACGCAAGTTAGAAGGCAATGGGATAGTATACATAAAACCCTGATAGAGAAAAATTTCCAACCAAGAATTATATATCCAGAAAAATTGTCCCTCAGATATGATGGTGAAATTAGCAGATTTGCAGATAATTAGAAATTAAGGGAATTTTTTAAAACCAGACCAACTTTACAAGAGATACTAAAGGGAGTCCTTTGAACAGAGGACCAATATTAGTAAACAACAATCTATTGTTAATACACAAGATGACATAACCCAGAAACCAACACAGCTATGGAAGTGTCCAAAGTAAAATAAGCTTGCAAGATGGAAAACAGGGAACCAGAGACATCAACTGGCAAATGGGGACAACTTCAAACCAAAAAGAAGGAAAAATAATAGTGTAGTTACAGAACTTCAAAATGGTGAGGAAGTTGAAGGAGTTGCAAGATAGAATAGACAGATCTAGACATGGGAAGAAAATTATAAGTCACAGGGTAACCTCAAAGAAAAATGATAGACCTTCACATCACTGTAGAAAGGAAGAAAAGCACAAGTATTTAGCAAATACTAAAAGACTAGCAAGAAAGGAAATGATAACACCATTCATAAATATAATGAGTTCAGCACAGAAAATTATACAGAACACAGAAACCAAGAACATTATGAAAAAACACATAACAAAATGACAGCAACCAATTCATACTTGTCTATAATTACACTGAATGTCAATGGATAAAATGCACCACTCAAGAAATGGAGAGTTGCAGACTGGCTAACAAAACATAGCCTATCAATATGCTGTCTACAAGAGACACACCTTAGAGACAAAGACAAAAATATACTAAAAATAGAGATTGGAAAAAGACATTAAAAAAAAAAAAATGGCAACCAAAAATGACCAGAAGTGGCAATAATAATTTCTGATCAAATTGACTTTAAGACAAAATCCACCATAAGAGACAAGGAAAGAAACTATATAATGATTAAAGGATCAATTGAACAAGAAGATATAACCATAATAAATATCTATGGACCCAATGATAAAGCCCCAAAATACATAAATTAGTCTTTAACAGAATGGAACAGGCAAATAGATTACTCCACAGTCATAGTACCAGACTTTGATACATTAATTTCAATGAAATATATAACAACTTGAAAGAAACTCAACAAAGACACAGAACTAAACAATACAATGCACCAACTTGACCTCATTTACATCTACAGTGAACATTCCCTAACAACAGCACAACATTCTTTTCCAGTGCATATGGAACATTCTCCATGATAGACCATGTCTTAGGCCATAAAGTAAGCCTTAATAAATTCAAAAACATTGAAATTGTTCAGGGCTTCTTCTAAGATCATAATGCTATCAAATTAGAAGTCAACAATAGGAAGAGCAACAGGAAAAGAGCAAACACATGGAAGTTGAACAACACTCTCCTAAATACAACTGGGTAATAGAAGAAATAATAACGAAAATTTAAAATTTTTTGAAATAATTAAGAATGAAAACACAACACACCAGAATCTTTGGGACAGAGCAAAAGCAGTGATCAGAGGCCAATTTATAGCAATAAATGCACACATCAAAAAAGAAGAGCCAAAATCAACACATTAAACCAACATCTCCAACAACTAGAAAAAGAACAGCACTAAATAAATAAATAAATAAAATCTATAGTCACAAGAAGAAAAGAAATAATAAAGATTCAAGCAGAAATCAATGAAACAGAAAATAGAAAGACAAAAAAAAAAAAATAAGACTAGAAGTTGGTCTTGTGAAAAGATTAAAAAAATTGACAAGCCACTGGCAAATTTAACAAAGGAAAAGAGGGAGAGAATACAAATAACATGAAAGAGAAGAGAAATGGGTGACATTACAACAAAACCATGTGAAATAAAAAGGATAATATCATGATATTATGAAGAGCTATACTCTAGGAAATTTGAAAATCTGGAAGAAATGGACAGATTTCTAGAAGCACACCACTTACCTAGAGTAACACAGACTGATGTGGAAAAGTTGAACAGATCCATAACAAAAGAAAAAATTGAAAGGTTATAAAAAATTACCAACAAAAAACAAGTCCTGGCCCAGACAGTTTCACCAGAGAATTATACCAAACATTGAGAGAACTGACACCAATCCTACTGAAATGATTTCAAAGTATAAAAAAAAAGAGAAAAGGATGGAATCTTCCCAAATTCATTTTATGAAGCAAGCATAATATTGATATCCAAACCAGGCAAAAACAGCATTCAAAAGGAAAACTACAGACCAATGTCCCTCATGGATATAGATGCAAAAATCTTCAACAAAATCATAACCAATAGAGTCCAACAACATGTCAAGAAAATAATTCAGACACATGATGCATTCCCGCAGCAGAAGCGAGTAGATGTCATAGGCACGCTCGCCACGACCCTGGGACAGGAAGATGCAGACTCAGAGAAAGTTGCAAAAATAATAGAGAGACAGCGGGGCAAGATGGCAGACTAGGCAGAAGGATTGCACAGACCCTCTTCAACAAAGACAAGGAAAACCAATTAACATAGACACAGAAGATAATCTTGGACCCCTGAGCCTTGAA
>NW_006921591.1:32793403-32798188 GCF_000298275.1 Orycteropus afer afer
GAACATTATTCTGAGTGAAATAAATCAGTCATAAAAAGATAAATATTGTATGATCCCATTTAGATGAAAAATATACAATAGAAAAATGCATACAGACAGAAAATATATTAGCAGTTAATAGAGGCTTCATGGAGAAGATAAATGGAAAGTTATTCCTTAGTGGGTACAGAGTTTCAGTTTGGATTGATGAAAGCTTTATGGAAACAAGTAGTGGTAGTGGTCTATAACCCTGTGACTGTGATTAATGCCACTGGATTGTAATTTTAAAATGGTTAGAATGGAAAATGCTATGCTTTGACTATTTTACTATAATTAAAAAAAAAAGTGAATGATCTGTTCTTAAAGTTTATTCATCTCTCCACCAGGGCACCTCATTATGTTTGGGTTGCCTATGTCAGCAGTAGTTTAACCCAGACACAAACTAACAGGGCCAAGCAGACACTAAAGGGAAGTCAACAAAACCATAGGCCATAGGAATAAATGTCCAAGGTCCAAATATGGACCACTTCCTTTTGTACTCTGACTGGAGCAGCCCTATGCCTCCACCAATATCTTCCCAAATCATTCCAATCCCATCTCCTATTCCAAATTCTCATAGATGAAACTGTCTTTACTCTTATATCAATATTAATTTTGATATTTGCCTCTTCACATGATATTTGAAATGTTTTATTGTGGTAATTATACACAGAATAATAAATTTTCAATTTCAACATCTTTTATACATGTGATTCAGTGATATTAATTACATTCATCATGTTGTGTAATGATCAGCACTATTCATTTCCAATTTTTTTCATCACCCTTAACAGGAACTCAGTGCACCCTAAGCAATGAGTCCTTCCCCCCTCTCCCCTGCCAGGTAAGCACCTTGGTCTCAATATATTTTCCTACTCTAGATATTTCATGGAATCCCTGGGTTGTGAGCAAATCAAAGTCTGACAATACTTTGTGATCTGTAGGTTTTTCTTTTTCTTTTATTTTATTTTTATTGCGCTTCAGGTGCCAGTTTACAGAGCAGTTTGTTTTACATTCAACATTTTCTATACATTTAGTTTCATTCTGCATTTACCATCCCCAACCCTAACCCACTCTCCTCCCCTCCCTACTCAGTAACACCCCCAACCCCATGCCCCTCAAAGTTATGGACTCCTGTGTGTCCTGTATTTCCTCCCTGCAAATGTTGCCCTTCTAGTGATCTATGGTCAATTGCTTCAAGGGATGCATCTCCATAGAGTTATGTGGGTGCATCATCCTGGGTTGAGTGGTCTGCATTTACATCTTGTTTACTATTGGGCTGAATGCCAGTCCCTGGGGGTGAGTTTTACTCCAGGGCCAAAACATATCCCAGGGCCATATTATTGGGGATATCATCACAGTGCATCCAACCAGTAATTCTGGTAATTATTGTGTTTTTAGATTTTGTTCCACATTTTTCATCCCATTCTACCCAGGATCTCCAGTTTTGATCCTTTCCTGAGCAGTTGACATTGGTAGCTGGGAACAATCCAGTTCTTCTGGTCTCGAGGTCCAGCATGTCCTATGGCTGATTGCTTCCAAATGTCCTTGGTTTTTGCACTCTTCCTCACTTCCAACAATAGGAGACCATTAGCTGCATCTTAGATGGCTGCTTGAAAGCTTTTAAGACCCCAGTTGCTACTCACCATAAGGTTTTTATATATTTTGTTGTGCCAGTTGAGTCTGGTGTCCCCCAGTACTACAGTCCTGAGTTGGTAGATCTGTTGGATCTCTCTCCCACAGTGTCTGGCTGTCTGTGAGGGATTGGTCAATGTCTGTCTTCTGTTGTTTCTGTAAGGATTGTGGGTATTTTGCATTATTGGTATCTGTGCCAGAGTAGCCTCAGCTGAATCAGTCCTTGGTCTAGAGTATAATCCTGTACACTGACCCCCATCTGATCTTCACAGATTTTTATGTGTTTATATGTAGCTTGGTGTTTGGTGTTAGTGGTAATGCAGTATTTTGGATATACTGGTTGGTATTAACGTCTGTCCAGTAACACCCCTCACCCTGTGCACAATTTGGTATCCTCCTTTTTCCTAATGTTGTCATGGTGATCACAGACTATCCCTCCCCTTATCTATGTCAGAGTGTGGCCCCCAACTAGCCCGAAATTACTACCTCCCCTTCCCTCCTGACCCCGGTAACCTACAAAGTGAGTTCTCTTTCCCAAGCAAACACTTCTTTGTCTTTTTAAAGGAATGGGCTCATACAGTATTTGCCCTTCTGCAATTGACTTATTTCACTCAGTATAATGTCCTCAAGGCTCATCTGTATTATGAGATGATTCTCATATCCCTCATTATTCTTTAATGTAGCATAGTATTCCAGTGTGTGAATGTACCATAACTTAGTTATTCACTTATCTGTTGATGGGCATTTTAGTTGTTTCCATCTCTTTGTTATAGTGACTTGTGCTGTGATGAACATAGGTGTGCATATGTCTGGTCATGCCCTGCCTTTCACCTCTTTAGGATATATTCCTAGTAATGGAATTGCTGGATCAAATGGTATTTCTATTTTCAGTTTTTTAAGGACACCCTATACCGTATGCCACAATGGTTGTACCATTTTACAATCCCACCAGCGATGCACAAGAATTCCAATCTCTCCTCAAACTTACCAGCATTTATTATTTTCTGTCCTATTGAACTTTGCTATTATTGCTAGGGTGAAATTATATCTCATTGTTGTTTTGATTTTCATCTCTCTAATGACTAAAGATCTCAATCAATTCCTCATGTGTTTGTTGGCCACCAGCATAATGTCTTTAGTGAAGTGTCTGTTTAAGTCTTTTGCCCATTTTTTAATTGGGTTGTTTGCCTTTTTGGTGTTGAGGTGATGAAGTTTTCTATAGATTTTTAATATAAGTCCTTTGTCAGATAAGTCATAGGCAAATATTTTCTCTCAACCTGTAGGTTCTCTTTTTACCCCTTTGAAGAAATCTTTCAGTGAGCATAAGAATTTAATTTTTAAAAAGTCCCAGTCATCTACCTTCTTTTCTACCTCCTGTGCATTCTGGGTTATTTTTGATAGTCTATTTATTCCATAAATTAGGGCTCCTAGGTTTGCCCCTATCTTACCTTTGATGAATTTTATAGTTTTGGGTTTTACATTTAAGTTTTTGATCCAGCTTGAGTTTGTTTTTGTGTTTGGGGTGAGGTATGGGTCTTGTTTCATTTTTCTTCAAGTGGATGCCCAATTTTGCTAGCATCATTTGTTAAATAGTCTGTCTTTTCCCCACTTAATGTGTTTTGGATCTTTGTCAAAGATCAGCTGTCCAATGATGGATAGGTCTATTTCTGGTCTTTCGATTCTGTTCCATTGGTCTGTCTATCATTGTACAAATACCACACTGTTTTGCCTACTGTGGCTGTATAGTACGTTTTAAGATCGAGGAGTATGAGACCTCCCACTTTGTTCTTCTTCTTCAGAAGTGCTCTGCTTATCCAAGGTCTCTTTCCTTTGCATATGAAGTTAGTAATTGGTTTTTTCATGTCCTCCAAAAATTGTGTTAGTATCTGGATAGGGATTGCATTAAATGTGTAGATTGCTTTAGGAAGTATTGACATTTCCACAATATTCAGTCTACTTATCCATGTACAAGTCAGGTTCTTCCATTTATGTAGAGCCCATGTTGTCTCCTGTAGTAGTAGTGTCTTATAGTTTTCTTTATATAGGTCTTGTCTCTCTCTGGTAAGATTTATTCCTAGATATTTTGTCTTTTTAGTAGCTATTGTAAATGGTATTATTTCCCTTATTTCTTTTTCAGAGGTCTGTTTGTTGATGTAGAAGAATCCAACTGATTTGTGTGATAGAGGGCATCCCTGTCTGGTTTCTGTTTGTAAGGTGAATGCCTTGAGTCTTTCTCCATTAATAATGATGCTAGCCGTTGGCTTTGCATATATGCCCTTTTTTATATTGAGGATTTTCCCTTCTATCCCTATGTTGCTGAGAGTTCTGAACAGGAGCGGGTGTTGAATTTTATCAAAGGCCTTTTCTGTGCCAATTGATATAATCAAATGGTTCTTTTGTTTTGTTTATGTGGTGGATTACATTGATTGTTTTCCTGATGTTGAACCACCTTGCATACCAGGTACTAATCCCACTTGGTCAGGGTGTTTTTGTTTGTTTGTTTGTTTTTTGATCTGTGGTTGACTTCTGTTGGCTAGGATTTTGTTGAAGATTTTTACATCTATGTTCATGAAGGATATTAGTCTGTAGTTTTCCTTTTTAGTGGTGTCTTTCCCTCGTTTTGGTGTTAGTGTTATGCTTGCTTCATAAAATGAGGTTGGGAGTATTCCATCTTTTTCTATGTTCTGGAATAGATTGCGTAGTATAGGTGTCAACTCTTCCCTGAATATTTGGCAAAATTATCCACTGAAGCCAACAGGCAAGGACTTTTCTTTGTGGGGAGTTTATTTTATTTTATTTTTTTATTGTTTACGACCTGTTCAATTTATTCTTTTGTTATGGATCTCTTCGAGTATTCTATATCTGAGTGGGATAGTTTAGGTAGGTCTTTTGATTCTAGAAACTTGTCCATCTCTTCTATGTTCTCAAATCTGTTGGAGTAGTTTTCATAATATTCTGACAGGATCTTTTTTATTTCAGTTGGTTCTGTTGTGATGACACCTCTTTCTTTTACTATTCTTGTAATTTGCTTCTTCTCTTTCTTTTCTTTTGTTAGATTTGCCAGTGGATTGTCACTTTTGTTAATCTTTTCAAAGCGCTAGCTTTTTGTTTTGTTGATTTTCTCTTTTTTTT
>NW_006921591.1:32799403-32805116 GCF_000298275.1 Orycteropus afer afer
GCATTTAGTCCACTCAGATTGAGTGTAATTAGTGATAGGTGTGAATTGATTGCTGTCATTCTATTGTGTTTTTTGGTCATGTTGTTGGAGTTTCATTGATCCACATACTTTTCTCTGCTGAGTTTGTTTGGTTATCAAGTGCTTCCTGTTTTTTTTTCTTCTTTATTGTTGGTCTTGTGCTTATTAAACCCATATGTTTTCCCTCCTTCTGGATTTGGTTAGGGGGATTGTTAAATTTCTCTGTGGTTACCATGGAGTGAATTCTTGTCTCTACATTTTTGGAACAGTGTGTTCTATGAGTACATTGTCCTGTTTTCCTTTCCATTTGGAAGTTTGTATGTAGAACATTTATTCCCTCCATTTTGTTAGTTTCTTTTGTTGTGTGTAGTTTGGCTTCCTTGGTTTTTAGTGTACAATGTTTAATGGTCTTATTTTGAGTATCTATTTCTGATTTTGTTTAAATGTTGATGATTTTGTTCCTGATTTTATTGTTCTCTCTTGTGGGTTCTCTATTGGAAGGACTTCCTTAAGCATTTCTTGTAGGGTGGTCTAGTTTTAAAAAAATCCCTTAAGTTCTGTTTGTCTGAGAATGTCTTGATTTTGCCCTCATATTTGATGCACAGTTTGTTTGGATATAGAATTCTTGGTTGGAAGTTATTTTCCTTCAGTGTTTTATATATGCCTTCCCATTGCCTTTAAACCTGCATGGTTTCTACTGAGTAATCCGAACTCAGCCTAACTGTTTGATTATTATAAGTAATATTTCTTTTGTCCCAAGCAGCTCTCAAGATTCTTTGTCTTTGGTTTTGGAGGGTTTCATTATGATATGCCTCAGTGTTTTTCTCTTGGAATCTATCCTGTATGGAGTTCTTTGAGCTTCTTGGACAAAAATCTTTTCTTCCTTCATGATGTGGGGGAAGTTTTCTGTTAGTAGGTCTTCCAGAATTTTCTTAGTGGTTTTCTTTGCCTCTTCTTGCTCTGGAATGACAACGAGGCATATGTCATCCCATATAACTCTTAGGTTCTCTTCATTTCTCTTAAATCCTTGTTCTGATTTTTCTTCATATAGGATGGTGTCCAGGGATTTGTCTTCTAGTTGGGAAATGCATTCTTCAGCTAGTTCTAGCCTATTCTTTTGTGCTTCCACTGTATTGTGCAATTCTGTAATTTTGGTATTCATTTTCTGGATTTTTAACTGCTGTTTTTGTATGAGTTCTGATTGTGTATTAATCTTGTTATTTTGTTCTTGAGTGGTTTTCCTGACTTCTTCCAGAGTACTGTCTGTGTTCTCCTTGGTTTTGTTTGAGGTTTTCTTAAGCTCTTTTAGAGTTCTACAAACATTCCTTCTAAATTCCTTCTTGGATAGTTCTATTGCTTCCTCTTCCTCCATGTTTAATGAGACTTTTGTTTGGGATTTTTCTTCTATTGACTTATTAACCTATTTGTTGTTGCTTTCTTGTTTGATTTGAGGTTGTCTGTCGTTTCCTAGACTTTATGAAGTTGTCTTTAACTGTTAGCTATGTATTGATTTATTTTGTCTTGGTTTTATGATTTAATATTATGAAAAGGCACAGCTAATGTTTTTATTTATTTATTTATTTTGGTTATTAATTCAGGTGTGCTGGTTTGCTCTGCAGTTTTCTTTGTGATGATGAAATCACTGTGTGGAATGTGGATGTAAGTCTCTTTTTGTTGTGAAGGGAGTTTAGGATTAGAGTTGACATGTGTTATGGTGGCTTAATATGATTTTTCTATTGGATGAAGCACAGGAAAGGCAGAGAAAGGAGGAAGAAAAGAGGGAACAAAAAGAAACCTCCAAGGTGTCAGGGGCTGTTTCTAGGGCTTTGATCAGGTGGCTAATAAGGACATTATACTATTATTCACAGTCCAGCAGCTAAAGTTCAGCGAAGACTCCAATTGTTAAGGGCCCATCTCTTTCCACCACGTTCAGACAGCTGCAAAAAACCCACTCTCTAGGCCCCACCATTCCAAAAAGATGAGCTAGGATAACTGCCTTAGTCTCTGATGGGAGTTCATCCTAGAGCCCGCCGGCTTCTAGCTTTATTGTCCTCTCTGCTCCTGCTTCAGCAACACCTGGGGCCCAAAGGATCTCTGCTTCCTCGCAGTAGTCCCAAGTTTACCAATAAAAGCGAGTGCTGAAGTTAGATCCACAGAGTGGCTTAAGGTTCTCTGGTGCAGAGCATTCTCTCCACTGCCTCAGGGATCCCTCCGATGCCCTTTCTCACCTGCTGGTCAGCACTTTGCAGAGCAGGTTCACTTGTTTTTGGTTTTTGTCCCTCTGGGTAATTGCACCGCCCTTTCTCCTTTCTAATCCTACACTCCTTAGTTTGGCATACTCTGACTTAATGAGCTGTTCAGAGCACCAGAATCCCCATTTCAAATTGCTGCACCGAGTTTTTCAGGTACTAAGATTGCTAGAGAGAACTAGCGTGTGTACTACAGGAGACATGCCATTTTTTGTTTTTTCTCTAATCCATAGGCTTTTCATTGACTGAAATTTGACAACAGATTAACAGACTTTTCTTTCCAGTCTGTCTTCATCTGGAAGCCAGAAACCTGTTCACCATGGATGATCCTGTTAGTATTTTAAATACTGGTTCCACAGCTTCCAGGGTGCAGCAACATACGAGCTACCACATTATGACAAGCTGATAAATGATTGGTGGTGATCTTGTAATAAATGGTATATTTCCACACAATTCTTAACGGAATTCTTAAAAGAAATTACCTAAAAGGTGTACAAGTAGGTACAAATGAGTCCTGAGTCACCATGCCTGTTAGGAAGCTTAAAATCTAAAGCAAGCCTCAATCGATAAATAGGCATGTATGTGTGGTGAAGTGCCTAATCCAGGGCTTTGGGAGAATCTTTACAAGCATGTGGCTTTCACAGGGGTTAGGAGCTAAGAGAGTTGTTTTTTTTTTTTTTCCTTCCAAAGAACTTTAACGTTTGACTCTGGTCCTAAATAAGTTAGGACAAAGACAGGGTGATGGCCTCTGGGCAGTCTGAAATTGATGTGCAGATGCCCACAGATTTCGGTCCATATGATAAACTCACTCAGGGCTGGGAGAGTGATTCCAGCTAAGAGTTGCTCAGATAACCTCTCAGAGTGACCCTGTAACTTTTACTTTTCTCATTGCATAAGCATAAACAATAGTGAAAATACGAAGTCCTGATTTCTTTGAGGAAATTGACCCTGAAAAGAATGCCACCTTCATTCTTACAGTGACAATAAAGACAAAGGGGTGATTCTTATCCAGAAAATAGTTTCATAAATTACTTTGGTTCCACGTTTATAGAACAATTCAGGGCCTATAGGGTTCAACTCCAATTTATTGTATCAAAGGTTGGAATTACATGCTACACTTTATGCACATTTGGGGAATTTAGAGTATTGTAGAACTTTTCTTATAAATTACAAGAGTCTGCTGTAGTCCAAATATTTATGGCTGAAGCTCAGCCCCAGGCAGTAAAGCTTTGTCTAATGCTATTTTCCCCAACTTGTATCAAACCTTCTGCAATGGCCTGATGCCCTTGTGGAGGACAGTGAGAGGGACAGAGCCAGGTTTTCAAATGCAAACCATGTTAGCTCACTGCTACTGATGCATGAAAAACTAGGTTATTACCACCTGTCATAAGTAGAGCAAATCACCACAACAGGTTGAAATGGAAAAGCAAAAGACTTATTGAATATCGACACCCAAAGAGAGAAAGAGAATCACTTCACTAAAAAGTTTTTCTTTCCAAGATGAATGTAGGTTAGGGTTTTTAAAGGAATTTGGACTAAAAGTTAGGGTGGGGTTGAGGATTGCCAATAATGCTTTCTTCTTATTGTGATGAGTCTTATTTACCTTGTGACTCTCTGTTACTCTTTCGGTCAGTGACATAAAAATAGCCTTGGTCAGGAGAAATTGTTTGGCAAGATCCTCACACATGCCTAGAAAGCTCTACAAGGAGGGGAGGATGTGAGAGTGGATACACTTAGGCTTCTTGGGCTGCCAGAAATATCTCTGTTCCCTCTTTGTCTTAGTTTTTCCAAATTCAGTGTCTCTCTTCTCTGGGTTGTCTGACCTCATAAACTGTAGTGATCAGCTGCAACAGGTAGTGGGGGTAAGCCCTGTGCTCAGAGGAATATGTAAGCAGAAAAGAAAAAGTCCAAAAGGAATTATATTCCATGAAAGGGTCAGCTATTCTATTTGCATAGAGGGAAGTAAAGGAGAAACAAAAGTAGAAAATTATTTTTTGTGATTAGTATCTGCATTTATCTGTTAGTTTTCTGTACTTCTGCAATTTCTCACTGTTTGAATAATTTCTTTTAGAAAAATCAGCACAAGGCCAGTCCCTATGAGGTAGAGGTTAAAGATGTCCCAAATGTCCAGCTTTTCCAAACTGCCATACCACTCTATCATCTCTGACATCAACACCTCTTCCTCCCCTCAGTAATCTCCTTCTTGTCTTAGGGTTTCACATTTCACCATAATAACATCTCAAAGAACTTACAAACTCTCAAGAAAATGGCTCACGTGGAAGATAGAAGGCTGACTGGCTGGCAAGTCCTAGGTCCTTGGGTAGATCTGGAAGATTCTCCCAACTCATGTGGCTGTAGGGGTTGGTTGGTGAACCCAAATTGGTGAGTCAATTTCTGTCTGAAGCCCAGGGGTGAGATTATGATGGACCAAATGCAGAACCAGAGCAAGAGAGAGCAAACTTTCATGGAACATTCATATATATAACTTTAAAGAAGCTAAGGGTGATGATTGAGTCACACACTCCAGCAAGGCAGGACTCAAGTTGCATCCCACGCTATACAGGCATAGAGACTAGGATTTACAATGGCATATGAAAGCTAGAAAGGTCATGTTAAGCAATTCACTCTGCTTCACTCATCATAAGGCTTCTTTGGTAATTCAGCACTACTCTCCACATGTGTGTCTTCTGAGCGAGGCCAAATTTCAGTTTCTGAAAATAAACGTATGTTCATTTGAAGTAGTTATTGGGCAAAAATCACATAGTAACACAAAAGCACCTATCATAATTGTAAAGGTTAATGTATCATCTTGCCAATTCTTGTTGGTCTCTTGAGGTTGAATAATGATTATGTGATAGATGATATTGGATGGAATCTTTGTGCAGAAATTTGTGTGTGCAGTACTTTTCCTACTATTTATCAGGGGATTGTGGTGTATTTCCCACCCAGAATTTGAGGCCAATCCACAGGAAGCCAGTATCCTTCTGCCTGGCATGGATTGTGGGTACATTTACCTTACAAAAGTGGATACAAAAGTAACACACAGGGCAAGGGAAAGAAAAAAGAAGTCCTGGCAGGCCATGGTAAAAAAAAATACACTTATGTGTGTGTCAGTTGTGGAATGGAGAGTGAAATCATCTCCTTGTTTGTGATTTTTTTTTTTTTTTTTTGCACATGTGCAGGGACTGAAAAGTAGTACAGGATTTATCACTTGCTGTATCAGAGTAGGGGTGGGGAGCCATGGTTTCAACTCAAAATCATCTTGTATGTCCTCAAATAAATGTGGTTGAGGATGGCAGTTTTGGTAACTACCACAACATTGGGAGAAAGTAGCTACATTTAGCCTATGTTTTCCTCAATTTATAAGTTTTAAAAGTAGATCTGTCTTTACATTTGCCATTTTAAGACGACATTTAGAAAGCTGCTTGAGCAAAAAAAAAAAAAAA
>NW_006921591.1:32805216-32805789 GCF_000298275.1 Orycteropus afer afer
AATCTCAAGTACTATTTTACAGGTAATGTAATGCTATCATAAAATATAAATTCCATTGCATTTATGGAGAACAAAAATGACAGTAATTTTTGTGTTCAGCTAAATGGTGAAAAATTATATTACAGTAAAGATGCCAGTTAATTTGCCATTGGGTCATCATCAGGTATTTCTTCATTCTTATTTTATATACTTGAAGTTCACAAAATCTATGAATTTTTCACATCTTTGTTAGACCTGTAGGCTAATTCTGTTTTGAATACCACCAATCCTGAACATCTGCTGCATCCCTGATTTCACCATCAGATTTTTGTTTTAAAGATTTATTTAAGAAACCATAAATAATTTAATCTTCAAAACAAACATCAGCAACTATACACACACATATGGTATATATGGAGCTCTGTTGGTTTAATGCCTAAGGCAGTTGACTGCTGACCAGAACGTTGGCAGTTCAATCCCAGCAGCCACTCTACAGTAAAATGACTGGGCAGTCTACTTCCATAAAGATTTACTGCCTCAGAAGCACAAAGTGGGTTGCTATGAGTCAGAATCTACAATATACTCAATGGCAAT
>NW_006921591.1:32806789-32808383 GCF_000298275.1 Orycteropus afer afer
TCTAGAGATCTTGGATTTGTCATTCGTTGGAGTCAACATCTAGTGTACTGCCTGGCGGACTTGAGCTCTTCAGCCCTGCAGCTGCAAGAGTTGGGGAAAGCCTCTAGTTTGACGTGAAAAAGCCTCCAGCTTGACGTTTGATCCAGGCACTTTGGACTTGCCAGCTTCTATAAGTTTTTTCAGCTCCATGGCAACCTCAAGTAGCCAGGAAAGAACTGCTCCAAGAAGAAGCTGAGGACTTTCAGGAGCAGATCAACAGGCCAGAGACATATCTGAGATAAAGTACCATTTAGTCAACTCCGACTTATAGTGACCCTATGTACAACAGGACAAAACACTGCCTGGTCATGTGCCTTCCTCACAATCCTTGCTATACTTGAGCCCATCATTGCTGCACTGTGTCAATCAATCTTGTTGAGGGTCTTCTTTTTTTTTCGCTGACCCTTACACTCACTGTTTCACCAACTTTTAGGTAAATATAAGTTCTGGTAATGGAAATTATAATCTTCTTAATTCAAAATGTAAATAAAAGGTAACATCATTTTTTCTATTCTTCAAATTTACTTTAACTGCAATGTTTCATTTAATTATATTCTCTGAGAGTAAGTGGCCTAATGGCTGGAACTGTTCTTGATTGCCCCTTTTAGTAATGTGTTCACCACAGGTTCATATATTATTCTAATGATTACAATATTTGTTTTTCAAAAATGGTAAATACATAAGGTAATTGAATTTCTAAAGGTATCTCATGATCTAATTGGTCATCACTATACTCATTTAATTTATATGGAAACTCTGTTAATAAGATTAAAAAAATAGCATCCTATGTATCTTAGTTATCTAGTGCTGCTATAACAGAAATCCTACAAATGTATGGCTTTAGCAAACATATTCTCTCACCCTTTGTGAAGCTATATGTCAAAATTCAGAACAACAGGTCTAGGGGAAAACTTTCTTTCTTTTAGCTCTGTGGGAAGGCCCTTGTCCCCTTTCAATATCTGTGGGCCTAATGTTCCTTTGAGATCTCTATATGTCTTGTCATCACTCTTCCACAGGGTTTAAAGAAGTTCTCAACACAAGGACTCTGGGTCTAAAGGACATGCTCTGTTTCAGGCTCTTCTTTCCTGGTAGTTTCTCCGATCTATGCTCACTTGGTTAATCTCTTTTATGTCTCAAAAGAGATTGACACAAGATACAGCCTAATCCTGTAGATTTCATCCTGCCTCATTAACATAACTACATCTAATTCTACTTCTACTGTCAGATGCAGTAGAAGAAATGGACTGGTTTTGGCCATTTTGAATCAGACAACCATATGATCTACTACGCTGGGAATGACAGCTTGAGGAGGAATGGCATGGCATTCATCATCACAAAGGATGTTTTAAGATCTGTCCTGAAGTACAATGCTGTCAGTGATAGAACCATATCCATATGCCTACAAGGAAGACCCGTTAACACGATTATTATTCAAATTTATGTCCCAACCATCAAAGCCAAAGATGAGGAAATTGAAGATTTTTATCAACTTCTGCAGTCTGAAATTGACCAATCATGCAATCAGGATGTGTTAATTATCACTGGTGACTGGAAT
>NW_006921591.1:32810709-32829362 GCF_000298275.1 Orycteropus afer afer
AGGAAGTGCACCCAAAATGCTCCTTGGAAGTGAGAATGGCCAGACTTCATCTCATCTACTTTGGTCATGTTGTCAGAATGGACCATTTCTTGGAGAAGGGTGTCATGCTTGGTAGGGTGGAGGGTCGACGAAAGAGGGGAAGGCCTTCAAGGAGATGCGATGATGGACTCAAGTATACAAGGATCATGGTGCTGGCTCGGGATCGGGCAGTGTTTCATTCTGTTGTGCATGGGGTTACTATGAGTCAGAAACGACTCCACGGACCATTCCTTTGAGAAGGATGTCATGCTTGGTAGGGTGGAGGGCCGATGAAAGAGGGGAAGGCCTCCAAGGAGATGCAATGATGGGTTCAAGTATAGCAAGGATCATGGTGCTGGCTCGGAATCGGGCAGTGTTTCATTCTGTGAGTCAGTAATGACTCCACAACACCTAACAACAACAACAAAAATCAAAGAGGTATCCCTCTTTTTTATCCATATGTTCTGCTATGGATCACCTGTTTATCTTCCTTAAAGTGTTCCCATTCAACTCATTTGAAAGATCAAATAACATTTTTTTTCTGGCTGAGTTTATAATAGATATCCTATTTTTCTAAATCAAAAATGGGGTGTGTGTGTGTGTGTGAGAGAGAGAGAGAGAGAGAGAGAGAGAGATTTTATTTTTGTTTACAAAAAATAAATGAGACTTTGAATACAATTTTATAACTGAAATAGAGCTAAAAAGCAGAAAGTCTAATTACTTTACTATTAGATAAAGAAAGGTTAAGTGATTTACCTGAGGTCACACAACAAGTTATTGCAAATTTAAGACTTTAAGGAAAGTATCATAATTCCCAATCAAGTTCTCATTCTGCCATTTCAAAAAATCCACTTATTTAATTTTTTTTTTTAGTAACTACCAAAAAGGGATATAATGATAGACTAAATCCTTGAAATGTGTACAGTCTCCTGCAACTAGATATGATGAAAAACTAAATTGGTTTAATTTATAAATAATTTACATTATCAATATTCAAAGTTTTAGTAAGTATATAGCTTTATAGATTTCAAAGTTAATTCAAATGTATTAACTCCATGGTTTCATTTGACCTTTTGAGAATGCTGTTCCTTTACTTAATTCCTTTTTGGTCATATCCTCTGTAACTCATTCTAACTTAGAACTTAGTACAAGCAATAGTATCTTTTTTTTTTTTTTTCCCCACTAGAATGAGCTGGGCACATACATCCACATAAGTCCTCACACTGATGTAACTAGTGAACACTAAGTTCACATATGTTAGTAGATAGGAAAGTGAATTGGGCCACTTCTCCCATCAAAGAACTTACAGAGTAGATCATACATCTCTAGCCCCTGTATTTGTACACACACAATACTGTCTATCTAAAGCAATATTTCTCACATTATAGTGTTCACCTGATGGCTACAACACACCCAGAGAGTTTCTAATTCAGTAGATCTGGTTAGGGCTTGAGAAAGTGTATTTGTGCAAATTCCCAGATGATGCTAATATAGAGACCATATTTTAAAAACACTGGAAAAGCACCCCTTTCCTGTCTCCATATAGGCTCTAACTCCTGCTTTTCCAAATCTGTGACAAACAGCTACCATCTCAAACTAAGCACAAATCACTCTTGGTGGTAACACTTTAAAAAAAAAAAAAATTTCATTGTGATTTGTGTGAAAGATTACAGAGCAAATCAGTTTTCCATTCAACTGTTTGTACATGTTTTGTTTCATGATAATGTATACAGTACTCACAATGAGGACACTCTTCCCACTTCCTCCCTGTATTTACCATTTTCCTTCATCCTTCTTCCCTCTCTATTCCTGCCTTCTGAGTTTTATCCCTGGGAATATTCAGTAATTTTGATATTATAAAGTTGATTGTTCTGAGGATTATGCACCTCCCTGATGATTTTTTTTTCACCCCACAGCCCTATTGTTTAATTGAAAGTGGCAAAGTTATGAAAAATTCACAGCCACAACCTAATACCCTGAGGGAATGAGTTTCTAGGCCTGGAGATTCAGGACCATAGTCAGGGGCAGAGGTAGGTGGTCATCAAGGTCAACTGACATAACATTGTACACAAAGGCAAGGTTCAGCACCCTACTTTGGTGAGTAGCAACTAGGGTCTTAAAAGCTTGTAAGAGGCCATCTAAGGTGCAACAATTGATCTTTCCCTGTCTGGAGCAAAGAAGAGTGAAGGAAATTGAAGATGCATGGAAAGAATTTGTCCAATGGTCTATTGGACCCCATGTGCCTAAGTAACTAAGATCTTCAAAGGCCTTATCTTCTGTGCCTTACTTCTGTCTGGGCTGCTGCATCATTACAGTCTTTGTGTTGATCTTGTATATGAGTGGTAAGTGGTCAGAGACAGTTTTTGATGTAACTTTTCCCCAGAAACTGAGACAGAGCAGACTTTATTCTTGCTGAGATCTGTGCCAAAGTGAAGAGAAAAGAATTCAACAAGGATATGTTGAAGATTAATCTTGTCTGAGGATCTGGGTCCAAAATTTATTTATCAAATATGAGGATCAGTCTAGTTGGAGTGTGGGTTAAAGCTGATGACTGAAGGTAAGATAAATAGTCATGAAAAATGGCTATCATCAATTTTCTACCCCTCTACCCAAGAGAAGTGGGATTTGTTTCCATTCCCATTCTTTTTGAATCTGGATTGGCCCTGGCACTTGTTTTCAGTGAAATGTGGCAGAAGTGACAGTGAACAAGTTCTGGGCCTAACCTTCAAGAGGTTTTGTACATTTTGTGTTCATATTGGGGAGCCAAACACCATTTAAGAATTCTAACTACCCGGAGACTACCATGTAGTGAAGAAGTCCAAGATATCTTTGTGGTAAAGAGATGCAAACATATGCAAACACCAGGAGCCAGTTGTCAAACAGAACGAGGGGCTAGGGGATGGTTTAAAATCAGGAAAGATGTGGTCAGGGTTGTATTCTTTTCCCAAATATACTGAATCTGTATGCTGAGCAAATAATCTGAGAAACTGAACTATATAAGACACAGCATCAGGGACTAATTAACAATGTTCAATGCTGTACAGATGACACAACTTGGCTTGCTGAAAGTGAACATGACTTGAAACACTTACTGATGAATATCAAAGACTACAGCTTTCAATATGGATTACAATTCAACATAAAAGAAAAAAAAAATCCTCACAAATTGATCAATGATAAATGGAGGTAAAATTGAAATTGCCAAGGATTTCATTTACTTGCACCCACAATCAACAGCCATGGAAGCAGCAATGAAGAAATCAAAAAATGTATTGCATTGCACAAATCTGTGGAAAACAACCTCTTTGAAAAACAAAGATGTCACTCTGAAGATTAAGTTGCACCTGACCCAAGCCATGGTACTTGTTCGGTAGTTAGGTAGCTACTAAGAGCAGGTGTAATGTAAACAGCCACAGGAAAAGAAGATATAAGGGAAACAGCTGGCAAAAATAGTCCTAATCAAGGGTCCTGTCCAATTATAGTCTTAACCGATTAGAGCAAGAGAAGCTATACATGGGCTAAGCCACCAGTGATAAGGGGAATTCCAAGCCACAGTGATTGCTCAGTAGAGAAAAAGCACATCCTGTTAGTCTTAAGATTCTTTATAATATCATTATAATGAATTAGCATTGTGGTTTTGCCCCCCACCCAGTGGGCAAACCAACTGCATTATGGGAAAGAACACTCACAGTAATCCAAAGAGTTATCTAGTCCCTAAGTGTCAATCAAGCTGAACTTCCCACCACAAAAGGAGGAACAAGGGGTAGGTTCACAACAACACCAGGAAGCAAAATAGAATAAAAGGAGAGATGTTAAACCTTCCAGGGATCCCTACCACTTTTAATGGATAGCTGTTCTTGTCTGTGAGAATGTATCAATAAATTTTGCTTTGCTTACTTCTTAACTTTCGTTTCCTATGTGCATTCTTTTGTGGAGGAAAATAAGGACAGAGGATCAAAGCTCCCAGGGCTAACATTTTGGTACCCTGACTCAGAAGCAAGTAAGACTCCTCCTCACCACTCTAAGTTGGAGGAAGTGGCTAAGTTTTGGCTCTTTGTATTCTTGGCTGCCTCCCCACAATTTCTTGAATATTTGAGGCACTTTGAACCCCTATGTGCATCTTCCATCTGGGGAGAATGTTGTCTTTGCATTCGGAGGGGGATCCCTTCCCTTGTTGCTAGCACTCTTGAATTCCTTTCAGTTCTTCTCTTGTCTTAAAGCTGACTAACTTTGCTTGTCTATTTGTACACTTTCAAAGAGGTCATTACTTCCCCACATTTTAGCAATAGCTGATACTAAAATCCTGTTGCTTTCCTTCTTGAAACAATAAGAGACATGTATCCTTATTGACCTTATACCCATTTTTTTTAACCCACCAGCAATTATGCCACCAGCTCCATTTAAATCAGTTCCAAAAGGACCCCAAAGTTCATTGTTAGGTGTAACACACAATTACCAGCAGGAGTCTGTGGGTGTTAAATTTTTAAGTCAGCTGCTGCCAACACATGCTCTTAACTGCAAAATGATTAAATTAACAGGAAAATCATTTCCTTGTCCCATTTGCCAAATATAGGCATAAAACTACCCAGAACAACCTCCTGACCAGATAACACTTTTATTAACACCAACCATTATCCTCAGACATTATTTTTGTGCTTTCCCTTATTATCAAAGTGGAAACTTTAAACTAATGTGCACACCCTCAAAACCTTCTGTACTTGGTCAGTGTGGCTCTAAAACAATGGAAAGCTCAGCTTCAGTCTCCCCATAGACACTCTCAACATCTATCCATTTTACCAAGCCAGCTTTACAGTCATGTTCACCTTACAATACTACTTTAGCCTGGCTGACATGAGAATCCACATTAGATTATGGGCCAAATTCTACCAGTGGGCACCCACTTACCAAATGACAGAGGAAGCAGGAATTGTATGTAGAACAAGCATGAGCACACTGCACACACCTCTATGATGAGTCTGAAACAAAGAAGTCTGTTACACATGATTTGGACTTCCAGATGCCATGGAGATTTGAAGTCCCCAGTTAAACTCCAAGACACTGGACTCTCTGACCATGTGCAGTCTATTTCCTCTATTAGATGGGAAACCAGCCTTTCTTTTGTTAGAACCCCTTGCATTGTATTTAACTCAATTGGTTTCCCTTTGGCCCTCAGACTCTACGTTAATGCAGACCCTGACTCACAGGAGGGGAAGACCATCTTATATATGCATTCGTTTTCTCAGATACCCTAGCCTCTAACATCAGGTATAAACTTTAAAATTAGAAAAGGGCCCCAAACACTCCAGTCAGAACCTTTAGAAGTTGCCTTCAAAGCCTTTAACAATCAAGAGGAGAAAAAGCTTAAAGAAAAACAAAAGATCCAGAAGGCAAAATAAAGTTGCCAAATGCTAGCTGCTGCTATTAGCAGAGCTCTGCTGGGGCATACTCACTCAGGGTTCTCTGGACCCCTTTTAGCTCCAATGCAACCCATCAAACAGGCTGGGCCTTGGGTAACTTTCTCGGTCACAAACTTAAACTTTCAGCTCCTAATCCTTTATTGCCATTGCCAGCTACCTTTAAATGTCAGCCTATATCTGACATCAAATTCTGGATCATCAGACAAGAAAATTTGTAATTATACTCAAATCCGTACTTTACTTATATGTTAGAATAGGTATCCATCTCATTCTCCTATTATCTTTCTTATTTTCTGCTAGTGTAGACACAACCCAGCTCTTATTCCTGGGTGAGTTCTCATGTGTCTTCAATGGGAACCACCCACAACTACCTCTATATCTTATTCTGCTTCCCTTTTCTAACTCAAACTACACCTGTCCACTCATGTCTCCTGACTGATAAAAAACTTTATATCTACTTCAGCAAACAAACACCCCACACTTATGAGAGCAATGCACCATTTCATAATATGTTTCCTTCTGGGATACTTCAAATGTCCCAACAACACCTTGAACAAACTATTTGCTGTCTATTTCCTTTTGTAGATGGGAAACTAATAACCCATTCCCTCTGGAACCCTGCTGCACTACATCTTGTCCAACTGGTCCCAATTTAACCCTCAGACTCTCAAGAAGAAGAGATCAATTTTTATTGCAACACTGCATGGACCCAGTACAAACTGGGTGATGGTGAGACCAGGCCATTAAATGGGAATATAAATTTTAATACTTTTATGCAATTAAATTCATTCTCTGGAAAGCTGAGAAGGTATTCAGAAATATTTACAAGTTTTCTTCCTTCTGTGAGACAAAATTAACCTTTGCCCATCAATGGAAAGGGGTCAGGGTGCAGGCCCTCTAAATCCTTCCTCTGCCCTATCTATATTACCTCTCTACCTGGGGTCCCAAAAGGAAGGAACCCCTACCCCAGAAAGCAATGTGCTGATAAACAACCCCCTGCCAAATTATACCCCTTCATAGAAGTGGCAGGAGAATTCAGTCCCACTCAGGTCCAAAAGTCTTTTACCCTAGTAGAACTGAATCACCTTAAGGCTGAATTAGGAGCTATATAGACAATCCTGAGAAATATGTTGAGGCCTTCCACTATATAATCTTAGCTTATGAGCTGTCTTGGAGAGATTTAATGGTAATGTTTAGCCAGCCCATAGCAGATTTTGAAAAAAAGCGAGTAATCAAAGGGGCTCGCAAATTTGCCGATGGTCTCTATGTGTCAGAGCCAAAGTATCCCATAGGAGAAACCACAGTTCCAGTGGTAAATCCTTCAAGGGATTACAACAGCACTGATGACCAATTGTCATGGAAACACTGCCTCCTGTGTATCCAGTAAGAATTAAAAAGGGGTAGACAAAAAGGCATCAACTATTCCACTGTCTCAGCAGTCAGCCAAGGGCCAAATGAGAATCCAGTAATGTTCTTAAAAAGGCTAAGGAATACCCTAAAGAAACACATCAATCTAGATTTAAATTCTTATAAGGGGCAAGTCATACTTCCAGAAAAATTTATATCTCAGTCAGCTTCTGATATCAGGAAAAAGCTTAAAAACTCATGCAGGTCCTAAGAACCTCATTGTATAATCTAATTACTAATGCCAATACCACCTTTTATAAACAAGATGAGAAGCAAGAGGTGAAGGCTTGAGAAAGGGAGAGAAAGAAAGACATAAGTCATGCCCAAATATTAGAAGCTTTATTGGGCCACCCTTCCAAGAAGAAGGAGACTGACCCACAGGGAAAAGAAACAAAGTGCCATATTTGTTGCAAAATTGACCACCACTGGGCCAAAAAGCATGCCTAAATCACCAGAGGCCACCCAAGTGTCCCTACAATAAATGCAAAAATCTGGACACTGGATGGCACTCTGCCCTATCGGGCCCAGGCCTCAGGAGCAGAGTCCCAACTTGAAGTCAGAGATGGCAACAGCCTGGAAGGACCGAGGTGGCCCACTCCAGTCAGCCCCAAAACAAACCATTACTATCACTGGACTGGAGCCCAGAGTTCGACTAGACATGACAGGTAAGCCAGTAAATTTTCTTTTAGATATGAAGCCTGCCTACTCTGTATTAACCTCTTCTGGACCACTCTTTTCACAAACCTCCATAGTACCAGGTATATCAGAAAAGCCAACCAAGCAGACCTTCCCCTGGCCCCACCTGAATGACATGCTGCCCTACTGGGCCATGATATACTTGCTAAATTGACTGCTAACCAGAAGGCTGGTGGTACAAACCCATCAGCCACTCTTCAGAAGGAAGGTTGGGCATCTACTTCCGTAGTGATGCTGCCTCAGAAACCCAAGGAGGGGTCACTAAAAGTTGGATCTAACTCGATGGCAGTGAGTTTGGTTTTTGGTTTGGTGTAACTGTAGAAACAACTAGTTATTCTAATGCCTTCCTACAAATAACTCTCTCTATAACTCAGGACTCTGCAGTCATTTCAAAAGAGTAAAAGCAAACATTAACCCCAACATATAGAACACAGGAGTTCCTGGATTAGCCAAATCAGCCATACCTGTGGTAATACATCTAAAAAAGACCCCTCTTAATTTCCTCTACAGAGGCAGTCCTCCCCTCTGGAGCCAGAAGCCTATTCAAGACTCCAGTCACTTATTACCCAATATGTACAACATGGACTCCTAATTCCTATAAATTCTCCATGTAATACTCCAATTCTCTCATGCAAAAAAGAGAAACATATCCAGGGGAGGATTGGCAACTTAATTTCACCCAATTTCCCCCTAGTCAGTGAACCAAATACCTTTTGTTGTTTGTGGATACTTTCACCTATTGGATTGAAGCTCACCCCTGTTGCACTGAAAGGGCTAGGGAGGTTGTAAGAGACTGCTATGAGAAATCATCTCAAGGTTTGGACTTCCTAAATCTCTCCCAAGAGACAATGGGCCATCCAACACTTCCTAAATATCCCAATCAGTCTCAAAGACACTAGGAATATCCTACTACTTACACTAAACCCATAGACCCCAGTCCTCTGGTCAAGTCAAAAGGGCTAACCAATACATTAAACAGACTATTAGAGAAATTTTGTGGGAAACTCAGGTGCCCTGGCAAATGACTCTTCCCATTGCTCTCCTTCAAGTTTGCTCAGTGCTTTAAGCTCCTTTGAAATCCTATATGTAAGGCCTTTCCTTTCCTCACATATAGAAATGGACACAGAACTAACAGGCCTCTACTGATATACTAATGTTGTAGCACAATTTCAGCAAGCCATCCAACAAGCAAGTACAAGCCCCATATAGGAGGAAAACTAAGTTCCTCTTTGCTATCCAGGAGACCTAGTCCTTTCAAGGTCTGGAAGGATGTATCTCTTATTTCTCAGCTTCAGCCTGTTTGGAAATGACGTTACCCTTTTCTACTCTCTACTCCTACAGCAGTCAAGGTTCCTAGATTCACCACTCAAGAGTGAAATTGTGAAAATCTCCTTGTCAAAATGCATCAGATGAAAGAGCAGACAGATATTCATGTGAACCTCTGGAGGACCTAGAGATGACTTTTCACAGGAATCCTCCTAATTCAGATATGTCTGTCCCAGAAATGATTTTACACTCCTAAACAGCTTGGGAATTAGTCACTTCCACCACTCATTACCTTCATTTAAATAAAAATTGTTGCCTATATCTTTTGAGTAAAAATTGGCAATATATACAACCCATCCCTCAAGAAAATTGGGGCATCATATCATCACCTTTCAACCAAGTAACTTATCTTCCTTATACTTGGGGAACAGTAGCAAGGACCCAAATTGAAAAAACATAGTGTCTAAAGCACTTGACTGCTAACCAGAAGGCTGACGGTTCAAACCCACCAGCTGCTCAGAAGGAAGGTTGGACAATCTACTTCTGTAGTGATACTGCCTCAGAAACCCAAGGAGGGGTTGCTAAGAGTCAGATACAACTTGACAGCAATACATTTGGTTTTGTTTTGGTTTATAACTCCTTTAACTTCAACTGTATTACCTGCTAAAGGGGCAATATTTTCCTTTCTAACCAACACTAAGCAAACCCTTTTTCCTATCTGCATAATACACAGCAGTTCTAGTGAAGGAACACCTATGGAAACACTTTCATCTTCACAATGCCAACAGTCCTTCCTAATAACTCACCCACATTATATAAACACATCAAATAGTGTCCCTTTATGTTCAACCTCCTTGTATACTAATCCTGAATATGCTCCAATGGACCCCAAGAACTTAATCCTCACCAAATTACCCTGGCCCTCAGTTCTCATCCCTCCCATTTCAAATGTATCCTCCTAATACTGCCAAAGAAGACTAGCCAGGGGCCTAAGCACATAATTGGGCCTAAAAGCAGGGAATCAATGCCTTAAATTAGCCAGGATTTCTTCATGGGCCCTTCATTTTTAGTCCTAAATAAGAGTCTTTAATTACTGAATACATTAACACTTCAATAATTCATCCCTTATCAGATCCTTTACTTTCTACCAACTTGCAGCATAAGGAATGAAATAAAGGGGAAAAAAATAAAAAGAAGAGGATGACACACTTCAGGAGAAAGTAGTCCCCCAATACTTGCCAGAATCAACATCTAGGCTCACTTAGGTAAGCCTTGGGGAATGAGGGATGTACTGGATATGTAGCACAAAGGCCTACTGAGTTCTCCACCCCCAGTGGAGAGGAACCTGCTCTTTGGAAAATATGCTCCTAGATATTCAAATGACCCAGAGTGATGCAACCCTTCCATTTCCACTGAGGTCACAGGGCCAGCTAGTCAAGCATGCAGGCCCCCTCATTCCACTTATTTCCTTATTCATTTTATTGTCTACACTAAGAGTGGCAACCAGAGAACCCTCTTTAGGTGTAAAGCAAAACATAGCTAAAAAGATAGCAAAAGTTCTAGTAAAAAATAGCAAAACTCTACCTTCTTGCAGGAACAACTGTATTTACTAGTGGGGGTGCCCCTCCAAAACAGAAGAGACCTGGTCTTACTAACAATGGCCAAGGGAGGGAGTTGCTTATATCTCCAAAAAAATATTGCTTCTATTCAACAAGTCAGAGCAAGTACAGGAAAACATAAACCACATTCCAGAATCAGTCACTAAAAAAAAAAAAAAAAAAAAAAAACCTCACTGTCGTTGAGTTGATTCTGACTCATTGCAAGTCTCTTCCTTGGGTATCCAAGATGGTATTGCTACAGAAGTAGATTGCTCCATCTTTCTTCTGAGGAGTGACTGGTGGGTTTGAACCTCTAGCCTTCTGGTTAGCAGTCAAATGCCTTAGGCATAGACCACCAGAGAATCAGTCACTAGGATAAAAAATAACTCCTCCCTCTTGTCTCATGTCTTTGCATCTCCCTCTACTGGTCCCTACAGTCATCTTTAATATTACCTTAGCCCTAAGATCCATGCTACTAAACCTTCTTATCTGCTTTGTCTCTGTCAGGATAGAAGCTATGAAACTACAAATGGTCCTCTCCTCAGAGTATCATGCACCTGGTAACAATTCTTCCCTAAAATCAACTCAACCTACCATCTACCTAGGACCCCATGATGGCCACCCAACCACCCAAAAGAGAGAGTAAGGAATACACCCAATGGCCCATGACAACTTCCAAAACTTCAAACTAAACAAAGTCTTATTTCCCAATGAATTGGGCCCTAACTCCTTCAGTGGGGAATGTTAGGTAGTAGGATATTTAGTAAGAGTAGGTGTGATGGAAATAGCCACAGGCAGAGCAGGTGTAAGGGAAATGACCAGCTGAAGGGGCCCTAACCCAAGGTCCTAACCAATTGTAGTACTAACTATTTGCAGAAAATGAATCTAACCACAGGTTAAGCGACCAAAGATAAGGTGAATTCCAAGCCACAACTCATACACACTAGAGAAAAGATGTGCCCTTTGTTAACCTTAAGATTTGTTTAATATCATTATAATGAATTAATATTGTGCTTAGACCACCACTTCTGCCCTCATGAGCAAACCAAGTAAAGTATTATCTAGTCTTTAAGTGTCAATCAAGGAGCTCTGGTGGCATAATGTCTAAGGCATCTGCCTGCTAACCAGAAGCCTTGTGGTTCAAACTCACCAGCCACTCCTCAGAAGGAAGATTGGGCAATCTTCTTCCATAGAGATACTGCCTTGGAAACCTAAGGAGGGTTCACTATGAGTCCAATTGACTCGATGAGGTGTTTATTTATTTATTTATTTATTTATTTAATGTGTCAATCAAGCTAAACTGCCCCCCCCAAAAAAAATGAGGAGCAAAGGGAAGGCTCAGAACAGCACCAGGAAGCAAAATAGAATAAAAAGAGAGATGTTAAACCTCCCACAGCTCCCTACCACTTGTAGTGGATGCCCATTCTTGTCTGTGAAAATGTATCAATAAACTTTGCTCTACTTACTGCTTAACTTTCATTTTCTGTGTACATTATTTTGCAGAGGAAAACAAAGACCAGCACTAACATATTTTCAAAGGTGTTCTGGTGGCATAGTGGGTGAGGCATTTGTCTCCTAACCAGAAGGTCAGAGGTTCAAACCACCAGCTGTGCACAGGAAGAAGATGAGGCAATCTACTTCTGTAAAGATTTACAGTCTTAGAAACACAGTAGAAGTTGCTATGAGTCGGAATCAACTCAATGGTAGTGAGTTTTTGTTTTTGTTTTGCATATGTGTGTAAGAGCTTGACAATTTATAAGGAAGACCAAAGAAGAATTGATGCATTTGAACTATGATGTTGGTAAAGAATATTGAATATACCATGGACTGACAGAAAAAGCAAATCTATTGGAAGAAGTGTAGCCAGAATGTTCCTTAGAAGCAAGAATGGTCCAACCTCGTCATGTTATCAGGAAGGACCAATCCCTGGAGAAGGACATCATAGTTGGTAAATAGAAGTCAGTGTAAAAGGAGAAAACCCTCAATAAGAAGGATTGACAGAGTGGCTACAACAATGAGGTCACCCATAGCAATGATAATAAGGATGGCACACTACTGGGCAGTGTTTTTCATAAGGATAGCACACTACTGGTCAGTGTTTCATTCTATCGTCCATATGGTCTCTGTGAGTAAAATCCAACTTGACAACACCTAACACTAAACAACAACAAAAGACATACAATGAAACTCCAAGACTCCAGACATGTGTGTGAAGACTTCTTTGTCTTTCTGGACCAGACTTGCCACTAGCTGCATGCAGTCATGTGAGTAACTTTCACTAATGGTATATAGAGCACAAGGACCACTCAGCTGAGATCAATCAATTTACAGAATTCTGAGAAACAAATGCTATACGTTAAGCCACTATGTTTAACATAGAATCTGCAAAACATCACATAATGTGGATGAATTTGGAGACGTTATGCTGAGTGAAATAAGTCATTCACAGAAGCACAAATATTGTATTAGTCTGTTATTATAAAACATTAAGGAAATGTTTATATATTGAAAGAAATTTTCTTTGTTGGTTACCAGGGGTGAGAGGGGAGGGGGGGACACTGCTAGATAGGTAGAGACAAGTATTGATTTGAGTGAAGGGAAGGGCAATATACCAAATATGAGTGATCAACACAGTGGCATTGAGGAAAAGGAAGACACAGAGAGGTGCATGGGAGGTACAGACAACAAACATGAGCCCTTTTGCATATACAATACTGCATCATCAGTGATGGCAAATATTGACCTACAGGTGGATAGATGAGTGGGCAGGATGAACAATTAGGTTTGTCTATGCATGGGGGTAGTGTGCCCACTACCATGTATAAGGTTGGCAGACAATATTTCTACAAGTGTGTTTGCATGTTGTGCAGGAATTTCTAGCTATATAATAGAGCTGACAAGAAACAAGGTGGTAGTCACTTCTAGACCACAGCCAGCTACCCAGAGGGAGTGAGTAGTTGAGCCTGTGGACTTGGGACCATGGTGGCAGAGGACATCAAGCTCAACTGGCATAACATCCTACACAAAAACATTGTTCCACATCCTACTTTGGCGAGTAGTGTCTGTGATCTTAAAAGCTTGCAAGCATTGCATCTAGATGCAACAATAAATTTCTCTTCATCCAGAGTAAAGAAGAATGAAGAAAACCAAAAACATGTGGAAACAATTAGTCCAAGGGTCTGGTGCACCATGCAATTCTCAGGCTATATGACTATGAGACCAGAAGAACTAGATGGTGTCTGGCTACCACTGTCAACCACTCAGAGGGGGATCTATGTACGAGATCCTGGATAGAGTGGGAGAACAATGTGGAAAATCATAAAGAAGAAAAAAAAAGGACCAGGTTTGCTGGTCTGTTAGAGCCTAGTGGAACCCTTGAGACCAGGACCCCTAGCTGACCTTCAGGTCTGGAATTGAATCAACTCCTGTGGCTTCCAGCCAAACAAAAGACAGTCATATGATCTGAACACTTACATTAGGTAGATACTTTCCTTAGGAAGATTAATCATGGGAGAATGGAAAGACAGTGCATGCACAGAGAAAGCTCAGGGGCCAGGAGAGCATGGGAAGAAGGACACAGGGAAGAGGTGGCTATGGGGAGGAAGTAGGAGGAGAGGTGTTGCATTGTGGGAAATAACAGTCAATGTTATGAGACAAATGGTTGGTGAACTACTGTATGGAAGATGAATTTGCTCTGTAAATTTTCATGCAAATCACAATAAAATTTGAAAAAAAGAAAAACAAAATAACAAAAATATTATGTTTGAGAAAAATTTGTTACACAGCAATAGATATCTAGAATAGATGAAATGTGAAATTTGGATTTAGTGTCCACAAGCTCTAATTTTAATATCATTCCCTGTAGACTAATATTAGACCATAAAATATCAGTAACCTTTTTGAAATCCAATTATATTCAAAATAAACGCAGTCATAAAAGGACAAGTCTGTTTCACCTCATGAACACCATTCCAAAATAGTTCATAATTGATGCTATTTATAAGAGTTTTAATGCTCTGTCGTATGGATCAGTAATGGATGTTATTAATATTAGTCATAGTAATAATCAGCACTTATTGTATCTTTATTGCATACCAAATATTATGTGTTGAAAAACTATGTTCTCATTTAATCTTCACAAAATATTATGCATAAGAAACATTATCACCATTTAAATGCTGAGAAATCTGAGGCTACGAATTAGGTAAACTAGAAGACTGACTCTAACTAAACAAATGCATTTTTTTCAGTTGTGTGTAACTGTCAGCATAAATCTTGTCTATTTAAGAAGGAATACATATAGTCCATGCTTTTAATTATTTTATAGTTTTAGATATCAGCAATCACCACACATTACTGTCCAAACAAACAAAACCCAAAAATGTAGTGATATGTTTCCAGTGGCTAGAATGAATGAACAAATTTCTGAGTCAAAGAGAAAATCTGGATTACAAAACTTTAAACACATTTCTTTACCATGAACCTTAGAGACCTCTTTATGCTAATGAGACCTGTGAGCACTATGCACGTTTGCTAGAAATAATTTAACTTTGAAATCCTTTCAGACCACACATTAACATCACATATAGACAGCAGTTTTTCACTTGATACAGCTTGGAAAATGGTGCTATAGATAAAGGAATGAAGTATCAATAGATTCATTTCAAAAATAAAGCAACCACCCTGAAAAGAAAATATGACAACGTTTGGTGTAAAACAAACCAAAACAAAACAAAATACACTGCCATCAAGTCAATTCTGGCTCATAACAACCCCCACTCATTGTCTAAGGCAGTAAATCCTTACAGAAGTAGATTGCCCCATCTTCCTTCCATGGAGCAGCTGGTGTGTTTGAACCAACAACCTTCTGTTTAGCAGTCAAATGCCTCTGCCACCAGAGCTCCTTTGTGTAGACATAGCCCCATTTAAAGTAAAGTTATTTAACTTTGTGTTATATTTCTTGTGCCATATGTTGTGTCCTTTTTTTTTTTTTTTTTAATTAAATGCATTCAGATATAAATATTTTTTAACTCATTTCTTGTATGGACGTTTAGGAAAAGGATGACCACATCATTTCACACACTTCATTGTTCTCAGTATATTGAAAATATGGACTTAATTTTCCCTGTAGCTAATCCATTTGTGACTTATAGAGGAGATGCTAAATGGTATTAAACAAGGTTAGTCATGAACACATCTTTCTATCTACTGGTGGAATCTCTTTTTGGCTCAGATTCTATTCCAGAAGTGACTCTTCTTGTCAATGTGAAGTAAAATATCTCCATTATTGCAGTAGGTCAGAGACTGTGTCAGAAAGAAGAGAGAGGCAACATTCTTGTGTGCTACCTAAAGCAAAACATTATTTTGCAGGATGCATTGGAAGGATCTTTCAGAATTGAAAACAAAATAGCAAAGAAAAACAAAACAAAAAAGTAGTTCTGGAACTGAATGTTAAACAATTACTTTAGTTGAAAGTAAAAAAAAAAGCTAGAGTCTTGAGACAAAAGTCTGTGCTAAAATAAGGGTACAATAATTCCAGTGTAATAATTCGTGATTAAAAAGAGTTAGATATCAAAGAATAAATAGAGTTAGAAGAAGAATCAGAAACATCATAATTATTCCTCTAGATTTTTTTTATTTTTAAGGGAAGAGAAACTGAGTATTTCACAACCCAATCTATATCCACTGATGTACATATTTATATGCAATAAAGAAATCATAAATTATATAAATTTATCCATATTATTACCTGACCATTTTCATCAAACCTTCTTTAACAAAGTCACAAAGTCTTTAATTAACATTTCAAGGTATTGCTTATGGCTAGTGAAGATCTTTACTGAAAATTGCTGTCAAGCTTTTGGTGCCCTGAGTGAACCTATTTTCTTGATGGTCTTTCTGCTTGTGTGTATTTGACCTTTCAAAAGATTTTTCAGAGAACTTGGGTTTGTAAAATGCTTACTAACTTCTATTACATAAAAAGTATTAAAGGAAATAACAAAGACAATTGGGAGTGAGCAAGGTGAATATTAATCCAGTGATATCCAGAACTAGATCTCATAAATGGATAATATTGTATATTGTCTCTCCAAAATAACATGTGTCTGTCATAAGACTGTTAAAAAAAAAAAAAAAACAACAACATTATGATGTATGGAATGGCATACTCTTGGAATAAATTTTTAAAGATTTAGTTGATCAAATTTAGAATTAAATTGTAACTGTCATAATTCACAGTGGATCCATTAAAACTTTTTCAAGGGCCAGGAATTAAAATTAGTGTACTTGTGCACAGAGGAGCATGGACATTAGTATCCAATAGATTTGTATAAAACCTAGCTCTTCTAATACAAAATCTACAGACAGAATTCCAGAAGATTAATACTAAATTTTCAGAAATAGATAGCACATTGAAAAGACAAAGGAGTAGATTCAAACAATGGGAGACAGAATTAATGAGATTGAAGACAAATGCCTAAATAATTCTTTGGAAAGGGATCAACCAGAAAAAAAAAAAAAAAATCAAAACAAAATGAAGAAAGGCTAAGGTTCATGTGGGATACCATAGAGAGGAATAACTTACATGTAATTGGAACTCCACAACAGGAAGAGAAAAAATACAGAGAAAATTGTCCAAGATTTGGTGGAAGAAAACTTCCTTGATATGATGAAAGATGAGAATATATCCACACAGGAAGTCCAACAAGCCCCAAACAAACTGTACTCCAACAAAAGAAAATCAACAACACATATCATAATCAATATCGCAAAAACCAGACACAAAGAAAGAATCCTGAAAGCAACATGGGAAAAATGAAAAGTTTCCTACAAAGGGCAACCAATAACCCTAAGCTCTGATTTCTCAGCAGAAACCATGCAGGCAAGAAGGCTATGAGATGGTATACATAAAACCTTGAAAGAGAAAAATTTTCAATAAAAAATTATATACCCAGCAAAATTGTCCCTCAAATATAATGGTGAGATTAGGAGATTTCTAAACAAGCAGCAATTGAAGGATTTTTTTTTAAAAAAATCAGATAAACCTTACAAGACATGCTAAAGGGAGTCCTTTGAACAGAGAACCAATGATAGCAAACAATAACTGACCAACAATACACATGATGAAATAACCCAGAAACCAGCCAAGTTATGGAACTATCCAAATCTTGGAAAGTAAAATAAGCTTCCAAGATTGTAATCAGAGAACCAGAGACATCAACTGGCAAATTAAGACAAGTACAAAACAAAAAGAGGGAAAAAATAGTTTAATTACAGAACTTCTAAATGGTGAAGAAGTCAAGACAATTGCAAAATAGAATGGACTGTTCTAAACTTGGGGAGAAAATTCTAAATCCATGGGTAACCTCAAAGAAAAATGGTAAACTTTCTCATAATAATAAAAAAGAGGACAATTAAAAATATTTAGCAAATACTAAAACAACAGCAATGAAATAAATGGTAATACAATTCATAAAAAAAAATGAATTCAGCACAGATAAGCATATGGAACAAAGAAACCAGAAACACCACGAAAAAACACCTAACAAAATGAAACCAACAAATTCACAACTTGTTGATATAATTACACTAAATGTCAATGGATTAAGTGCACAACTCAAGAGATGGAAAGTTGTAGAGTGGATGAGGAAAAATAACCCATCAATATGCTGTCTACAAGAGACACACCTTGGAGACAAAGACATAAGTAGACTAAAAATCAAAGGGTGGAAAAAGATATGTGAAGCAAACAATGACCAAAAAAGAGCAGGGGTGGCAATTTTAATTTCTGATAAAATTGTCTTTAAGACAAAAACCATCTTAAGAGACAAGGAAGGTCATTATTCAATGATTAAAGGATTAAAGGTATAACCATAATAAATATCTATGAACACAAATAAAGAGCCTCAAAATACATAAATTAGACTTTAACAAAATTGTAAAGACCAATAGATGACTCCACAGTCATAGTAGGAGACTTTGATAGACCACTTTCTATGAAAAATAAAATTAGAAAGAATCTCAACAAAGATGCAGAAGAACTAAACAATAAAATCCACCAACTTGACCTTAACTTATAGACATTTTTAGGGCACTGCACCCAAAAACAACACAATATACTTTCTTTTCCAGTGCACATGGAACATTCTCCATGATGGACGGCATTTTAAGTCATAAAGCAAGCCTTAATAAATTTTAAATCATTGAAATACTGTGTAGCATCTTTTCAGATCACATTGCTGTCAAATTAGAA
>NW_006921591.1:32829478-32831177 GCF_000298275.1 Orycteropus afer afer
TAATAGAAGAAAAAAAAAAAGAAATGAAAAAGTTCCTTGAACCAAGGGAAAATGAAAACACTTATACAAAAATCTTTGGCACACAGGAAAAGCAGTGATCAGAGACCAATTTATACCAATAAATAAACATATCAAAAGCGAAGAGTCAAAATCAACACCTTAAACCAAGATCTCCAAAATTAGAAAACGAATATCAAGAAAAGCCTACAGTCACCAGAAGAAAGGAAATAATAACAATCAGAGCAGAGATCAATGAAACAGAAAAGAGAAAGACAATAGAAAAAAAAAAAAAAGACTAGAAGTTGGTTTTTATAAAAGATTAATACAATTGACAAACCACTGGCAAATTTAACAAAGGAAAAGAAGGAGAGAATACAAATAATATGAATAAGAAATGGATTGAGTGACATCACAACAGAACCAACTGAAATTAAAAAAATCATATCAGTGTACTATGAACAAATGTACTCCAAGAAATTTGAAAATCTAGAAGAAATGGGCAGATTTCTAGAAAAACAGACTAGTTACCTAAACTAACACAAATTAATGTTGAACTTTTGAACAAATCCATAACAAAAGAAGAAGTAGAACAGATCATTAAAAAATTACCAACAAAATGTCCTGGCCCAGATAGTTGCACCGAAGAATTTGACCAAACATTGAGGGAAGAACTGACACCAATCCTACTCAAACTACTCCAGAACATAGAAAACAATGAAAGCCTCCTAAATTCATTTTATGAAGCAACCAGAACCTTGATACCAAAACCAGGCTACAACATCAATAAAAAAGAAAACAACAGAGCAATACTACTCATGAATATAGACCCAAAAATTTTCCATAAAATCCTAGCCAACAGACTCCAACAACATATCAAAAAATAATAATAATACATTATGACTAAGTGGGGCTCATATCAGGTATGAAAGATGGTTCAACATTAGAAAAACAATCAAAGTCATCTATCACATAAATAAAACAAAGGAAAGGAAACAAAGATATTTGATAAAAGCTAACATCCTTTCCTGATTTAAAAAAGAAAAGAAAAGAAAAATAGGAATAGAAGGGACATTCCTAACATAATAAAGGCCATATATACAAAATGGCAGCTCTAGTAGCATAGTGCCTAAGGCACTTGACTGCTAACCAGAAGGCTGGTGGTTCAAGCCCACCAGCCACTCCTGGAAGGAAGATGGGGCAATCTACTTCCATAGCGATACTGCCTCAGAAACCCAAGAACAGGTTGCTACGAGTCGGTCTGACTTGACAGCATATAACAACAACAACAACATGCAAAACCAACAGCCAACATTATTCACAATGGAGAGAGACTGAAACCATTCCCCTTGCAAACAGGAAACAGACAAGGGTGCACTTCTATTCGAAAATGTGTTGGAAGTCTTAGACAGGGCAATAAGGCAAGAAATGGAAATCAAAGACATCCAAATTGGTAAGGAAGAAGTCAAACATTCCATATTTGCTGATGATATGATCCTAGGTAAAAGAGCTGAACAGAAGATTTCAAAGAGCAACTCGAGTACACAAAGCCAATTACTATAATGAAATGTGCAAAGACCTGGAGTCTGAAAACCAAAAAGGAAGAACATGCTCAGCATTTCTCAAACTGAAAGAACTGAAGAAAAAAATTGAAGCCTAGAGTTGCAATATTGAGAGATTCTATGGGCAAAATATTGAATGA
>NW_006921591.1:32838762-32839268 GCF_000298275.1 Orycteropus afer afer
TGGGAGCTCTAGTAGCATAGTGCCTAAGGCACTTGACTGCTAACCAGAAGGCTGGAGGTTCAAACCCACAAGCCACTCCTCAGAAGGAAGATGGAGCAATCTTCCATAGTGATATTGCCTGGGAAACTCAAAGAGGGGTCGCTATTAGTTGGGTCCGAACTGATGATTTGTTGTTGTTGTTGTGTGCCATCATGTGGGACTCAACTCATAGCAACCCCTCCTTTGGTTTCCCAGGCAGTATCACTACAGAAGTTGTGATAGTTGGAGCTGTGTGTCAAATTGGCTGGAACACAATTCTGTGTGATTTAAGCTTTTGTGATGTGGTTATTCCTATGATGGGATCAGATGATTATGTTTGAGCAGGCAATCTGTTGAAAGGGAGTTTCCCTAAGGGTGTGACCTGCTTCCAGTATATCCAAGGACATCCTGGGAAAAGAGACATTCTTTTGTGGATTGGAATTCTGTTGTGCTGCCTACAACTGTCCATGAGTGAACAGTCCACCATT
>NW_006921591.1:32840007-32843705 GCF_000298275.1 Orycteropus afer afer
TCAGTGCTTCCATCTGTGCTCTGAAAGAAAGCCTTATATCTTCTAGTAACAGAGCTGATATTGCTGAAAACCAAACCAGAGTCTTAATGTAAGGGTAGCTGAATTACAATGCCAATTAAATTGCCAATACAGAACTGTGTCTGACATTAAAGTGAGGGCATTGGTTGGGAAGAAGTGCAATCCTGAAGCCTGGAATAGGGACATATGGATGGATAATCAGGAAGATTATGTTATAGAGCCTGTAAATTCTCTTGAATCACTCCCATCTGAATGGATTACTGTAAAATCATTATCCCCTCCCCCTAAGTTTAATGGGATTAGCCAAACTGGTCCTGCTGGGTCATTGCCTGAGGCAGAGGCCATGGAACACATTCATGAATGCTCTCAGGAACTGCCTCAACCACCCAGTGCTAGATCTAACACTAAAGTTAAGTAAGGCGAGCTCCAAAAGGTGAAATAGAAAGTGTAACTGAGGAGGTGGTATGCTATACCCAAAAAGACCTACTTGATTTTGCTGTCATGTACAGACAGAAACTTGGAGAATATGTATGGGAATGGCTACTGAGGGTGTGGATTAATGGTGCCAGGAATGTAAGATTGGATCAGTCTGAGTTTATTGATTTAGGCCCACTAAGTATGGATACTTCATTGGATGTCTCAGCTCAAGAAGTTAGGAAGGGATCTAATAGTTTATTTGGTTGGCTTACTGAGGCATGGATTATGCAGTGACCTACCTTAAGTCAAGTTGAAGTACAAGACCTGCCTTGGTATAATGTAGAAGAAAGTATCCAGAGGCTTAGGGAAATTGGCCTGTTAGAATGTATTTATCATATTAGACCCCTATAGCCAGAAATGAAGAGTCCAGAAGACACACTTTTCACCAGTACCATGAGAAATAAATTTGTGAAGGGAGCTCCAGCATTCTTGAAGACTGCTGTGATTGCAATTTTATGTAAACCTGATTTGACAGTGGGAACTGCCCTAGTTGAACTAAGACACTAAACTACAATGGAGCTGATTGGACTCCGTAGTATTAGGGGCCAAGTGACAGAAGTTAATCAACAAAGGCAAGGTGAGTGTGGTTACTATAATGAACAGCAGAGTCGGAACAGTAATCAGAATAGTCTGACAAGTGTGGAATTATGGCATTGCCTACTTGCTCATGGTGTACCTAGTAGTGAAATACATGGCAAGCCTACTAAATATTTACTTGATCTGTATGTTGTTGTTAGGTGCCATTGAGTCATTTTCGACTCACAGCAACCCCATGCACAGCAGAAAGAAACACTGACTGATCCCATGCCCATTCCATGATCCCTGCTATATTTGAGCCCATCATCACAGCCACCATGTCAATCCATCATGTTGAAGGCCTCCCCCTCTTTTGTCGACCCTCCACCTTACCAAGCATGACATCCTTCTCCAGGGAATGGTCCCTTCTGACAACATGACCAAAATAGGTAAGATGAAGTCTGGCCATTCTCACTTCCAAGGAGCATTTCGGGTGCACTTCCTCCAGGATAGATCTGTTAGTTCTTTAGCAGTCCATGGTATTTCAGCATTCTTCCCCAGCACCACAACTCAAAAGCATCAACACTTCTTTGGTCTTCCTTATTCATTGTCCAGCTCTCACATGCATATGAGGCAATTGGAAGTATCATGGCTTGTTTCAGGTACACCTTAGTCCTCAAGGAGACATCCTTGCTCCTCACCACTTGAAACAGTTCCTTCATGGTTGACTTTCCCAATGCTACACATCATCTAATGTCCTGACTGCTGCTTCCATTGGCATCAGTTGTAGAATCAAACAATGTGAATTCTTTGACAACCTCAATCCTCTCTCCATTTATTGTGATGCTGCTCATTGGCCCAGTTGTGAGAATTTTTTTTTTTCTTTATATTGAGACATAATCCATATTGCAGACTGTATTCTTCAACCTTCATCAGTCATCCTCACTTTCAGCAAGCAAAGTTGTATTGTCTGCATATCTCAGGTTGTTAATGATTCTTCCTCCAATCCTGATACCACATTTTTCTTCATATAGTCCAGCTTCTTGGATTATTTGCTCAACATATATATTGAATAAGTGTGAGGAAAGGATACAACCCTGATGCACTCCCTTCTTGATTTTAAACCATATAGTGTCCCCTTGTTCCATTTGAATGACAGCCTCCTGGTCAAGGTACAGATTACTCATGAGTACAATCAAATGTTCAGGAATTCCCATTCTTCTCAATGTTATCCATAATTTGTCACGATCCACACAATCGAATGCCTTGCATAGTCAATAAAACACAGGTAAACATCTTTCTGGTATTCTTTGCCTTGAGCCAAGATCCATCTGATGACAGCTACAATATCCTTTGTTCCACATCTTCTTCTGAATCCAGCTTGCACTGCTGGAAGTTCTCTGTCAATATACACTGCAACCATTTTGAATTATCTTCAGTAAGAAGAATTCTAGGTCACGTGAACAGCAACCTAGATTGAATTGCCAGAATACTGAGTCATGACCTCTCAATCAATTCCCAGACTTGAGTCAGTTTACAGACCCAAAACCCCTTGAACAAAGGGGAGGCAAGATCTCTTTGAGGATGGATCTCATTACATTGCCAAAAATCTATGTCAGCCTTCCCCAAAGGGATCTGAGGCCTATTATGAGAGTGATTGTTCAGTGGGGAAAAGGAAATAATCAGACTCTTTGAGAATTAATGAACACTCTTGCTTTATTCCAGGAGACCCAAACATCATTGTGGCCCAACAGTCAGAGTGGGGGCATATGCAGATCAAATTATTGATGGAGTCTTAGCTAAGGTGTGTCTCACAGTGGGTCCACTGTGTCCCCAAACCCATCCTGTAGTTATTTTCCCAGTGTCAGAATGCATAATTGGAATAGATATACTCAGCAATTGGCATAATTCCCACATTGGCTCCCTGACATGTGGAGTAAGGGCTATTATGGTAGGAAAAGCTGATTGGAAGCCATTAGAACTGCCTCTACCCACAAAAATAATAAATCAAAAGCAGTACCACATCCCTGGAGGCATTGCAGAGATTACTGCCACCATCAAGGACTTGAAGGATGCAGGGGTGGTGATTCCCACCATATCCCCATTTAATTCACCTATTTGGCCCATGCAAAAAACAGACGGATATTGGAGAATGAATGACAGTATATTATCATAAACTTAATCAGATTGTGACTCCAATTGCAGCTGCTGTTCCTGATGTGGTTTCATTGCTTGAGAAAATCAGTACATCTCCTGGTACTTGGTATGCAGCTATGGATCTGGCCAATGCCTTTTTCTCGATACCAATTTCCAAAGACCATCAGAAGCAGTTTGTCTTCAGCTGGCAAGGCCAACAGTATACTTTTACAGTCCTTCCTTGAGGGTAGATCAACTCCCCGGCACAATGTCATAATTTAGTCTGTAGGGATGTTGATCACCTTTCGCTTCCACAAGATATCACACTAGTCCATTATATTGATGACATTATGCTGATTGGACCTAGTAAAGAAGAAGTATCGATGACTCTAGACTTAATGGTGAGACATATGCATACCAGTGGTGGGGAAATTAACCCAACAAAATTTCCGGCACCTTCCAGCTCAGTGAAATTTCTAGGGGTCCAATGGTGCAGGTCATGTCTAGATATTCCTACTAAAGTGAAGGGTAAGTTATTGTATCTGGCTTCC
>NW_006921591.1:32844804-32846690 GCF_000298275.1 Orycteropus afer afer
AATCAGGTGGATAGGATGACACATTCAGTGGAAACCAGCCATCCTTTTTCCCCAGCTACTCCTGTCATTACTCAATTGGCTCATGAATAAAGTGGCCGTGTTGTCAGGGATGGAGATTATGCATGGGCTCAGCAATATGGACTCCTGCTTACCAAGGCTACTGCCACTGCTGAGTGCCCAATCTGCCAACAGCAGAAACCAACACTGAGTCTGCCATATGGAACCATTCCTCAGGGTGATCAGCCAGCAACCTGGTGACAGGTTGATTACATTGGTCCACTTCCATCATGGAAAGGACATCATTTTTTTTTCTTTCTGAAATAAATACTTACCCTGGATATGGATTTTCCTTCCTTGCATGCAATCCTTCTGCTAATACTACCATCCATGGACTTACAGAATGCCCTATCTACCATCATGGTATCCCACAAAGCATTACTTCAGATCAAGGGACTCATTTCAAAGCAAATGAAGTGAGGCAGTGGGCTTATGCTCATGGAATTCACTGGTCTTACCATGTTCCCCACCATCCTGAAGCAGCTGGTTTGATAGAACGATGGGATGGCCTCTTAAAAACACAAATACAGCACCAGCTATGTGGCAATACCTGAAGGGTTGTTGTAATGTTGTCCAGGAGGCTGTGTATGCTCTAAACCAGTGTCCAATATATGGTTCTTTTCCTCCAATAGCCATGATCCATGGGTCCAGGAAACAAGGGGTGGAAACAGGAGTGGTACCACTCACTATTACCCCTAGTGACCCACACAAAAAATTTTTGCTTCCTGTCCCTGCTACCTTATGCTCTGCGGGTCTGGAGATCTTATTCCCGAAGGGAGGGACACTCCCACCTGGAGACACAATACTGATTGCATTGAACTGGAAATCAAGAATACCACCCAGCCATATTGGCTTCCTCATGCCTCTGGATCAACAGACAAAGAATGGCATTACTGTACTATCTAAGGTGATGTATCCTGGTACCAAGGGGAAATTGGATTGGCTTTACATAATGGAGGTAAATAAGAATATGTCTGGAATACAGGAGATTCTTTAGGATGTCTCTTAGAACTACTATGCCCTGTGATTAAAGTCAATGGAAAATTACAGCAACCCAATTCTGATATGATTACTAACAGCAAAGACCCTTCAGGAATGAAGGTTTGGGTCACCCCACCAGGCAAAGAACCACGACCAGCTGAGGTGTTTGCTGAGGACAAGGGAAATACAGAATGTGTGGTGGAAGAAGGTAGTTCTGAATATCAGCTACTACCATGTGACAAGTTGCAGAAATGAGGACTGTGATTGTTATATTTCTTCATTGTATATGTGCATCAAATGTTTTTGTTTCCTTTTGTTATGAACTGTGAAATGTAAATAAGGTTAATCCATTTTGGTTGTGTGTATGTTAGCGTATCATGTTAGGTGCAAATATGACTTTATAATTGTCCTTATTTAGAGATTATATATGGTTAAGAAGATGTGTACAACTACCAAGTTGACAAGGGGTTGACTGTGATAGTTGGAACTTTGTGTCAACTTGGCTGGACCACAGTTCTGTGTGGTTTAAACTGTTGTGATGTGGTTATTCCCATGATGGGATCAGATGATTATGTTTGAGCAGGAAATCTGTTGAAAGGGAGTTTCCCTAGGGGTGTGGCCTGCTTCCAGTACATCCAAGGACATCCTGGGAGAAGAGACATTCTTCTGTTGTGCTGCTTACAACTTCCTGTGAGTTAATAGTCCACCATTTGGCCTGGAGATCTTGGATTCGTCATTCGTTGGAGTCAACAGCCAGTTTTCTTCCAGCCAGCCTTGAGCTCCACAGCCCCTCCAGTTGCAACAGTCAGGAAAAGCCTCCAGATTGACTTGGAAAAGCCTCCATCTTC
>NW_006921591.1:32846880-32861116 GCF_000298275.1 Orycteropus afer afer
CCTTAGGTGCTATGCTACCAGAGCTCTTACAACAACAATATGGCATAAATAGATTACCAAGCATAACCCAAAATGCACAAACCACAGAACAGAAACTAGATGAATGAGACCTCCTAAAAATTAAATTTTTATGTGCTTCCAAAAATTTTCACAAAAGAGAATCTACGGGTTGGGAAAAAAAGTATTTGTCAATGACATATATATCTGCCAAAAGACTTACCTCTAAAATTTGTAGAAAACTCCAACTCCTCAACACCAAAAAGACAAATAATCCAATTAAAAAATAGGAAAAAAGACATGAATAGATGCTTCACTAAAGAAGAATTTCAGGTGACCAACAAACACATGAAGAAATGTTCATGATCATTAGCCATTATAGATAACGCATATCAAAACAACAATGAGATACCATCTTATACTATTAGCAAAGTTCAACAAGAGAAAAAATAACAAATGCTGGACAGGATGGAGAGAGATTGGGACTTTCATACACTGCGGATGGGATTGACAAATGATATAACCACTATGGAAAGCAATATAATGATTCCTTAAAAAGTTGGAATTAGAAATACCATTTGACATGGCCATTCCATTACTAGGTATATGTCCTAAAGAAGTGAGATCCAGGACAAGAACAGATATATGTACACCCATGTTCATAACAGCATTATTTATAATAGCAAAAAGATGGAAACAACCTAGGTGCCCATCAACAAAACAATGGATAACCAAACTGGAATATTATGCAACCCTAAATAATAGAATATTATGCACATAACATAGATTATTTTGGTGGACAATACTCTCTGCCTTTGAGTTGATTTGATGCATATAGACCCCTCCTTGGGTTTAGATGAATTTACTCTGTAAACTTTCACCCAAATCAAAATAAAATTAAAATAAAAAAAAAAAAAATCTAGCTATTCCACTTTGCATAGAAAACATATATTTTGCCAAAAAGTCAATTATCCTCTAGATACACCTTTATCCTTTCAAGTACATCATAGTCCAATTGCCATTGGCCATGGTGTTCTGGTTACCTAGTGTTGCTCTGACAAGAAATATACCACAAATGGGATGGTTTTAAGGAACAGGAGTTTATTCTTACAATTTGGAGGCTTTAAGTCCAAGTTCAACGTGTCAGGCTCTAGGGGCCAGGTGAAAGCTCCTCCTTGAGGTCCAGTTCTGCCTCCTGCTCTCAGCCCACTAGAGCTAGAGGCCAATTCTTCACTCAGACAGCTTCTGGCTGCTGAGGCTGAGAAGCCCCAAGGTTGAAAATTGAAAAGGCACAGTCTTGATATTATCAAACCACATGACAGGCCATTAACTTAAGTCCATTGTAAGTCCCAAGGTTGGCAGATCATAGCAGGCTGTGGAGCAATGACATGACTACATGCAGGGTCCAAGTGTGCAATAGGATAGAGATCATTCCCAAGGCTTCTCCTTATATACAGGAAGCAGACCACATTCCAAAGGCAGCTACTCAGCTGCTTGTGGTAGATCCCACTATGGAGCTGATTGCCAGTCTCATCATGGGGAATACTTCCACCAGCTACCCCGCCACTCAACCAGTCCCAGCCAAGTAAACACACAAACATAACCATCACACATGGTAATAAGTATGAACCACAGAAAGTAATTCAAATAGCCTGAATTTTGCTATGGTTAAGTATGTGAGATTTATTAAATATATTTAATAAATATTTCCATTGCAGTAAATGTATATTGGCTTCCATTATTTTAGATGCTTTTTTATTTGTAATCAGCATTTTCTAACAGTACAATATAAAAAAGAAATTAGATGGGTTGACAGACTGAACTATTAGGTATGTCTATGCATGGGGGAATCTGCTCATGACCATGTGTAGGGTTGACAGACAAAGTTTCTACAAGTGTATTTGGATGTTCTATAAGAATTCCAAGTATATAGTAGAACTGACAAGAGACAAGTTATAGTCACTTCTTGGCCACAGCCATTTACCCAAAGGGAGTAAGTAGTTGGACCTATGGGCTCGGAACATGGTGGCAGGGGACATCAAGCTCAATTGTCATAACATGCTACACAAAAACATTGTTCCACATCCTACTTTGGCAAATAGTAACTGTGATCTTAAAAGCTTGCAAGTGCTCATCTAGATGCAGCGATGGGTCTCTCCTTATCTAAAGCTAAGAAGAATGAAGAAAACCAAAGATGCATGGAAACAATTAGTTCAAGGGACTGGTACACCATGGGATCCTCAGCCTATATGACTATGAGACCAGAAGAACTAGATGGTACCCAGCTACCACTGTCAACCACTTGGAGGAGTGTCTATGTAGGAGATCCTGGATAGAATGGGAGGACAATGTGGAACCAAGCTCAAAATCATAAAAAAAAAAAAAAAAAAAAAAAAAAAAAAAAAAAGGGGAAAACAGGAAAAGGAAAAAAAAAAACTTGTGAAAAAAAAAAAAAGAAAGAAAGAAATGGGGAAATCAGGTTTCCTTGTCTGACAGAGCCTAGTGAAACCCCTGAGACTATGGCCCCTAACTGTCCTTGAGGTCTCGAATTGAACCCATACCTGTGGCTTCCTGCCAAGCAAAGGTAGGCATATGAGTTAAACATTGTTTTAGGTAGATACACTCCTTGGAGAGAACAATCATGGGAGAATAGAAGGGCTGTGTATGCACACAGAGACAGCTCAGGGGGCAGGAGTGCATGGGAAGAAAGAACACAGGGAAGAGGTGGCTATGGGGAAGAAGTGGGAGGAGAGCTGTTGCATTATGAGAGATTGCAGTCAATTTCAAGAGACAAAGTGTATGTGAACTATTGTATGGGAAATGAATTTGCTCTGTAAACGTTCATGCAAATCACAATAAAATTAAAAAAGAAAAATCTAACTCTTCCACTTTGCAAAGAAAGCATATAATTTGCCCAAAAGTCAATCATCCTTTAGATACACTCCTAGCCTTTCAACTCCATCATAGTCCTATTGCCATTGGTCATGGTAATAAGAATGATCAGCAAAAATAATTCAAATAGCCTCAATTTTACTATGGTGAAGTATGTGAGATTTATTAAATATATTTAATAAATATTTCCTTTGAAGTAAATATATATTGGCTTCTAATATTTTAGATCTTTTTTTATTTGAAATCAGCATTTTCTAATGGTACAAGACAAGAGAAGTTTGTAATACATTATGCATTTTGTTGTGGGAAAATTATATATACATGCTTTGGTGGCATAGTCACTCCTCAGGAAGAAGTTTGGGCAATCTTCTTCCCTAGTGATACTGTCTTGGAAACCTAAGGAGGGGTTGCTATGAGTCTAATCTGTCTCCATGGCAATGAGTTTTTAGAGCTAAGGGAGGCATAGTGCCTAAGGCATTTGACTGCTAACCAGAAGGCTGGAGGTTCAAACCCACCAGCCACTCCTTAGAAGGAAGATTGGGCAATCTAGTAGTGTTACCACCTCTGAAGCCCAAGAAGGGATCACTATGAGACAGATCAAACTCAACAGCAGTGAGTTTTTGTTTGCTTGTTTGTTTTTGGCATATATGTGTACATATATATATACACATATAGATGGAAACTAAGTTTTTAAATTCTTTTTAAATTGAGGTATATTTTCCATATGACAAAATTCATATTTTTTTTTTGAAATATACAATTACATGAGTTTTGACAAAAGTATACAACTATATAATGATAGAACATTTCCGTTATCCCAAAATGTTCTTTTGTACCAGTTTGGATTCAAGCCTTTCCCACACTCCCACTTTTGGCAACCACTGATCTATCTCTGTCCTTCAGTTTTGCCTTTTATAGAATATTGCATTAATAGAATTCATTCCATATGTAGTTACTAAGTTTGGTACCTTATACTTAAATTGTTGTTGTTGTTAAGTGCCATGGGGTCAGCTCTTACTCATAATGACTCTACCTATGTACAACAGAACAAAACATTAACCAGATACGTGCCATCCTCACAATCCTTGCTATAACTGCCCATCCTTGGAGCCTCTGTGTCATTTCATCTCATTGAGGGTCTTCCTCTTTTTTTTGTTGACCCTTCATTCAAGCATGATATCCTTCTGCAGAGAACGGTCCCTTCTGACAACATGACCAAAGTAGGTGAGGCAAAGTCTGACCATTCCTGCTTCCAAGGAGCATTCCAGCTGCACTTCTTTCAGGACAGATTTGTTAGTTCTTCTGGCAGTCCACAGTACTTTCAGGATTCTTTGCCAGCATAACTACTCAGAAACATCAATTCTTTATCAGTCTTCCTTATTCATTGTCTAGCTTTCACATGCATATCAGGCGATTGAATATACCATGGCTTGGATGAGGTGCACTTTAGTCTTCAAAGTGACATCTTTGCTCTTCAACACTTTAAAGAGGTTTTTTCCAGCAGTTTTGCCCAGTGCAGTATGACATCTGATTTCTTGACTGCAACTTCCATGGTTGTTGTTTGCACATTCAAGTAATATGAAATCTTGGATAAATTATGTTGTTGAGAGTATAAGTAGTTCATTCATTTTTGCTATTGAGACAAACAAATTCCATTTTATGTATCTGCCTAAATTCCTTCTTGCATTCACTAGTTGACAGACACTTAAGTTTGTCTAATTAGGGACTATCATGAATAAAGCTGTTACAAAATTTTGTGTACAAGTCTTTGTGTGGATATATTATTTCAATGTTCATGGATACATTCTTAAGATTTGGATTGCTAGGTAATATTTTAAGCTTATAATTAACTTTAGGAGAAGCAGACTTTACTAATTTCCAAAGTGGGAGTTCCAGTTGTTCCACCTACTCACTAGCAATTGATTTTGTAAGTTTTTGTTTTTTGTTTGGGCCATTCTAGTTGATGTGTAGTGGTTATCTAATTTGGTTTTAGGTTTCCTTTGTCTAATAATTAATAATAAGCATCTTTTAATATGTTCATTGGCTCCTCATATACATAAAACCAAACCAAACCAAACTCATTGCCATGGAGTTGATTCTAGCTCATAAAGACCCCTAATGAGTTTTTGAGGTGGTAAATCTTTACAGAGGTAGATTTCCCTATCTTTCTTCCACTTTATACACACACACACACACATATATTTTTATATTTTTATCATTTTTTAAACTGAGTTGTTTGCCATTATTTGTAAAATTTATTTACCTATTTTGGGTTCAAGTCCTTGGTGAACTATACATTTTGAAAATATTTCTCTCCATATGGGTCTATTTTTTTCCATTTTCTTAAAAGTGCATTTTGAAGAGAAAAATGTTTAATATTTCTGATAATACACAAGGTATCATATATATTTCTTATGTGATACAAATTTTTTGTGTGCTTTCTAGATATCTTTGTCTAATCCATGGTCATAAAGACTTTCTCCTTTGCTTGATTCTGTAGTTTTTGCAGTTATTTTTTACATTTTGATTTATATTTCAAGTTAATTTTGTATATGGCATTTTTTTTTCCTGTATCATTTGTGAAATATTGTTGTTATTGCTGTTGTTGTTTTTCTCACATTGAATTCCCTTAGCTCCTTTGTTGGAAATAGATCTACTCTTTTCTGGTCTAAGTGTCTATATTTATACCAAACCACACTTCTTGATTAATGATTTATAGAATGACTCTTTAAAACAAGTAATATAAATTCTTTAATTTTGTTCTTCTTTATCTTGTTTTCACTATTCTGAAAAATAAACTCATTATCATCTAGTTGGTTCCAACTCATAGCTAACCCTATAGGACAAAACAGAACTCCCATAGGGTTATCAAACTGCCTCATCTTTGTTCCTTAGAGCCTTTGGTGAGCTCTAGCCACCAACCTTTCACTTGTAGCTTGGCACTTGCCACTATACCACCAACGTAGATTCCTTTTCTGCTATTAAAACCAAATTCCAAACCCATTGCCATCCAGCTTATTCCAACTCACAGAATCTCTATAGAGGAGAGTAAAAATGCCTTATAGAGTTTCCAAGGCTGTAGTCTTCATGGAATAGACTGCTTTACCTTTATGCTGCATGAGAGGCTTGTTGGTTCGTACTGTTACCTTATGGTTAGCAGCCAAGCAACTTAACATCTGTGACACCAGGGCTACTTTTTCTTTTTTCTTTCTATTATTAGTTCTTTATATTTCCATATAAAATTTAGAAGTAATGTTTCAATTATCAAGTCTTACTGGTATGTTGATTTGGATTATGTTGCCTTCACATGTCAATTTTATCTTACTTAATAACATCAATTCTTTGACTTGATGACCACAGAATATCTCATCATTCATTTACATCATTTAAAATTTTCATCAACAAACTTTTATCATTTGTAGTGTATAGATGTTGCATGTATTCTGTTAGCATTATCTACAAGTATCTCAGGTTTTAAAGGTATTGTAAATTGCACTTCTGTTTTAAATTCTATTCCCAATTGTTTATTACACACACAAAGAATTTCAGTTTATATTTATATGTGAAACTTTTATCCTAAATCATTGTGTAAGTCACTTACTATTTCAAGTGACTTTTTTAATAGATAACATAGATTTTCTATGTAAGTTGTAAAATAAATTTTACTTGTTTTCCAAACTGTATGATTGTTATCATTGTTTGCCTTATTTTACTCCAGTGTTTTTAGATAAGTAACTTTTGAACTCATATTATAAACTTATTATTAGAAATTTTTACATATGTGATCATGTTTAAAATCCATAGGACTACGCACACAAATATTTTTGTTAGCTTTGTAAATTGAACAAACTAAGATTCAGGGTTTTTAGTATCCTAACTTAGTATTAATTCATATTTTATTTCATCAAAGCTATATGGAGCTTTGGTAGCGTAGTGCCTAAGGCACTTGACTGCTAACCAGAAGGCTGGAGGTTCAAACCCACCAGCCACTCCTTTGAAGGAAGATGGGGCAATCTACTTCTGTAGTGATACTGCCTCAGAAACTCAAGGAGGGGTCGCTATGAGTTGGGTCCGACTCGACAGCACGTAACAACAACAACAACAACATATGGTAACTATTAAAGCTCTGTTCTAGACAACCCCTCAGTGAAGAAGTATCCCTTCTTCACTGTAACATGAAAGTGTGTCTCCTTCTCTCTGCAGCTTTCTTATTCTTATGATCCTTCCTTCCCTATTATCTTCCTTCTCTCTTCCCTTTCTTTTTCCCAGACATATTATCAGAGAACCTACTATTATCACACACAGACGCTGAGAACAAAAACATATATGCTAGCTGTCCTCAAGTAATTTAACAACCAGCACAAAAATGCACAATTATTAAGAACTTGGTTGCTAAACAAAAGGTTGGCAGTTTGAAATACCCAGCATTTAATCTGAAGAAAGACCTAGTGATCTTCATCCATAAAGGAAATCCTATGGTCAGATGGTATGGCTATGAGTCAAAAATGGACTTGAAAGCACCTATCAACAACAAGGGATTTTGTGAGTGTATAGGGCAAGGGGAAGCTCTGGTGGCATAGTGCCTAAGGCTTTTGACCCATAACTCCTCAGAAGGAAGGGTGGGCTATATAGTTCCATAGAGATACCACCTCGGAAACCCAAGGAGGGGTTGCTATGAAACAGACATGACTAGATGGCAGTGGATGCTAAGTGGAGAGTAATTGGAAATACTTTTGGAAGGTGTGTTGATCAGAGTGCAGAGAGGAAAATTCAAATAAGTCTAAATGATCCAAACAGAAATAATTAATATGGATAAATAGTTACTGAGATGATGATAGAAATAAAAAGGTAAACAAGTAACAGTGAGGTAATGCTGGATTTAGCAATAGCATCCAGTTCCCAGTTCCCATTGAGTCAGTTTTAACATTTGGTAATTCCATGTGCATCAGAGTAGATAGTTGGAGCTGTGTGTCAACTTGGCTGGACGCCAGTTCTGTGTGGCTGTTCCCATGATGGGATCAGATGACTGTGTTCTGTGTGGCGAATCTGCCCAAAGGGAGTTTCCCTAGGGGTGTGGCCTGCTTCCAGGATATCCAGGGACATCCTGGGAATAGAGACATTCTTCTGTGGATGGGGACACTGGTGTGCTGACTACAACCTTCCGTGAGTGAGCAGCCCACCACTTGGCCTGGAGATCTTGGATTCGTCTTTCATTGGAGTCAACAACCAGTGTACTCCTTGCCAGCCTTGAATTGCCCTGCCCCCTGTGGTTGCGGAAGCTAAGGCTGCCTCCAGCCCAACGTTTCCTCCAGGGACTTTGGACTTGCCAGCTTCTATACGTTTGTCACCATATTCCTAAAATAAATTTCTCTCTTTCTCTATAAATATATATATATAAGCTTTGCTGTTTTTTGTTTCTCTGAAGAACCCAGTCTAACACACAGACCATGTCTTTTTTCTTTTTAAAAAAAAAAAAAATATTTTATATAGTTTTGGTGAAAATTTACACAGCAAGTAAAGTTCTCATTTGACATTTTACTCACAAATTGTTCAGTGACATTAGTTACATTTATCACAATGTGTGATCATTTTGTTTGTGCTCTGTTTGTTCCATTTCCAGTACTCTAGGTTCCCTGACCCTTTATCTTCTCATCTTTGCTTTTGAGTAATTCTTGGCCCTTTTATCTCATACTAATGGTTTTTAAGTAGAGCATAGATATTACAAGGAATATATTTTACTGTGTACCACTTTGTTATTTTGCTAAAAGATTATCTCAGAGTATAAGCTCAGTTCTAGGTTTAAAGAATATTTCAGATAGATACTCTAGAGACTCCTCTATTCTCTTCTGTTTCAGTTTGTGTACCTTCCCCCCTCCACTCCTTTTTCATATAAGAATTTGTATCTGCTCCACATTTTTCACCATTCTATCCCAGAAAATCTATTGTGACCTCAGTGGTGATATGTTCAGTGGTGATAGCCAAGCACCATATATTTCTCCTAGCCTTAGGATAGAGGAGATTGTGGCTTGAGTAGACTTGTTTCATCTCTGAGGTTTTGGTTGCCTTCTTATTGTTTTGCTCCTGATCAGTAACTTTTAAGACCACAGACCCTATTCATTTCACTAGGATGCAGATCATTATTTTTGTGAACAATGTTATGTGAATTGACTGAATTGTCCTATGAGAATATAGTCCTTATCTTTCAAATCCAGAAAACAAATCTTGGAAGATATTCCATTATGTCTGAGGCTTATCTGTAAGGAATTCTAGTGATGCTCTGGTTAAGGCAGTGGGCTGTTAACCAAAAGGTCAGTAGTTGGAACCCACCAGACACTCCACATAAGAAAGACAAGGGAGTCTGCTTCTGTAAAAATTTACAGTCTTGGAAACCCTATGGGGGACACTATGAGTCAGAATCAATTAGACGTCAGTGAGTTTGGTTTAGAGGAGTCCTTGTATCTTCAGTGAATATATGTGTATGCACCCACATATGTCTACTTACATATTCTTATAGATACTTCTAAGGAACACTGGTGGTATAGTGGTTAAGGTATTTGTCTGCTAACCCAAAGCTCTATAGTTTGAACACCCTCCCCCCAGCTGGTCCACAAAAGAAAATGTGAGACAGTCTTGGAAACCCAATGGGGGTTGCTATGAGTTGGAATTGACTCAATCACAATAAGTTTTTATTTTTTTGTTATAGATACTTCTACGTGTTCTCACATTTGTATGCCTTTGTACCTACCTGTTTACCAATATGCCTATTCCCAAATACATATGTTCAAATTCTCTGGTTGTGCAGTGCTCACTATAGCCACATTTGGTGCCACTTTTCCCATCAACAAAATAACAAGTCACTACAGCATAAAGTGTAGTTTCCCTTCCCCTCCTCAACTTCTTGTTAACTACCAGTAAGTGTTAGTATCTATATGATGAAGTAAAATAGCTGAACAGAAGATTTCAAAGGCAGCTCAAGAAGACAAAGTAAGGAAGCATCATGACATGTGCAATGACTTGGAGATGGAAAACCAAAAAGGAAAGACAAACTCAGCATTTCTCAAGTTGCAAGACCTGAATTTAAAATATGGGGAAAATATTGAACAGCACAGGAAGCATCAAAAGAAGATAAACCACACAAAATCACTGTATCAAAAATAATTGGTCAGTGATAAATCATATGAGAGTTAGCATAAGATCAGGAAACACTGGTACTTAAGGAAGAAGTACAAATTTATTGGCAAAACAAACAAACAAACAAGCAAATTCCAGAAATTGAAAGAATACCAATTGATACGTTTCAACTTATGAATGCAATTTTGGAAGCACTCTTTCATCTATGTGAAGAAATTTGGAAGACAGATATCTGCCAATCGACTGGAAAAAAAATCCACATTTGTGCCCCTTTCAAAGAAAAGTGATGCAATGTGGAAATCATTGAAAAATATTATTAATATCACATGCAAGTAAAACTTTGCTGAAAATAATTTAAAGAATGGTTGCAGTGGTACATAAATAGGGAACTTCCAGAAATGAAAACCAGATTCAGTTGAAAATGTGAAATGAATGTTACCATTATTGATGTCAGATGGACATTGGCTGAAAGCAGAAAATACCAGAAAGATATTTACATTTGGCAAAGTGCATCATAATAAATTATGGATAACATTGCAAAAAATAGAAATTCCAGAACTCTTAATTGTGCTCATGCAGAACTTGTAAATAGACCAAGAAGTAGTTACTGCAAGAGAACAAAGATATACTGTGTGGTTTAAAATTAGGAAAGTTTTGTGTCAGGAATGTGTCATGTCACCATATACTTTCAATCTTTATGCTCAGTAAATAATCCTAGAAGCTGAACTATATAGAGAAGAATGTAACATCAGGATTGGTGGAAGACTCATTAACAACCTAAGCTATGCAGATGATACAACCTTGCTTGTTGAAAGAGAAGACTTAAGGCACTTACTGATGAAAGTCAAAGATTACAGCCTTCAATATGGGTTACACCCCAACAAAAAGAGAACAAAAATCCTCACAGCTGGACCAATAAGCAAATCAGAATAAATGGAGAAAATACTGAAGTCGTCAGGGACTTCATTTTACTTTGATTCACAATCAAAGTCCATGAAAGCAGCAGTCAATACATCAAAGGATATCTTGCATTTGGGCAAATCTGCTGCAAAAGATCTCTTAAAAGGGTTAAAAATCAAAGATGTCACTTTGGTGACTAAGATACTCGTGACCCAAGTCATACTATTTTCAATGACCTCATATGCATGTGTAAGCTGAACAATGAATAAGGAAGAAATGAAGAAGAAACTATCCCATTGAATTATGGTGTTGGTGAATAATGACTCGATAGCAAACAACAACAACAACCAGAAGAATGAACAAATCTGTTTTGGAAGAAATACAGCCAGAATAGTCCTTACAAGCAAGGATGATAAGATTTTGTCTTTTGTACTTTTGATATGTTATCAAGAGAGAACAGTCCCTAGGGAAAGAAATCATGCTTAGTAAATTATAGCGTCAGTGAAAGAGAGGAAAACTCTTAATGAAATGGATTGACACAGTGGCTGCAATAATGTGGTCAAGCATGGCAAAAATTGTGAGGGTGGTGCAGGACTGGGCAGTCTTTCATCCTGTTATACATGGGTTTGCTATGACTAGGATCTGACCTGATGATAACTATGGTAGTTAAAAATGTGTGCCATCTTGGCTGGGCTTGGTTTTGAGTGGCTGGGCAGCTGGATGTAGTGATTCCCCATGATGAGACTGGCAATCAACTCTGTGGTGGAATCTACTGTGAGCAGCTGAGTAGCTGCCTTAGGAATGTAGTCTGCTTCCATTATATAAGAATATGTTTTGAGAAAGGTCTCTGAGCTTCTTGTCACATATGGCTCAGTCATCAGTGAATGACCTGTCATGTTGTCTGCCAATCTTGGGTCTGTTAATGGACTTGAATTCCTGGCCTGCCATATTGCTTGATAATATTGGGACTATGCCATTCTACTTGGCTCCCTTGGGTTTGTCAGCTTCAGCAGCCAGCAGCTATATAAGGGATGCCTCCAGTTCTAGTAGCCCTAGAGGTCTAAGGTCTAGGGGCCTTAACCCAGCCTCTAGAGCTGGAACTTTGAACTCATACTTCTACCTTCCTAAACTGTGGGATAATAAATCCCTGTTTGATAAAGCTGTTCACTTGTGCTTTTTCTATTACAGCAGCCCTGTTGTCGTTGTTATGTGCCATCAAGTCGGCCCCGACTCATAGTGACCCCTCCTTGGTTTCTGAGGAACTATCACTATGAAAGTAGATTGCCACATCTTCCTTCTGAGGAGTGGCTGGTGGGTTTGAACCACCAGCCTTCTGGTTAGCAGTCAAGTGCCTTAGGCACTATGCTATCACAGCAGCCCTAGAGAACCAAAAATACAACTAATAATATCAACAATGGCTAGTAATTGTGAACATCTTCTCATATGTTTGTTGGTTGTTTGGATGTTCTCTTTGGTGAAGGTTCTGTTTATTTCCTGTGTGCATTCATGAATGGGTTGTCTAGTTGTTGTTGAGTTATTGTATTTCTCTACAGATTTTAGAGATTAGACACTTATCCAATAAGTAGTTTCTGAACATATTTTTCCTTGTATATATGTTGTTCATGAGAGCTCTGGTAGCGTAGTGCCTAATGCACTTGACTGCTAACCAGAAGGCTGGTGGTTCAAAACCACCAGCCACTCGTCGGAAAGAAGATTGAACAATCTACTTCCATAGTGATACTGCCTCGGAAACCAAAGGAGGGGTCGCTATGAGTTGGGTCCAACTTGACGGCACATAACAACAACAACAACAACATATGTTGTTCATTTCCTCATTTAATAAAGTCAGCATATGTTTTTAATTTTTGAAGTCTCATCTCTATTATGTCTTCTTGTATTCATGCAATTGTTATTATGCTTGTTATCCTATTTAAAAAGAAAAAGATCATCTCATAATTTTTTCTTAAATTTTTTATGATTTGTTTTAAGTCCCAAAGTTGTTTTTTTTTTTTTTTCCCAAAAAATTTATAATTTCCATTTTATCATTTAGGTCTTCGATCTATTTTCAGTTATTTTTTGTGTATAGTGTAAGGTATGGGTCTTGTTTCTTTTTTTTGCAAATGACTATCCAGTTTTTCCAGGACAATTTATGAAAGGTATTTTTTTCTGCCTATTTAATGGACTTTGACTCCTTGTTGAAAATTGGTTGTCCATAGATACTGTGGTAGTTAAGGTTGTGTGTCAACTTGGCTGGGCCTGGTTGAGTGACTGGGCAGCTGGATGCAGTATCCTCCATGATGAGAATGGTAATCAACTCCACGGTGGAATCTACTGTAAGCAGCTGAGAAGCTGCCTTTGGGTATGTAGTCTGCTTCCCGTATAGCAGAGCTTTGGAAATGGTCTCTAAATTGAGGCATGGTGAACCCCTCATGTAGCCATGTCATTGTTCAGCAGCCTGTCATGCTTTGCTGATTTTGAGACTTTCAATGGAGTTGAATTAATGAGCTGCCATATGGTTTGGTCAAGGGGCTTTCACACAGCCCCAAGAGCCTGGTACTTGGAACTTGGACTTCTGGTCTCCCAAAATGTAAAAGAATAAGCTCCTGTTTGTTCACTCCATCCCATTTATGGTATATTCTTGTCAGAACAACACTAGGTAACCAGAACAGATGCTGTTGTTGTTAGGTGCCACAGATGTCTAAGTTTAATTCAGATTTCTCTATTTGGTTCTATTCTCTATATTGGTTTATGTGTCTATCACTGAACAAATCCAGACTGTTAGGATTACAGTGTATATGTGTTTTGATATCAGGGTATGTGAGGTCTCCTGCTTTGTTCTTTTTCTTCAAAATTGCTTTGGCTATTCAAGGCAGGTGGTGGTGGGGTAACATTCTTTTTCAAATTAATTTGGTCTTTAACTTTTCCATTTCAGTAAAGAATATTATTGGTATTTGTATCAGGACTACATGTATATGTAGATCATTTTAGGTAGAATTGACATTTTTACTCTATCAAGTCTTGAAATTTATATCCATGACCTATCTTTCCATTTTTGTATGCATCTTTTAGTCTCTTTTAGTCCACCATCAAATGTATGAAGTATGAATCTAGGAAAATTGGAAGTTGTCAAAAATGAAATGGAACACATAAAGATCGATATCCTCGGCATTGTTGTTGTTGTTCTTAAGTGCCGTCGAGTCGTTTCTGACTCATAGCGACCCCATGCACAGCAGAACGAAACACTGCCCAATCCCGCGCCAGCCTCACAATCCCTGCTATACTTGATCCCTCATCGCAGCCACCGTATCAATCCATC
>NW_006921591.1:32863421-32864749 GCF_000298275.1 Orycteropus afer afer
TGGCGTGTCATTCATCATCACAAAGGATGTCTCAAGATTTGTCCTGAAGTACAATGCTGTCAGTGATAGGATAATATCCATACGCCTACAAGGAAGACCCATTAATATGACTGTTATTCAAATTTATGCCCCAACCACCAAAGCCACAGAGGAGGAAATTGAAGATTTTTATCAACTTCTGCAGTCAGAAATTGACCAAACTTGCAATCAAGATGTGATAATTATCATTGGTGACTGGAATGCAAAAGTTGGAAACAAAGAAGAATCACCAGTAGCTGGAAAATTCAGCCTTGGTGACAGAAATAATGCTGGAAACTGCATGACAGAATTTTGCAAGACCAACGACGTGTTCATTGCAAACACCTTTTTTCAAAAACATAAATGGCAGCTGTACATGTGGCATTCACCAGATGGAATACACAGGAATCATATTGACTACATCTGTGGCAAGAGGCAATGGAGAAGCTCAATATCTTCAGCTAAAAGTGGACCAGGAGCTGATTGTGGAACAGACCATCAACTGCTCATATTGAAGTTCAACTTGAAGTTAAAGTCAATTAAAACAAGTCCATGAGAGCCAACATATGATCTAGAATATATCCCTCCTCAATTTAGAGACCAGATAAAGAATAAATTTGATGCATTGAATGCCAAAGACCGGAAACCAGATGCATTGTGGGATGACATCCAAAGCATCATCCATGAAGAAAGCAAGAGGTCACTAAAAAGACAACAAAAGAAGAAAAGACCAAAGTGGATGATAGAAGAGACTCTGAAACTTGCCCTTCAGTGGAGAGTAGCTAAAGCCAATGGAAGAAATGACAAGATAAAAGAGTTGAACCAAAGATTTCAAAGAGTAGCTCGAGAAGAGAAAACCAATTATTATAATGAAATGTGTAAAGACCTGGAGTTAGAAAACCAAAAGGGAAGAAAAAACTCAGCATTTCTCAAGCTGAAAGAATTGAAGAAAAAATTTAAGTCTTGAGTTGCAATATTGAAAGATTCTAAGGGCAAAACATGAAATGCTGCAGGGAACAACAAAAGAAGATGGGAGGAATACACAGAGTCACTGTACCAAAAAGAACTGGTCTATTTTCATCCATTTCAGGAGGTGGCATATGATATAGAACCAATGGTACTGATGGAGAAAGTTGAAGCTGCAATGAAGGAATTGGTGAAGAACAAGGCTCTGGGAATTGACGGAATACCCACTGAGAAATTTCAACAAATGGATGCCGCAGTAGAGGCACTCACTTGGTTATGCCAAGAGATTTGGAATACAGCCACCTGGCCAACTGACTGGAAGAGATCCATATTTGTACCCATTC
>NW_006921591.1:32865045-32874658 GCF_000298275.1 Orycteropus afer afer
GTTTGAACAGAACAAGGGGACACTGTATGGTTTAAAATCAGGAAGGGAGTGCATCAGGGTTGTATACTTTCCCCATATTTATTTAGTCTATATGCTGAGCAAATAATCCAAGAAGCTGGACTATATGAAGAAAAATGTGGCATCAGGATTGGAGAAAGAATCATTAAAAACCTGAGATATGCTGATGATACAACTTTGCTTGCTGAAAGTGAGGATGACTTGAGGCACTTACTGATGAAGGTTTAAGAATATAGTCTGCAATATGGATTACATCTCAATATGAAGAAGACAAAATCACCACAACTGGACCAATAAGCAGCATCATGATAAATAGAGAGAGGATTGAAGTTGTCAAGAATTCACATTGCTTGGTTATACAATTAAGGCCAATGGAAGCAGCAGTCAGGACATTACACAATGTGTAGCACTGGAATGTCAGCTGCAAATGAAATCTTTCAAGTCCTGAGGAGCAAGGATGTCTCCTTGAGGACTAAGGTGTGCCTTACACAAGCCATGATATTTTCAATCGCCTCCTATGCATGTGAGAGCTGGACAGTGAATATGGAAGAGCAAGAAGAGTTGATGCTTTTTAGTTATGGTGTTGCCTAATAATGCTGAAGGTACCATGGACTGCCAAAAGAACTAACAGATCTGTCCTGGAGGAAGTGCAGCCGAGATGCTCCTTGGAACCAAGGATGGCCAGACTTCTCACCTACTTTGGACATGTTGTCAGAGGGAACCTTTCCTGGATAAGGATATCATGCTTGGTAAGGTGGAGGGTCGACAAAGGAGGAGAAGACCTTCAATGAGATTGATTGACAAGGTGTCTGCGACAAAGGGCTCAAGTATAGCAAGGATCGTGGGGCTGGTGCGGGATCAGGCGATGTTTTGTTCTGCTTACATGGGGTCACTATGAGTCAGAAATGATTGGATGGAACCTAACAACAATAACACTTTTAGTCTCTTGTAGTAGTGTTTTGTAATTTTAATTGAATAGGTTTTTCAAGTATCTGGTTACATTAATGTCTAGGCATTTTATTGATTTGGGGGCTATTATAAAATGGTATTGTTTTATTGATTTCTTTTTTGGAATACTATTTGTTTGTGTAGAAGAACCCGGTTCATTTCTGTGTGTTGATCTTGTACCTTGCAATGTTGCTAAATTATTCTATTAGTTCCAGTAGTTTTCTAGTGGAATGTTAAAGTCTTCTGGGTGTAGGATTATGTCATGCTCAAATAGAAATAGTTTCCTTTATTCCTTTCTGATTTGGACCATATACCCAAAGGCAGCTTCTCAGCTACTCACAGTAGATTCTACCATGGAGTTGATTACCAGTCTCATCATGGGTAATACTACATACAGCTGCCCGGCCACTCAAATAGGCCCAGCCAAGTTGACACACAAATTTAATCACCACAGCATTTATGGAGAACGAAATTTCAACAAGGAGTTTCAAAGTCTATTAAGTAGGACAGAAACAGTATCTTTAATAAATGGTCCTGGAAAAACTGGATAGTCATTTGCAGAAAAAAGAAACAAATGGTTTTACGGTCTTATTGCTCTGGGTAGAACATCCAGTACAATGTTGAAAAAGCATGGTGATAATGAGAATCCTTTTCTCATTCCCACTCTTAACTAGAGGACTCTCAGCCTTTTTTCATTGAGCATAATATTAACTGTTGGGTTTGCATTAAAAAAAGAAAAAAAAAAAAAACCTTACTGACGTCAAATCGGTTCTGACTCGTAACAACCCTCATTGGCTTTCCAATCCAGTCAATATTTATGGGAGTAAATTGCCCTATATTCTTTCCATGGAGTGGCTGGTGGGTTTGAACCACCAGTCTTCCAGTTAGCAGTCAAAAGTCTTAGGCACTATGCCACCGGAGGTGGTTTTGCGTATATGACCTTAATTTTGCTGATTAATTTCCCTTTGATTCCTATTTTATTGAAAGTTTTTAACAGCAAAGGTATTGAATTTTATAAAATGCCTTTTCCATAACAAATGGTATGATCATATAGCTTTTTTTCTTTTTTTTTTTTTTGCTTTATTTATGTGATGGATTACATCAAATTATTTTCTAATGTTGAACCCCATTTGTGATGCTGGTGTTAATTCTACTTGATCATGGTGTATGATTTTCTTGATATATTGTTGAGGTCTGTTAAGTAGATTAGGTTTAAATTTTTTGCATCTGTGCTCCTAAGGGATATTGGTACATAATTTTCTTGTGTGTGTGTGATTTATTTGCCTGGTTTACATATCAGCTCTATGCTGGCTTCATAGGAAGAATACTATTTTAAAGAGATTGAGTAGGACGGGGTCAATTCTTCTCTAAATATTGGTAGAGTTCTCCATTGTAGCCATCTGATCCTGGGATTTTCTTATTGTTCCCATTGAAACTATTTTTTGTTATTGTGATTTAGGTGAAATTTTATACAGCAAATTTGTTTTCCATTAAACAGGTTATAGACATTTTGTTTTGTGACACTGAGTAAAATCCTCACAATGTAACAGCTCTCTTCCCACTTCCTCCTTGTAGTCACCCTTTTCCTGTCCTTCTTATCTGTGCATTCCTACCTCCCCAGATTCCTCCATGAGGAAATGCAGCCCTTCTGATCTACCATGGTACAATTTTCAAAGGAATGCATCTCCCTGGTGTAATTGTTCAGCTCACAGCCTGTGTAATGTTTGGCTGAGAGTTAAGCCACAGGAGAGGTTTCAACTTCAGGCTCGAAGGATGACTAATGTCTATAGTCTCTGGGGTTTCACTGGTCTCTATCTGAATAATATTTCTGGATTATATATATATATATATATATTTTTTAATTTAGTTCCACATTTGTCTCACAATCTGTCAAGGATCTCCAATTTTGATCTGTTTCTAAGTGGTTGGCATTGTTAGCCTTGCACCATCTAGTTCTGATCTTAGGGTCATGTACGCAGAGGTTCCCATGGTCCGTTAGTCCCATGGATGGATTTTTTTCCTTGAGTCTTTGTTTTTTTTTTGCTCTGGACAAAGAGAGATCAATACATTCATCTTAGATGGTAGCTTACAAGCTTTGGAGACCTAAGCTCTACTCACCAAAGTAGAATGTAGAACAATATGTTTGTGTATTGTGTTGTGCCAATTAAGATCATTATTCCCTGTGACCATGGTCCCAAATCTGCAGACCCAATCTCTAAAGGTGTTTGGTTGTGGCTAAGAAGTTTCATAAATTTGTCCCCTGTTAGCTTTATTGTATGTATGCACATTTTAATCACACATACAAATACAGGTGTAGGAATATCATCTACTAATCCTACTTATAAACTCATTCTCATTGCCATCAAGTCAATTCCATCTCATAAAGACCCCTATTAGGTTTCTTTCTTCCATGGAGTGGCTGGTGTGTTCAAACCACTGACCTTTTGGTTAGCAGTCAGATACATTAACCACTATGTCACTGGAGCTCCTATGTATAGCTGTGAGAATATTCCCTTTCATGTACCCATACCTGATCATCTTGCTGTCTACCTATGTATCCACTAGGAGACTAATGCTTGTTATTACTGCTAATGAAGTATTGTGTATTAATAGGATTTACCTTTGTTGTATGTACTTTCGTGTATCTCTCTGTGTCTTGCTTTTCCTTAGTGATATTTTCCTGGTCAAATACATTTGTTGTTTTGCCTTTCCCTTCACCCAAATAAATACTTGTCTCCTAACTATCTCACAATTTTCCCTTCCCATTCCTGCTAGCCAGCAAATAAAATTTTCTTCCCTGTGTAAACCTATCCTTGAATTTTTTAGTAATGGACACCTACAATATTTGTTCTTCTGTGATATACTTATTCCACTCAGCATAATGTCCTCCAAGTTCATCCACATTATGAGGTGATTCACAGATTCTTCATGATTCTTCAGAGCTTCATACCATTTCATTTTGTGCATGAACATAGTTTGTTTATGTATTTACCTGTTGGTGGGCATGGTTTCCACCTGTTTACTATTGTGAATAGAGCTGCAATGAACAAGGGTCTCCTTATAGCTATTCATATCTCAAATCTCACTTCTTTAGAATATATTCCTAGTAGAAGATTGCTGGATCAAAAGGTATTTCTATTTCCAATTTTTTAAGGAATTGTCATAAGGTTTTCCACAGTGGTTGTAGCACTACTTTACAGTCCCACCAGAATTATTGGCATGTGGATTCCATGATTTTTTTTTTTTCCCATCCATGTCTGATATCTCTATGCTTAATATGGCAATACTAAACTAGTCCTGGTTTCTTTCTCTCCCAGATACTGACCTCCCTCTTTCTCACTTTCCAATCAACCCTCAATCTAATTCTTTATCATCTCATTTTATGCTCAGAATCCCAAGATCATTATTTGTATCTTTCTTTCAGTTTTTCTTAGTCTTTGTTTTAGAGAGATTATGCAAAGTGTTAGCAGGATGCCATCTTGCCTCTGCATGTCTGTTGGCAAGTCAATCTCTTCTTTTGTAATGGGTCTGTTTGTGTTAGTTTGGGTAGATGGCATGGTTCTAGGAATTTTGCCATTTCATCTAGTTTTCAAATATTTTTGGATTACAATTTTTCTCAGTAATTACTTATGATCTTCATCTCTGTTTGTTCAGTTGTAATGTCACCAATTTCATTTCTTAATTTGATTCTTTGCCTCTTTTTTTTTTTCTAGTAGCCAGTGGATTGTCTATGCTAATGATCCTTTCAAAGAACCAACTTCCAATTTTGTTGATTCTTGTACTATTTTTCTGTTGAATTTATTTCTGCCCTGATGTTTATTATTTCCTTTTTTTCTGTTAGCTCTTGGCTTCTTTCCTTTTCCTTTTCTATTTGTTTAAGTTGTCTGTTTAAGTTAATGATTTTGGGTCTTTCTTCTTTAGGCATTTTTTTTTACTATGAATGCCCCTCTGAGTACTGCTTTTGTTATGTCCCAAAGGTTTGATATGTTGTCTTCTCATGTTGTTTGATAATAGAATTTTTGTTTTAATTTCACTTTTGATTTCCTCTATTACCCAATTGTGTTTTGGTGATGTATTATTTAGTTTCCATATGTTTTTCCCTCATTTTTCCCATTGTTCATTTGTAGCTTCATACTAATATGGTCAAAGAGGATCCATTGTATGATTTTTATAATATTAATATTTGTTGAGACTTATTTTGTGTTCTAGCATACGATCTATTCTTGAAATGATACATTTGCTCTGGAGAAGAATGTGCAGTATTCTTAGGCTGGGTAAAGTGTTCTATATATGTTCATTAGGTCCAATTGGCTTATGGTTTTATTAAGAACTCAATATCCTTAGTGGTCTTCTTTCTAGATATTCTATATATAATTGCATATGGTATGTTGAAACTCCTATTATTATTGTGGAGTTATCTATGTTTCTTTTCCTATTAGTAGGTATTTGTTTCATGTATTTTGTAATGCTGACATTAGGTGAATACATATATTTATAATTCTTATTTCTTCTTGCTGGACTGACCTTTTTTATTATTATGTAATACCCTCTTTTATCTCTTATTTAAAATCTACTTTATCTGATATCAATATGGATTCCTTTCCTTTTGTTTTTTGTTTACTGATTATATTTTTTTATTCATCCTTTTATTTTCACATCCTTATATCTATGGTGTGTATCTTGTAGGTAGAAAAAAAAAAATAGAACATGTTTGTTTGTTTGTTTGTATTTAATCCATTCAGCCACACTCTGCATTTTGTATGGGGTATTTAGATAGGCCATTTACATTTATAGTTATTACTGAAAACAAAGTATTCATGTCATTCATTGTGATATTTCTTGTTTGAGTGTTTCATATCTTCTTAGTTGTTTGTTTTTAATTTTGTTTTTTTATCTTTCTGTTTGTATTTGGGTGCTTTCTTATGATGAGGTTTTTTTGTGTATGTTTTCCTCCTTTTTTATTTTAACTTTTGGTTGTATTTTGGGTGGAAGTTTATAGAGCAAATCATTTTTCCATTCAACAATGCACACATTTTATTTCTTGTTATTGAGTGTAATTATCTCAATGAAACATCACTCCTCCCACATCTTCACTGTGTTTCTCTCATTTCTCTTGTTTCCATTTCTCCTTCTCTCCTAATTTCTTAATCTCTCTTCCACAATTTTCTCCATGCTAAAGTGACTTGATGTGATCCCTTTCAGAGCAGTTGGTAGTGGTAGCCAGGCACCATCTAGTTTTCTATTCTCAGGATCAAGATATTTGAGGTTCCTGTGGTCCATTAACCCTTTGGACTAATTGTTTCCATTTGTCTTTGATATTCTTCAGTGTTCTTTGCTCTGGATAGGGAGAATGCAATAGTTGTACCTTACATGGCTACTTGCAAGCTTTTGAGATTCCAGTTATTACTCACAAGTAGGATGTAGAACATTGTCTTTATGGGCTGCAATGTGTCAATTCACCTTGATGTCCCCTAAGATTATGGTCCTGAGTCCCCAGGTTCAGCAACTAATTCCTTCAGGGATTTTGTTTAGTGCTAAGAAGTTTTCATTAATTTGCCTTGTGTGCTCTATTATATTCATGGATATATTTGCACCATATGTGAGAAACCTATAAGTGGATATAGTCTCACTCTCTTTTCCACACTTGTTCAGTTTGTGTGTCTATTTACATTTCCACTCTTAGATTATTGATTATTGTTTTACTGTTATTGCAGGGTTGTGTATGAATTAGTACTTACCTATGTTGCCTTTGACACTTATACTCCTTCCAGAGTCTTCCTTTCCTTGATAATTTTGTGCTGGCCTCCTTCTTATTTTATATTGTCTTCTCCTTCACGTAAGTCAATATGTGTCTACCCTTTAATTAGTGGTTTACCATCCCTACCAACTCCTGGTAACCATGAAAGAATATATCTTTTTGTGTGACAATTTTTCTTTATTTTTCGCAATAGTGATAACATGTAATACTAGTCCTTTTGTGCTTGATTAATTTCACTTAGCATAATGTCCTCCAGGTTCATCCATGTTATGAGATGTTTCACAGATTCATCATTGTTCTTTAGCACTACAGAATCTCTTTTATCTCTTTATGTGTATATACCAGAGTTTGTTTATCCATTCATCTGTTTTTTTTTTTTTTTTTTTTTCCCCTTACTTTTAATTTGTGCTTTGCTTTTCCTTAGTATTATTATGTCGATCACTAGCTTTTGGTGTATATTGCCTTTCCTGTCGACGAAATCAATACTTATGTCTCATCTATCTAGCAATTTTCCTTTTGCATCTGATGGGCATTTAGGTTGTTTAGGTTGTTTCTCTCTTTTTGCTATGGTGAATAGTGTTGTGATGAACAAAGGTGTGAATATATCTGTTTATGTGATGGCTCTTGTTTCTACCTACTTAGTGGGATTGATGGATTTCATGGAATTCTTTTTTTTTTTTTTTTGAATGATGTTTCTTTGATACATTTTTAAAAAATCAACTATGTTTTGGCATAATTTACATAAAATAAAATTCATTCATCCATTCATAAATATGAAAAGTCAATGAATTGTTGTTGTTTTTGTTTAACTAGGGGCCATAGTCTCCATCAGGCTCTATCAGACCAGGAAAACTGGTCATCTTCTTTTTCCAAATGATTTTCAGTTTTGTTCCACATTGTTTTCCCTTTTCATCCAGGATCTCCTACATAGATCCACCTCCATGTGGTTGACAGTGGTAGTGGAGCACCATCTAGTTCTACTGGTCTCATAGTCATATAGGCTGCAGATCACAGGGTGTACCAGTCACTAGGACTAATTCTTTCCATCAATCTTTGGTTTTCTTCATTCTTCTTTGCTCTGGACATGGAGAGACCCATTGTTGCATCTAGATGGCTGCTTGCGAGCTTTGAAGATCCCAATCTCTACTCTCCAAAGTAGGAGGTTGGAACAATGTAGTATGTTATGCCAATTGAGCTTGATGGCCCCTGTGACTATAATCCCAATCCCACAGGTTCAACTATTCAGTCCCTCTGGGTAGCTGGCTGAGATCAAGAAGTGACTACAATCTTGTCCTTTGTCAGCTCTACTATACACCTGGGAATTCAGATGATACAAATACACTTATAGGACAATTGTCTGCCAACCCTATACAGAGACTTGGGTACACTCATTGCTTCATAGACATAGCTAATAGTTCAGCTTGTCCACCCATCTATCCACCTGTATGCGTATGTTTGCCTTCACTGACAATGCAGTACTGTATGTGTAAATGGGTGTATCTTTGTTGTCCGTACCTCAAATGTACCTCTCTATGTCTTTCTCTTCTTCAATGCCAATATGTTGATCCTTCACATGTGGTACATTGCCCTTCTCTTCACCCAAATCAATACTTATCTGTACATATTTAACAGTATTCCCTACCCCACCCTCCTACCCCTGGTAACCAACAAACAAAATTTCCTTCCATAGATAAATCTGTCCTTGACTTTTACAATAACTGACTAATACAATATTTGTCCTTCTGTGATTGACTTATTTCACTCAGCATAATGTCCTCCAAGTTCACATTATGTGGTGTTCTGCAGATTCTTGGTTATTCTTTAGGGTTGCATACTATTCCATTGCGTGCATGTACCATAGTTTGATTATTCATTCCTCAGTTGATGGACACATAGGTTGTTTCCATCTTTTGGCTATTGTAAATAGGGCTAGGATGAACATGAGTGTGCATATGTCTGTTCTTGTCATGGCTCTCACTTCTTTAGGATATATACCTAGTAATGGAATGGCTGGTTCAAATGGCATTTCTAATTCCAACTTTTTAAAGAATCTCCATACTGTTTTCCACAGTGGTTGTACAATTTTACAGTCCTGTCAGCAGTGTATGAGAGACCCATCCTCACCAGCATTTGTAATTTTGTCTTGTTGAACTTTGCTACAAGTGCTAGGGCAAGATAGTATCTCATTGTTGTTTTGATTTGCATCTCTCTAATGACTAATGATTGTGAGCATTTCTTCATATGTTTGTTGTCCACCTGAATATCGTCCTTGGTGAAGTGTCTATTCATGTCTTTTGCCCATTTTTAATTGGATTATTTGTCTTTTTGTTATTGAGGTGTTGGAGTTTTCTATAAATTCTCGAGATAAGTCCCTTGTCAGATATGTCATTGCCAAATTTTTTTTTTTTTTTTTTCCAATCTAGGTTCTCTTTTGACTATTTTGGAGAAGTCTTTGGAAGTACATAAAAATTTAATTTTTAGAGGGTCCCATTCATCTAGTTTCTCTTCTGATGGTTGTGCATTTTGGGTTATTCTTGATAGTCTATTTCTTCAATATATTAGGGTCCCTTAATTTACCCCTAGTTTTTCCTTGAGAAAATTTATAGTTTTAGGTTTCCCATTTAGGTCTTTGATCCATCTGGAGTTAGTTTTGCATATGGTGTGAGGGATAGATCTTGTTTCATTTTTCTGCAAATGGATATCCAGTCTTGTCAGCACCATTTATTAAACAAATATTATCTTCTATATTGAATGGATTTGGGCCTTTTGTCAAGAATCAGCTGACCATAGGCTGATGGACCTATTTCAGGTTTCTCAATTCTATTCCATTGGTCTATGTGTCTCTCATTACATGAACACCAGGCAGTTTTGACTAATGTGGCTGTATAG
>NW_006921591.1:32890211-32890689 GCF_000298275.1 Orycteropus afer afer
CACTCTTAGCAATACCCAAAAGATGGAAACAACCTAAGTGTCCATCAACTGCGGAATGGATATCCAGACTATGGTACATACACACAATGGAATACTATGCAACACTAAAGAATAATGTAAAATATGCAAAACACCACATAACGTGGATGAACCTGGAGGCCATTATGCTGAGTGAAATAAGTCAATGACAAAAGGACAAATATGGTATTAGTCCCTTATTGTATTAGTCAAGGAAACATTTATCTATGGAAGATCATTTTCTTTGTTGGTTACCAGGGATGGGAGGGGAAGGTAGGGAATACTGTTAGATAGATAGGGATAAGCTTTGATTTGGGTGAAGAAAAGGGCAATGTACCAAATATGAGTGATTAATATAGTGGCATTGAGGAAGAGAAAGACATAAAGAGGTATGTGGGAAGTACAGACAACAAAGATGAACTCAGCGCATATAGTACGGCATGGTCAGTGAAGTCAAACA
>NW_006921591.1:32891191-32897225 GCF_000298275.1 Orycteropus afer afer
CAACCTCTTGGAAGAGGATCTATGTAGGAGATCCTGGATAGACAGGGAGAACAATGTGGAATAAAACTCAAAATCATTTGGAAAGAAAAAAAAAAAAAAAGCGGGGAACAGGTTTGCTGGCCCTAGGGAGCCTGGTGGGACCACTGAGACTATGGCCCCTAGCTGCCCTTCAGGTCTGGAATTGAATACACCACCTGTGGCTTCCAGCCAAACAATAGACAGGCATATCAGTTGAGCATTTACCTTGGATAGATACACTCCTTGGAGAGAATAAGCATGAGAAAAAAGGGCTGCTCAAGCACAGGGAGACAGCTCAGGGGGTAGCAGTGCATGGAGAGATGGACACAGGGAAGAGGTAATTATCAGGAGTAAGTGGGAGGGGAGATGTTGCATTGTGCTAAGTTGTGGTCAATGTCATGAGACAAAGTGTATGTGAACTATTGTATGGAAAGTGTATTTGCACTTTATATTTTCACCCAAATCACAAAACAACAACAACAACAACAACAACAACAAAAAACATTGTGCAGTCACACCAGCAATGTATGAGGGATCCAGTCTTCCAAACACTCGTCAGCATTTGTTGTTTTCTGATTTTTTTTTGTGCTATTAGTCCTGAGATGAGATGATATTTACACTTCTTTAGTAGCCACTCCTTGGAAGGAAGCTTGGGCAATTTACTTCTTGCCTTTTGAGGTAGAGACACTACCTCGGAAACCCAAAGATGGGTCACTATGATCTGGATCCAACTTGACACCAGTGAGTTTGGTTTTTTAATAGCTGATGAACTCCAGAATTTTTTCATAGATTTGTTGAATTCGTGAATGTCTTCTTTGGTGAAGAGTCTGTTCATGTCCTCTGACATATTCCAATTGGATTATTTTTCTTTTTGTTATGAGGTGTTAATTTTTCTATAAATTTTAGACATTAGCCCCTTACTAATATGAGATTACCATTTTTTCCCCTAGTCTGTGACTTCTATTTTTTACTATTTTGTGAAATAATTTGATGAATGTGTTTAATTTTTAGGAGTTACCAGAAGCAAAGCTAAGTGACTGTGGTTTATGGATTTTCAGTTACGTTTGATAGTGGTTTTATGCCACATGTTAAGACCCCTAAATTTGGCCCTGCTTTTCTATTGATAGCTTTAGCTTTACCTTCAGGTCTTTGCTCCAAATTGTGTTTGTTTATATATATGGCGTGAGTTATGGATCCTGTTTCATTTTTTATGGAAATTTGTATGCAATTTTGCCAATACCATTTATTATAAGAGACTATCTCTTCACCATTTAATGAGCTTTGGCCCTTTGTCAAAGATCAGCTGTCAATGGTATTTTGTTGTTAGGTTAGATGTTGCTGAGTTGATTCTGACTTGTACCAACTCCATGTACAAAAGTACAGAAAAACAGCTTCATCCTGCACCATCCTCAAAATCCTTGCAGTGCTTGAGGCCCTGGTTGCTTCCAATGTGTCAGTCCATCTGGTTGAGTGTCTTCCACTTTTTTGCTGACCTTTTACTTTACCAAACATGGTATCCTTTTACAAGGAATGGTCCCTTCTGAAAACATGACCAAACTAGGTGAGACAAAGTCTGACCATTCTCATTCCTAAGGAGCATTTAGGCTGCAATTCTCCCAGGACAGATTTGTTTGTTGTTCAGTATTCTTTTTAACATCACAATTCAAAGTCATCAATTATTTTCCTATTTTCATTATTCATTGTCCAGCTTCACATTCATATGAAGTGATTGAAAATACCATGATTACTGGTTTGTTACTCAAACTTCATAGTGACATCTTTGTTCTTCAGCACTTTAAAGAGGTCTTTTGTAGTAGATTTGCCCAGTGCAATTGGTCATCTGATTTCTTGACTACTGCTGTGGGTGTTGATTGTGGATCCAAATAAAGTGAAATTCCTGACAAATTCCATCTTTTCTCCATTTTTGCGACCTTGTTTGGTCTAGCTGTGAGGGTTTTTTGTTTTCTTTATAGTGAGGTGTAATGCATACTGAACACTGTAGTCTTTGGTCTTCATCAGAAATTGCTTCAAGTCATCTTCACTTTCAGCAAGCAAGCTTGTGTCATCTGCATATTGTAGGTTATTAATAAGTCTTCTTTCAATCCTGATGCCACATTCTTCTTCATGCAGTCCAGCTTCTTGGATTACTTGCTCAACGTGCAGATTGAATAAGTATTATAAAAGGATAGAACCCTGACACACAGCTTCCTCATTTTAAACTATATAGTATCCCCTTTTCCTGTTCAACCAGGAGCTCTGGTAGCTTAGCGCCTAAGGCTTTTGACTGCTAACCAGAAGGCTGGGGGCTCAAACCCACCAGCCACTCCTCAGAAGGAAGGTTGGGCAATCTACTTCCGTAGTGATACTGCCTCGGAAACTCAAGGAGTGGTCGCTATGAGTCGGGTCTGACTCAAAGGCACATAACAACAACAAAATTTCCTGTTCAAATGAAAACTTCCTAGTCTGTGTACAGGTTAATCATAAGTGTTCAGAATTCTCATTCTTTGCGATGTTATCTATAATTTGTTATGATCTACTGAGTCTGATGCTTTTTCATAGACAGCTAAACATCTTTCTGGTATTCCTTGCTTATAGCCAAGATCTATCTGATATCAATAGTGATATCCTTCATTGCACATCCTCTTCTGAATTCAGCTTGAATTTCTAAAAGTTTCCTGTTATTACAGTGCTGCAAACTTTTCTGAATGGTCTTCAGCAAAATTTGCTTGTGTGTGACATTAATGATTTTGTTCAATAATTTCCACATTCTGTTGATTTACCTTTCTTTGGAATGGGCACAAATATTGATCTCTTCCAGTCAGTTGAGCAGGTTATGCCAAATTTCTAAGCATAAATGAGCAAGTGCCTCCAGCACTGCATCTATTTGTTGAAACATCTCAATGGATATTCCATCGATTTCTTGAGCCTTGTTTTTCACCAATCCCATCAGTGAAGCTAGGACTTCTTCCTTCAGTATAATCGGTTTTTGATCATAGGCTACCTTCTGTAATGGTTAAATGTCAAACAGTTCTTTTTGGTATAGTGAATCTGTGGATTCCTTCCATCTTCTTTTGATGATTCTTGCATCATTAAATATTTTGCCCATAGAATCCTTCAATATTGCAATTCTAAGCTTGATTTTTTTTCTTTAGTTATTTCAACCTGAGAAATACTGAGAATATTATTTCCTTTTGTTTTCTAATTCCAGGTCTTTATAATATTTTACTTTGTTTTCTTTTGCTTCCCTTTGAAATCTTCATTTCAGCTCTTTCTTCTTCCATTTGCTTTAGCTACTTTCTGTTCAAGAGCAAGTTTCAGAGCTCTTCTGACATCATTTTGGTCTTTTCTTCCTTTCCTGCCTTTTTAATGACTTTTGCTTTCTTCATGTATGATGTTCATGATGTCATCCCTCAAGTCTTCTGGTCTTTAGTCAATGTGTTCAGTGAGTCAAATCTATTTCAGATGATCTCTAAACGCAGGTGAGATATAATTCCATATTTTGGTTCTCAGGGACTTGTTTTAATTTTCTTTAGCTTCCACTTGAACTTGTATATGATCAATTGATGGTTTGTTCCACAGTCATCACCTAGCTTTGTTTTGACGGATGATATTGAGCTTCTTCATCACCTGTTTCCACAGATATAACCAATTTGATCCCTGTGTATTCCTTCAGGTGAAGTCCATGTTATTTGCTGTTTATGTGTTCAAGAAAGGAATTTGCAATGAATTAGTCATTTGTTATGAGTCTGTTTAAATTTTCTACCACAGTCTGAGTTAGTTTAGGTAGGCAGTGTATTTAAAGAAATTTGTTCATTTCTTCTAGGCTTTCCAATTTTTTGGAGTACAGTTCTTCATTGTAGTGCCCTGTTATTAAACTTTTTATTTTTTTTCTTTGTATAGTAATGTTGCCCATTTAGTTTCTTAACCAAGTTATTTACATATTATTCTTCTTTTCCTTTTTTAAATTTGCCAGGGTTCTGTCAATTTTATCAATATTTTCAAAGAACCACCTTCTACACTTGTTTTGCTATTTCATTTATTTATGCTCTGATCTTTATTATAGTTTTTTATTTCTTTTTTCCTGTAGATTTCTTTTGTTGCTCTTATTCTAATTTTTGGAGATGTTTGGTTAGGGAGTTGGTCTTGGCTCTTTCTTCTCTTTTATTATGTGCATTTATTGCTATTAATTTTCCTCTGACCACTGTTTTTCCTGTGCCCTAAAGATTTGGGTATGTTGTGTTTTCATTCTTGTTTGATTGAAGGAAATTTTTTATTTGATTTTTTAGTGCTTTTCTCACCCAAAAGATCTCTGGTGGTTAACTGCTAACCAAAAGACTAGTAGTTAAATCCCACCAGCCACTCCTCAGAGGGGAGAAAGGACAATCTACTTCCTTAGAGATATCACCTTGGAAAACAAAGGAGAGGTAGCTATGAGTTGGATCCACGTTGATGGCAGTGAGATTTTTATTTTTATTTTTATTTTGTCTTATTTTGGTTTGGTGTTTATTACCCAGTGGTTATTTTAAGGATGGTGTCATTTAGTTTGCTTATGGTTGCATTTGTTTTCATTAAACTTCCTATTGTTAATTTCCAATTTTATGTATTATGATCTGAGATAATACTTTGTAGTATTTCAAAGTTTCAAATTTATTATTGTTTTGTGGCCTAACATATAGTCTATTCTGGACAATATTCCATGTGCAGTTAAAAAGAATATATTTGTGATATTGGGTGACATGTTTTGTATATGTCAATAAAATCAAGTTAGTTTATTGTGTTGTTTTGTTTTGTCTTTTATACGTTTCTTTCTAGTTATTCTATTATTCATTGAAAGGGTGTGTTAATTTTTCAATTATTGTAGAGTTTTCCATTTGTCTTTTAAATTCTGTTATAGTCTGATTTATGTATTTTGGTGCTCTTACATTGAGCAGATGTTTATAATGGTTATGTATTCCTGTTTGATTCACCCATTCATCTTTATTTAATGTCTTTTCTTGTATTTTAGGCAGCATTTGCCTTAAGGTCTGTTTTATCAAAAATTCACACTGTAATTACTGCTGTTTTTAATTACCATTTGCTTGAGATATTTTTTTCCAACCTTCGATTGTCTTTGCAACTAACGTTTGTCTCTTGTAGACAGCATATTGATGTGTCTTTTTTTTTTTCCCCATTCTGCTTCTTTCTATCTCTTGATTGGTACATTTAATCCATTTGCATTCACTGTAATTATCGACAAGTGGAATTTATTGCTATTATTTTGTTGGGTGCTGTTTTGTGGTGCTGCTGATTTCTTTGTTCTATGTAATTTTTTTTTTTGCTGAGCTGATTTTGTTCATAAATTTTCTTATCATTTTTTCATTGCTTTTGTTAGTATTGGCTAAATAGTTACTATTTTCTTTTTAATTTGATGAGAAGATTTATTAATTTTCTTTGAGGATGCCCTGTCATTTATTATTTTCTTCCTGAATTTAAAATAAGAGTGAACAATTTACTTCCACAGTGAAACTGCCTCGGAAACCCAAGTCAGATCTGACTTGATAGCAGTGAGTTTGGTGTTTTGTTTTTTCTTGCAATTATCTTGACTTCCTCTCCATTTGGAAGTTTGGTACTACACTATTTATTCCCTCTTCTTGTTTTATGGTTGTGCTTGTTTACAAATTGATTTGGTTGGTTCCCTGTTTTAAATCTTATAAGTTCATTGTATTTTATTTTATTCATGTGTGTTTATCTCAGGCTATTGGCTGCTGTTGTTGGCTCTCTGTCTGAAGGCCTCATTTTGCATTTCTTGTAAGGTTATTATGGCTTTTACAAATTCCTTTAATTTTGGTTTATCTAGGTATGTCCTAATATAATCATTTTATTTAAGGGATAGTTTTGCTGGAATAATAATTCTTGACAGTTAATTTTTTTCTTTCAGAATTTTATATATGTCATCCCATTGCTTTCTCTCTTGCATAGGTTCTGATGAGATATCAGAGCTTAGTCTTATTGCTTGTTTTTTGTGGTGATGTCCCCA
>NW_006921591.1:32899280-32899793 GCF_000298275.1 Orycteropus afer afer
ATTTAGGTTCTAATTTCTTTGTTGTACTTTGTCTGCCTATTCCACCATATTGCCAGAAAGTCTCTCTTCCTTCTTTTCCTGTGAATGATTTTACCTTGCTAATTTCTTTTCTTTTTTTTATTTTGATTCCAGTGAAAATTTACAGAGCAAATTCACTTTCCATACAGCAGTTCATAAAGTTTTTCTCATGATATTGACCACAATTCACAACAATGCAACAGCTTCCCTCCCATTACCTCCCACCAGTCACCTCTTCCCTGTATCCATCCCTCCATGCACCTTGCCCCATGAACTGTCTCCTTGTGCATAAACGGCCCTTCTTCCTCCCATGATTGTTCTCTCCAAGGAGTGTATCTAGCTCAGGTAAATGTTCAACTCCTATGCCTGTCATTTGCTTGGCTGGAAGCCACAGGTGTGTGTTCAATTTCAGGCCTGAAGGGCTGCTGTGGACCATAGTCTCATTGGTTCCACCAGGCTGTATCAGACCAACAAACCTGACCTCCTCACCTTTTT
>NW_006921591.1:32900616-32901898 GCF_000298275.1 Orycteropus afer afer
CCATCTATGCACCCATATACCCATTTTTGCCTTCACTGACAATGCAGTACTGTATTGCCAAAGATTTCCTCTTTGTTGTCTGTACCTCCTGTGTACCTCTCTATGTCTTCCTCTTCCTCAGTGCCACCATGTTGATCACTCATATTTGGTACATTGCCCTTCTCTTCACCCAAATTAATACTGGGCTCTACCTATCTAACAGTGTTCCCTCCCCTCCTCTCCCAAACCTGGTAACCAAAAAAGAAAATTTCCTGCCATAGATAAACCTTTCCTTGATTTTTACAATAATGGACTAATATAATATATGTCCTTCTTTGATTGACCTATTTCACTCAGCATAATGTCCTCCAAGTTCATCCATGATATGCGATGTTTTGCAGATTCTACATTATTGTTTAGGGTTTCATAGTATTCCATTGTGTGTATGTACCAAAGTCTGATTATCCATTCCTCCGTTGATGGACACGTAGGTTGTCTCCATTTTTTGGCTATTGTAAATAGTGCTGGTATGAAGATGGGTGTGCATATGTCTGTTCTTGTCATGGCTCTCACTTCTTTAGGATATATACCTAGTAGTGCAATGGCTGGGTCAAATAGTATTTCTAATTCCAACTTTTAAAGGAATCACCATACTGCTTTCCACAGTGGTTGTACCATTTTATAGTTTCACCAGCAGTATATGAGAGTCCCAATCTCTTCACATCCTTGCCAGCCATTGTTATCTTCTGTCTTCTTGAACTTTGCTACCAATATTGCAGCAATGGGGGTATCTCATTGTTGTTTTGATTTGCAACTCTCTAATGGCTAATTATCATGAGCATTTCTTCGTGTTTTTTGGCCACCTGAATATCCTCCTTGGTGAAGTATCTATTCATATCTTCTGCCCATTTTTTACCTAGAATTTTTGTCTTTGTGTTAGTGAGGTGTTAGAGTTTTCTATAAATTCTAGAGATAAATCCCTTGTTAGATATGTCATTGCCAAATATTTTTTCCCAACCTGCAGGTTCTCTTTTGACTCCTTTGGAAAAGTCTTTGGAAGCACGTAAACATTTGATTTTTAGAAGGCCCCATTCATCTAGTTTCACTTCTGCTGTTCGTGCATTTTGGGTTATACTTGATAGTCAGTTTATGCCATATATTGGACCTTAAATTTTCCCCTAGTTTTTTCCTTGAGGAACTTTATAGTTGTAGGTTTCACACTTAAGTCTTTGATCTGTCTGGCGTTCATTTTTTGTGTATGGTGTGAGGTAGAGATCTTGTTTCATTTTTCTGCAAATGGATA
>NW_006921591.1:32903113-32904168 GCF_000298275.1 Orycteropus afer afer
TTTCATGAATTTTTGGTTTTCTTCATTCTTCTTTGCTCTGGACGAGAAGAGACCCATTGTCACATCTAGATGGCAGCTTGCAAGCTTTTATAATCGCAATCACTACTCACCACAGTAGGAGGTGGAACAATGTTTTGTATAGTATGCTTGGCCAATTGAGCTTGCTGTCCTCTGCAACTTTGGTCCCAAGCCCACAGGTTCAAGTACTCGGTCCCTCTGGGTAGCTGGAGGTGACCAAGCAGTGACTACAACCTTACCCCTTGTCAGCTCCACTATACACCTAGGAATTCAGATCATACACATAAAGTTATAGGACCATTGCCTGCCAACACTATACATGTTCTTGGGTACACTCCCACTTCATAGACGTACCTAATAAGTCAGCCTGTCCACCCATCTATCCACCCATATACCCATGATTGCCTTCACTGACAATGCCTTACTATATACCCAAAAGGGTTCATCTTTATTGTCTGTACTTCCCACGTACCTCTCTATGTCTTTCTCTTCCTCAATGCCACTATATCGATGACTCACATATGGTACATTGTCCTTCTCTTCACCCAAATAAAAACTTATTTCTATCTATCTAACAGTGTTCCTTCCCCTCCACTCCCACTCCTACTAACCAAAAATGAAAATGTTCTACCATAGATAAATGTTTCCTTGACTTTTACAATAATGGACTAATACAATATTTGTCCTTTTGTGATTGACTTATTTCACACAGCTAAATGTACTCCAACTTCATCCACGTTATACAGTGTTTTGCAGATTCGACATTATTCTTCAGGGTTGCATAGTATTCCATTGTGTGTATGTACCATAGTTTGGATATCCATTCCTCAGTTGATGGACACCAAGGTTGTTTCCATCTTCTGGCTATTGTAAAGAGTGCCCCAATGAACATGGGTGTGCATATGTCTGTTCTTGTCATGGCTCTCAATTCTTAAACTGTATACCTAGTAATGGAATAGCTGGGTCAAATGGTATTTCTAGTTCCAACATTTGAAGGAATCACCATACTGCTTTCCACAATGGTTGTACCATTTTAC
>NW_006921591.1:32926766-32929516 GCF_000298275.1 Orycteropus afer afer
TTTTTTTTTTTTTTCCTTTTTTCTGCTGTGTGTAGTTTTTCTTGCTGTTCTTTTTCTAATTGTTGGAGGTGTTGGGTTAAAGTGTTGATTTTGGCTCTTTCATCTTTTTGGATGCGAGCATTTATTGCTATAAATTAGTCTCTGATCATTGCTTTTGCTGTGTTCCAAAAATTTTGATATGTTGTGTTTTCATTCTCATTTGATTAAAGGAAATTTGAATTTCAATTTTGATTTCTTCTCTTACCCAGTCTTTCTGCAGGAGGGTGTTGTTCAGTTTCCATTCATTTACTCTTTTTCCATTGATCTTCCTATTGTTGATTTCTAATTTGACAGCATTATGATCTGAGAAGATGCTTTACAGTATTTCAATGTTTTTAAATTTATGAAAGCTTGCTTTCTGGGCTAACATATGGTCTATTATGGAAAATGTTCCATGTGCACTGGAAAATAATGTATTTTGTGCTGTCGTTCGGTGAAGTGCTCTGTAGATGTCTATAAGGTCAAGTTGGTGGATTGTTTTGTTTAGCTCTTCTGCATCTTTGAGTATCTCTCCAGTTGTCCTATCTTTCACTGCATGAGATATATTAAAGTCTCCCACTATGACTGTGGAGTCATCTATTTGCCTTTTCAACTCTTTGAAAGTCTGATTTATGTATTTTGGGCCTCTTTCCTGCATCCATAGATATTTATTATGGTTATATCTTCTTGTTCAATTGATCCTTTAATCATTATGTAATGTACTTCCTTGTGTCATCTGGTGTTTTTTGTCTTAAAGTCAATTTGATCAGTAATTAATATTACCACTCCTTCTCTTTCATGGTTGCCATTTGCTTGATATATCTTTTTCCAACTTTTGATTTTTAGTCTATTTTTGTCTTTGTCTCTAAGGCATGTCTCTTGTACATAGCATATTGATGTATTTTCTTTCTTATCCAATCTGCAAGTCCTCCGTTTCTTGAGTGGTGTGTTTAATCCATTAACATTCAGTATAATTATTGACAAGTGTGAATTGGTTGCTGTCATTTTGTTATGTGTTTTTTGATGGTGTCCCTAGTTTCTTTGTTCCATGTTATTTTCTGTGCTGAGCTAATCATGAGCAACCTTTGGTGCTGTTGTTTTAATATTTGCTGAATATTTGTGCTTGTTCTCTTTCCTATTGTGATGTGAAAGTTTATCATTTTTCTTTGTGGTTACCCTGTGATTTATAATTTTCTCCCTGAGATTAGAACAGTCCTTTCTATCTAGCAATTCTCTTGACTCCCTCACCATTTAGAAGTTCTGCAACTACACAGTATTTTCCCTGTTTTTGGTTTCTAGTTGTCCTCATTTGCCAATTGATGACTCCAGTTCCCTGTTTACAATCTTGTAAGCTTCTTTTACTTTGGATATGTCCATAGCTGTGGTTGCTGGGTTATGCCATCTTTTATATTAATGGTTACTTGTTACTTGCTATTTTTGGTTCTCTTTTCAAAGGATTCCTTTAGTATCTCTTGTAAGGTTGCTCTGGTTTTAACAAATTCCCTTAGTTTCTGCTTATCTGGAAATCTCCTAATTTCACCATCGTATTTAAGGGACCATTTTGTCAGGTATATAATTCTTGGTTGCAAATTTTCTTCCTTGAGTGTTTTATATATACCATCCCATTGCCTTCTCGCTTGCATGGTTTCTGCTGAGAAATCAGAGATTGTGCTTACTGGTTGTCCTTTGTAAGTAATGTTTTGTTTTTCCCGTGCTACTTTCAGAATTCTTTCTTTGGTTTTGATGAGTTTGATGATGATATGTCTTGGTGATTTTCCTTTGGAGTCTGTCCTATTTGTGGTTCATTGGACTTCCTGAATGGATATAGGCTCATCTTTCATCATATCAGGGAAGATCTCTTCCAACAAATCTTGGAAAATTTCCTCAGGGGTTTTATTTTTCTCTTGCAGTTCTGGAATTCCAAGGACACGTAAATTATTCTTTTTGATGGTATCCCACATGAACCTTAGGATTTCTTCATTTTGTTTTCATCATTTTTCTGATTGATGCTTTTCCAAAGAAGTATTCAGGGATTTGTCTTCAATGTCATTAATTCTGTCTTTCATTTAATCAATTTTACTCCTTTGCCCTTCCAATGTGTTAGCTATTTTGGATAATTTAGTGTTAATCTTCTGGATTCTCTGTAGATTTAGAATCATTTCTAATTTTTCATTTATTTTGTCCTTTTGTTCTTGTATTTTCTTCCAAAATTCTTCTAGGGTTTTGTTTGTGGTTTCCTTGGTCTGTCTCTCAGTCCTTTGAAGATACCTAAATATAACACTTTTGAATTCCTTATCAGAGAATAATTCAGTTATGCTTCTTCCTCAGGGATGTGTTCTGCTTCTGTATCCTGCTCCCTAGCTTCTACCACTTTTTCTTGCTTCCTTGTGTGGTCTGTGCTGGTCTGTTGTCTCTGAGACATCCAGGCATTAATGTATTTATATCTCTGTTCACAGTGAAGAGCAGCCCAGTGTGAGTCAGGCTGTTCTTGCTGGTTGTTTATCATTGGCCCACTGGTGGAGATGGAAGTGATGGCTGTCACTTAGCAGGTGAATCTGCAGGAGGTTTTGGTGTAGTTGTGTCATATGGGGACTGTTGCTGTCTTCCACTCAGTTAGATGAAAACAACAATCAACTAAACATCAAAAAACTAAAAGCAAATAGAAAAAAATATGCAGTGTAATCACACTGAAACAGTAACTAAAAAAAGAAAAGGGAAAAAGAAAAAAAAAA
>NW_006921591.1:32929869-32930875 GCF_000298275.1 Orycteropus afer afer
TAATTTGTCATGATCCATACAATCAAATGCCTTTGCATAGTCAATAAAACACAAGTAAACATCTTTCTGGTATTCTTTGTCTTGAGCCAAGATCCGTCTGACAACAGCTATGATATCTCTTGTTCCACATCCTCTTCTGAATCCAACTTGAACCTGTGGAAGGTCTCTGTCAATATACTGCTGCAACCGTTTTTGAATTATCTTCAGTAAGATCTACTTGTGTGCGATATTGATGATATTTTTCAACAATTTCCACAATCTGTGGGATCACCTTTCTTTGGAATGGGTACAAATATGGATCTCTTCAAGTCAGTTGGCCAGGTGGCTGTCTTCCAAATCTATTGGCATAAATGAGTGAGTGCCTCCAATGGGGCATGCGTTTGTTCAAATATCTCAATGGGTATTCTGTCAATTCCCGGACCCTTGTTCTTTGCCAATTCTTTCATTGCAGCTTTGACTTCCTCCTTCAGTACCATTGGTTCTAGATCATATGCCACTTCCTGAAATGGATGAATATAGACCAGTTCTTTTTGGTACAGTGACTCGGTGTATTCCTGCCATCTTCTCTTGATGTTTCCTGAATCATTCAATAATTTGCTCATAGAATCTCTCAATATTGCAAGTTGAGGCTTAAAATTTTTCCTCAATTCTTTCAGTTTGAGAAATGCTGAGTGTGTTCTTCCCTTTTTGTTTTCAAACTCCAGGTCTTTGCACGTTTAATTATACTAATTAGTTTTGTCTTCTCGAGCTTCTCTTTGAAATCTTCTGTTCAGCTCTTTTATCTTGTCATTTCTTCCATTGGCTTTAGCTACTCTCCACTCAAGGGCAAGTTTCAGAGTAGTTTCTGTCATCCACTTTGGTATTCTCTTCTTTTATCATCTTTTTTAGTGATCTCTTGCTTTCTTCATGGGTAATGTTCTTGATATCCTCTCACAATTCTTCTGGTTTTTGGTCATTGGTGTTCAATGCATCAAATCTATTCTTTAGATGATCTCTAAATTCAGGA
>NW_006921591.1:32931564-32933339 GCF_000298275.1 Orycteropus afer afer
TTCCTAGATTCATACTTCATACATTCCATGTTCCAATGATTAATGGATATCTGCGGCTGTTTCTCTTCAATTTGAGTGGTGCCACATCAGCAAGTGGAAGTCTTAAAAGCATTTCCTTATCCATAGGAGTAAGGCTGGATTTCTCAGATGTTGCAGCTCTTTCCCAGTCCTATTTTGAGAGCCTTCTAATGTAACCAGAGTATTCATAAAGATGTACAGTAATGAATCAAACAGTTTTTCTTTGCTTTTCATAAGGTTTTTCCTGGCCAATTCTTTGAGAAGTGGACAGCCTCTTCCTTCTTCCTAGTCTTTCTCAGTCTGTAAGCTGGGCTGGTACCTGTGCACCATGTGCATCCCACTGGGTTTGAAACAACAGTAGCTCAGCCTCAAAACTCACATCAACACATCACCATGACAGGACAAATCGACAGACAATTTTGTCTCCCTGTTGGCAACCTCTTGTACCACCCTTACCTGGATCCCTGTGGCTGATTCCTCCTCTTTCCAGATTCCTGGGCCTGTGATCCCCTTTCTCCCACTCTCCCACCCTGCTGCTTTGGGTGTGTCTGAGTTCCCTCTCCTCAACTGGATCCTTGCAGCTGACTGCTCCTTTGTCCAGGTTCCTAACTTTTAATCCCCTTTCTCTCGCTCTCTCACCCTGCTGCTTTGGGTGTGCCTGAGTTCCCTCTACTCACCTGGTTCACTGTAGCTGACAGCTCCTCTGTCCATGTTCCTGGCTTTTTATTATATATAGTGTTGTAAATATAAAATATATCAAATACTAATTCTTCCAAAACAAATATGAAAATATGATTAAGTTCTTATTGGTAATATATGGAGGGATTGAATAAAACTAGTTTAAAGATTACATGAAGATGTAAATACTTGAGAATAAACAAGAACATTTTGAGTTTGCTTTTAAATTTTGAATTAGCGATACAGCTGCAGAATTACTACAATCATATGGCTGTAGTTTGGCACAGGAATGCACAAACAGATTGCCAGGATACGAGAAAGCATAATATAGTGTAAAAAAAGACATTGTATGTAAGAAAAATGTTATTATAAATGGCAAACATGGCATTTTAATTCAGTGGTAAAAGGACTGGTTGTTTAACAAATGGTACAGGCACAGCTGGCTATCCATCTGGAAGAGTATAAAACTGAATTCCCTTCTTCCTGTGAAAATAAAGTCCAAATGAAGTAATGACCTAAATTTAATAATAATAATAATAATAAGTATGAAAATCTTAGAAACTATATGGGCATTGTTAATGCAAGGGAAATCTTTTATTTAACACTGAAGATACATTTTATGAAAGTAGATATGAACATATTTGAATTTGTACATATTTAATATTTTCCTGTGATGAGATTCCATAAACAACATAAAAAATAACTTGGAGAAATATTTTCAATGAAGAGAACAGATATTTTTGTTATTAATATACAGAGACCTCCTAGAAATTTACAGAAACAAGTCAAATAGTAGAACTGAAGAAGGAGCAAAGGATGAGAAGAAGCAATTCATACAGAAGCAAGTGGCAAGTAGCTATGTGAAAAGATTTTTTAATTCAATAATTATGAATGAAATGCAAATTAATGTCACAATGAATATTTCTTTATATTTATTTATCTGAGAAAAATGAAAACAAATATATGGTTTATTTACGGGATTTCTTTTTTTTTTTTTTGGAGATATGTGGATAATACGGCAGCATCATATTGCTAGAGTAATGTTATAACTTTCAAGGTTTATTGTGTAAATATTCTAA
>NW_006921591.1:32933439-32938033 GCF_000298275.1 Orycteropus afer afer
TCATTTTACATCAATATATAACCTATATTTACTAAGTTTACTTTGTATTTATTTCTTTAAAACTAAATGTTGTATTGTTGGTAAGATTTAATTATTGAGTTTATTCCCTGAAAATATCATATATTCAATCCTTATGATTGCTCATGTTGTTGTGTTTTTTGGAGATCTCTCTCTTTGGCTTAATTTTTACTGATCCCCCCCCCCAAATAGATATGAGTAAGAAGCTCCAGTAACACAGTAGTTAAAGTGCTCAGCTGCTAATTGAAAAGTCAGTGGTTAAAAACCACCAGCTATCTGCTGCACACTGGAGAAAGAAATGGCATCTGCTTTAGTATATATTACAGCCTTAAGAGCCCCATGAGGCCGTTCTTCTCTGTCCTATACAGTCACTGTAGAGTAACTATAGCTATAAGGTCATTAAGAGTCAGTATCAACTTGATGGTAATGAGGGTTTACTTATTTATTTAATTTTTAATTGCTGTACTCCTTTGAGTACAGGAAAGGAGGTTTGGCAGTGGCAAATTCCCAGAGTCTCTGTCTGTTTGGGATTATCTTGATTTCCCCCTTATTTTTAATAACAACTTTACTAGGTAAAAAATTATTTGTTGGCAATTGTTTTCATTCAATGTTTTATGCATATCATTCCATTATCTCCTGGCCTCTTGTTATTCTGAGGGGAAAAATCCATACTGATTCATTTCTTGCCTTTAGTTTTCTGTAATTTATTAGGACATGGCAAGGAGTTGTTCTTTTTGAGTTCTTTCTAATTGAGTTTCATGTAGTTTCATGTATTTACAAACTTATTTTGCTGTTGTGTGGGAATTTTTTTCTGATTATCTCTTGGAAAATTGTTTCTGTACCTTTATTGTTGTCATACTGCTCTGTGATTCCAGTAATTCTAATGTTGGACTGCTTAATTGAATCTCGTGTTGATATTTGATCTTGTTTGCTTTTCTTTATTCTTTTCTCTTATTTCTCTTGAGATTTGGTATGCTCAGTTATTTTGTCTTCTAGTTTACTTATTCTATCTTCTAGCTTTTGCCCACTTGACTCTGTTATTGTTTCTCATGCTTTCAGGGAGCTTTGGTAGCTTAGTGCCTAAGGCATTTGACTGCTGACAAGAAGGCTGGCAGTTCAAACTCACCAGCCACTCCTCAGAAGGAAGATTGTGTAATCTACTTCCATAGTGATACTGCCTTGGAAAAACAAGGGGGAGTTGATATGAATTGGATCTGACTCAATGTCACTGAGTTGTTTTTTTTTTCCTTTCTTGTCCCTTGCTTTTTCTAAGTCAGTTCTTTATTCTTCAGTTTCAGTAGTTATTTTTTGTTTGTTTTTTGTGTTTCCAATTTCCTTGTTGAACCTCTGATTTTTTTCCTTTGCTTTTTTTTCTTTATTTAAACATATTTAGCACTATAGTCTGAAAATTTGCAAATCTTTCCAATAATCTGGCCAACATAAGAGGAATTACTTCTTCTTCACATTTTCTTTTACTTGGTCCTTACTCTCTTGTCCCCAGAAAGGGTCAAAAAAAAAAGGAAAGAAAGAAAAAAGGAACACATCCACTAGGGAACACTGTGACATTCTTATTTAACTATAAGGTATATTTTCAATTTGCCACTTTGGACTGTTCATGACAAGTTACTAGTAGTCAAGGAAATGAGTCACCACACTTCCAGGGGTAGGTGAAGCTGATAATAAGGACTCCTCAAATAATTAGGGGAGGGGAAATCAAACTTGCATGGCTCCATTTTCTGACTTACAAAAATGTTGATTGCTGATGCCTCATATTGATGTTCGTCTCTAGTAGTTGCCTTCAATTGAAGGTAGATACCATAAACAAGGTTATGTCACCTTGCAAGAGCAAGCCTTATGCAGTGATTGAATGGTATGAGAGCATAGAGGCCTGGCTCCCTTGCCTTAATTTAAGTAAACTTGAAGCACAATCCTAGTTCCAGACCACTCCAAGAGGACAAAAGCCCTCTGTGGTACAAACAGCAAAGTACAATTTTTCTCTCCACCCATATGTCCTCCTTCCCTTACAAACCCTCCTTTCTAAAATCACTGCCCAACAAAACACCTGCATGCAAATCTCTACCACAAAGTAATTTCTAGGAAATCTATCTTAAGGCAGCATTTTGCTTTTAATTAGTATTGGAAAAAATAGGACTTTTATTATAAGCACAAGCAACACAACACAACGCCCCCACTGCCGTGGAGTCAGATCTGACTCATAGCCACCCTTCCTTGGGTTTCTGAGGCAGTGTCACTATGGAAGTAGATTGCCCAATCTTCCTTCTGAGGAGTAGCTGATGGGTTTGAACTGACAGGCTTCTGGTTAGCAGTCAATACCTTAGGCACCGTGCCATCAGAGCTTCTTATTACAAGTACAGGAAAATATAATTTTATTACTAGAATAAAAAAACATATTAAGACTATTAATGAGGGTAAAATTGAATTCTTCACAGCTGGATTAAAGAAGAACCTAAACTTATTTGAACAAAAATATGTAAGTAACAACATACAATTATTAATATTTATAAAGTCAACTGGAAGGAAAAATATCAAGCAGATCAGTGATTTATATAATGTAAATGGATTGATTTTGTTTAGAAAATATGTGAGAATACATGCTTTGGTTTCAAAATAAAACTAAACAAGATTCTCTTCATCACAACACCCAAAAATGATTAGTAACAATTTTTCAAAATATATTTGTCAAGAGTTACAGGTAAATATTTTACATGCATTTTTTGTTACCAAATAAAGTTATAAATTATCTTAAGAAATCAGAAACACAGGGAAGACATAAACACAAAGAAACTAGAAAGGAGATAAATGAAAAGATGAATAAATAAATAAAAATAAAGTTTAAAAAGCAGAGAGATTTAATCCCATAATTAATCCCTTGAAAAGACAAAAGTATTAATATGACTCTACTAAATATGATTAGTGCTTGGCATACATACAGCTAGAATGCTTCTTAAAAGCGAGAATGGTACAACTTCATCTCATGTTCTATGGATGCATTATCAGTAGAGACCAGTCTCTGGAGAAGGATATTGTGCTTGGTAAAGCAGAATATCAATGAGAAAGATGAAGACTCTCAATGAGATGGTTTGACACACTGGCTGCAATAATGAACTCAAACTTAACAAATATGAGGATGCAGCAGAATCAGGCAGTATTCTATTCTGTTGTACATAGGGTTATTATGAGTCAGATCTGACTCAAAGGCACCAAAGAACAAATATGATTGAGGAAAAAAAATATGAGTGAGAAAATAGATACAACTGCACAAATATCAGAGATAAAAGAATTATAATCATAGCAAACAGTTTTGTGGAAATAATTCAACACAACAGATTATGGCTGAATTTCTAGCAAAAACTAAAATATTAAAATTGACTGAAAAGGAGGTGAAAAGAATAAAGCAAACAAATTTAGAAAACATTGGAAAGATGATGGAATATTTACTGCTGGAAAATCAAAATGTCAGATATATTTGTAGCTAATATTTTTCTTTTAAAAAGCATGGAATCAAAATATTATTTAAAATTCTATAAAATGTTTATTAAAAATTATGCTCTTCAATTTATTTTATGAAGGTAACAATTCATAGTACAAAGTTCTGATAAAATTATATACAGAAAAATTTACCAAATTCAGTTATGAATATTGATAGAAAAATTTAAAATACATATATACAGCCTTGTACGTCATTACATCTGTTCAAGCAACATTTGATCCAGTATATGTCTTGGTCTTATAAGGTTATACAACACCAGGAGAAATACGATCTTATAGCCCCACTTCATACAAGGGCAAGTGTAGGAGAAAAGCTTACAGTCATGCATCATTTAACATCCCTGATACTTTCTTGAAAATAGGACATTATGTGATTTGAATATTTTGCCAACACAATATTGTATACCTACTTGCCTTCTTCTAGGCCCTTTCCCCCTTGGTCACTGCACACTTGGATGTGGGCCTGGCCATTCACCCCCTTTCCATGTTTGCCACTCTCTTCCCCTGTTATTTTTTCCACCTCACCCACTCCTGTGGTGCTCCTGCAGGCTTCACCTCCTCCTGACGCTGTTGAACTTTATAGGACCACAGATGTATATGCAATCAAACATTGCTCAAATGGACATCGTGCAGCACATAATTGTAAGGTGTTTGTACTATGTCCAAATTATATAACATACTATTTCACAAAATGTATTATAGATGTTAATAGACACATGACTCTCTCTGTCCCTGTCTCTGTCTCTCTGTCTCTCTCTATATATAAACACAAAATATAATCTATGCATAAAAAAATAATAGACTAATACAACTTAAGGAAATAGAATTTATTCTGGAAATATAAGGATGGTTCAGTATTAAAAAGTTTGTTACTCTTATCTTTTATATCAATATGCTAGAGGAGGTAATCTTAGAATCATACTAATAGACATAAATTTTAAATGAAAAGAGAAATAAAAGGAAATTCCTTGAATATAATCTATGCATAAAAAAATAATAGACTAATACAACTTAAGGAAATAGAATTTATTCTGGAAATATAAGGATGGTTCAGTATTAAAAAGTT
>NW_006921591.1:32946683-32951280 GCF_000298275.1 Orycteropus afer afer
CCCACAACTCTGGGAGTCTGCCCTATAGAAATATAAACTACAGTTTACAAAAGGGGTGAATATTTGAAAATATTTGAATAAAATTTTGCATATTTACAACATGGAATATTAAAAAGATATCAAAAATAATGAATTGGGAACATACAGTTGACTTGGATTTCTCCAAATGAGAAACAAAACAAAAAATGTGTGAATAATATGTCATATTTGGAGAAGAAATAACAACTCTGATAAGAAAAAAAAAAAAAATCTCTGTATATGTGTATCCACATAAAATTAAGCTATTTGCAATCCAATTGATTCTGAGTCCTGGCAACTTAAAGTAAAACTTTGCTCTTTGGGATTTTCAATGACTACTTTTAGGAAGCAGATAATCCAGCCTTCTTCCAAGTCCACTCTGAGTGGATTGGAGTTTCTCCAACATAGCAGTGGTTGTAAGGATGGTACAGGATGGAGCATCGTCAACCTTCTGTTGTACATAGGGTGTCTATGAGTTAGAACTGATTCAACAGAGTATGTGTGTGTGTGTGTGTGCAAACACAGACACACAGTCACACATATATACAAATGCAGTTTTATACATGTACGATGCAGTTATATATATTCTTTTGCTCATAAGAACAAGCAAATAGTGATATATAAGCAGCTAGAACAAGAGGTCCATCTCTGCTGCTGAAGACTGTGGGTTTAACATGCCATAGTGTCCCTCTTGCTTTGTTGCTGACATCACACTGGCTTTTTATTCCCCCAGATTCCCTATTGTCTGCCAGATTTTTAAGAGTTTCACTTGGGGCTGCATAAACAATGGTGGTTTAATGATAACCAAATCTTGTTAACTTTATTTAAAAATAACAATAATAACCTAGTATCTTATATTTTGGGAAGTTATTTGTTCTTTACCATAGTAATTTAATGTGTAATGAAGCTCTTGCACAAATAACCTGATAAATTACCCAATAGTCCTCAAGTCCTCAACCAGGGTAGTGATGAACCCAGTTAAATTTTAGATTAATTAAACTTGATCAGGTTGTTTAAATTGAAGGGCAAATAATTAAATAAATACATGTCCTATAAACCAGTTAAAACCACTTGCCACTGAGTCAATTCTATCCCATGGGCACCCAATCTCTATAAGAATGAATAGAACTGTGTTCCATAAGGTTTTCAATGGATGCTGTTCTGGAAGTAGATTGTCAAGCCTTTCTTCAAATGCACCTCTTTTTTTTGTGTGTATGATTTGGATGAAAGTTTACAGAACAAATTAGTTTTCCATTCAACAATTCATACACATTTTACATTGTGACATTGATTAAAATTCCCACAATGTAGCAACACTCTTATTTCCTTCCTGTGTATACCATTCCCCTTCATCTTTCTTTCATGCCCCTTCCTGTCTTCTGAGATTTATCCCTGAGCAAATGCTGCCCTTTTAATGTAGTATGGTTGATTCTTCTAAGAAGTTCATCCCTCCCTGGTATTATTGTTCACTTTATAGGCCTGCCTATCATTTGGTGGAGCTCTGGTATCATAGTGCCTAAGGCACTTGACTGCTAACCTCGGAAGGAAGGTTGGGCAATCCTACTTCCGTAGTGATACTGCCTCAGAAACCTAAGGAGGGGTCACTATGAGTCGGGGCCAACTCGACGGCAAATAACAACAACAACAACATCATTTGGTGGAAGTTAAGTCATGGGGATGCATTTAATTCTAGGCTTCAAGAATATCCAAAGATAAAAGTCCCTGTGGTTCCACCAGTCTCTACAAGATCAGTAAACCTGGTCTTTATGACTTTGAGATTGTACCACATTTTTCTCCCATTCTATAAAGGATCTCCTATTATGAACTCTTTCAGAACAATCAGCAGTGGTAGCTGGGCACCTTCTAATTCTTCTGGTTTCAGGGTCATAGAAGCCAGATTTTCCATGGGCCATTAGTCCTTGGGCTGGTAGTTTCATTGTGTCTTTGATTTTCTTCACTCTTCTTTGCTCCACATTGGGGGGAAGGAGTGCAATAATTGCATCTTAGCTGCCTACGCACAATCTTTTAATAACCCAGTCACTGTATATGGAGAAAGGGGTTAGTCAGAGATTCTGCTTCTGCAGTTCCCTTTCTAATCTAGCTATGGGATTAGTTACGATGCATAACACTGTTTATCCTTATCCTTTCAGTTTGTGATTTTCCTAAGTGATTGCTCCAAGACTTAGTCAATTATTTCTCCCTTTCCCTTGGGTTTTGCTGGTGAAGCAATCATTTGTATTCATTTCAGAAACACCAAGAAAATAGAAATCATTGAACCTGTCTCGTTCTTAGTTTTTTTTTTTTTCTTTTTAATGTGTGAAATATGTATAATGATATTTTATTTATCCCTCTCTCTTTGGTATGATGAGAATTAATAAAATAATTAACTGTATATCAGCTCCTAGTAAAGATGAATAGTGTAAATACAACTTTTTGTTGTTCATGATTTTTCAACACTGTGATCCCATGTATCTCTCAATTTTTCTAATAATTGCTTGGAGATCTGCTTTAAGTAGAAGGTAAAAGGCCTGGAAATCAAGAGAAGTAAAAGTAAATTCTCTTATAGACTGTTAAAAAGAATCAACTGTTTTGCAACAAGGCTGTTGGCACTTGGCAAAGCAACATAAATCCCAAGTATGATTTTGCTACTCATAGCAAGGGAAAAAAAATAAATAAAATCTCTCCGAATCACCTCTTCTTCACCATCTTCACAGCCTTAACTTGTAACTTCTCACCCTCATTTTCTTTTTCATATGTTGCTGCTCCTGAATGCAGCCCCTTCTCTATGTTTCCTTCAGAGAAAACATTTTAAACTTCAAATATTTTTTTCTGAAACACAAATTTATTTCCCATGAGGCCCATGCTGGAAACTCTTGTCTGGCCCATTTACCTCCCAAACAAAATCCCCTTCTTTGACATGATCTGAGGTTATCGTTCATGAGCTTTCTCTAAAAGCTCATTTTCACATTAATTCTCCACTGCCTGTATACTTTTCATTGCCAGCTCTAGAGAGAGAAGTGAGAATACGTTCTGTTAGTGTCAATGTTAAGACAGTATCCAGGCTGTCTTCATATATGTACCCATCACTCTCCAGTTATCATGGGCTCTGGCTAGCTCAGGAGCTGAGATTTGGACCTTCATGTTGGGATAGACTGGCCTGTATCTGTGTGGTGTTGAGAGAACTGCAAGTGTCTAATCATAAAAATCCTGCACAGGAAAGTGAAAACAAAACAAAACAAAAGGTATAAATTTGGGAGATCTGGTGACATAGTGCCTAAGGCATTTGACTGCTAATCAGAAGGCTGGAGATTCAAACCCACCAGCCACTCCTCAGAAAGAAGGTTAGGCAATCTAGTTCCGTAGTGATACTGCCTCAGACACCCAAGGAAGGGTCACTATGAGTCAGATTCAACTTGATGGCAGTGAGTTTGAAGTACAAATTAGAAACTCTAGCAGGGAGCAAAGAGGTTCAGGAACTCAAAGAAAAAGTTTGGTGGGAAAGAGTTTCTGAGGCTTGATGTATAATATATTTTTAACTGGCTCAAGTTTATTTTCTTTGTAATACATCTTCCATTTTGTTTTATTTCCTCAGAGCAAACACTAGACCAGACCAGCATCTCCTTACCTCCTTAAATGCTGTTCTTTGGCTTAATAGTGTGTCTTACTTACAGCTTACGGCTCATAAGTTTTAAATGTGAATAAAGCAATTTTCAGTCTCAAATCAACCAATGAGAAACCAAAAGGAAGTGAATGTCCAAAAGCATGTAGATGTAGGATGTATTCATGTGAGTTGTAAATCATAACTAAAATAACAAGTTTATAGCCAGAACAAGTAGTGTGCTGGTAGACTTAAAAACTGGCTCTTAGAGTGGGGAGCACTGATTGTAGCATTTGTAGATTCCAATGCTGTAAACAGTCTGACCATGACCAGTTTTAAGCTACCCATTTTTTTCAGAATCCATCTCTCAAAATTTGTGAAAATTTAAGAATTAATTTTCCAAAGCTTGTGTGGATCAGCAATACCACAACACTCAGTAAGCCCAGAATGTCCTGGAAAAAATAAGTAAATAAATAAAAAACATGTATCTTCTATGTTTCTACAAGTTTATTGGTATGTTCTGAAAGAATTCCTAGGTATATAGTAGAGCTGACAAGGGACAAAGTTGTAGTCACTTCTTGTCCACAGCTAGTTATCCAGAGGGAGTGAGTAGTTGAACCTGTGGGCTCCAGACCATAGTTGCATGGGACATCAAGTACAATTGGTGTAACATACTACACAAAAATATTGTTCTACATCCTACTTTGATGAGTAGCGACTGTGATCTTGAAAGCTTGCAAGCTGCCATCCAGATGCAACAATGGATCTTTCCTCATCCAGAGCAAAGAAGAATAAAGAAAACCGAACATGCATGGAAACAATTAGCCCAAATGACTGGTACACCATGAGATTCTCACCCTATATAACTATAAGACCAGAAGACCTAGATGGTGCCTGGCTACCACTGTCAACCATTCAGAGGGGGTTCTATATACGAGATCTGGGACAGAGTGGGAGAACAATGTGGAGCAAAATTCAAAA
>NW_006921591.1:32951380-32953931 GCF_000298275.1 Orycteropus afer afer
TTTATTCTGGAAATATAAGGATGGTTCAGTATTAAAAAGTTTGTTACTCTTATCTTTTATATCAATATGCTAGAGGAGGTAATCTTAGAATCATATTAATAGACATAAATTTTAAATGAAAAGAGAAATAAAAGGAAATTCCTTGAATATATGAGAAATATTATTGTTGAATATAAGAAATATGATTGAAATTATTGTTTAGAATAATATTTGTTATTATTATTATTATAAACAATAAAACAGTTAATATTTAAATTAAACCCATGGGACAGACAGTGTGCCTGATATTACTATTATTAATGAAATTGACTAGGCATTTTTTCCAATGCCTGTAGGATAAGAAAATAAATAATAGATATAGATGTTGAGAAAGAACAAATCAAACTACCTCTTTTAGTTCATTGTATTATAGAAAATCCAAAGGACTCTAGTAAGAGGTGGAAAACAAAACAAAACAAAACAAAAATGTTGTGGAGTCAATTCCAACTCAGTGACTGTTTAGCACAAAGTAGAATTGCCCCATAGAGTTTCCAAGGCTATAATCTTTACAGAAGCAGACTGACACATTTCTCCATAAAGAGGCTGGTTGGTGTGAACCACTGACCTCTCAGTTAGTAGTCAAGTGCTTAATCTCTACTTCATCAGGTTTCCTTAATGAACGATAACTACCATTTCAATACAATGATAAGGAAGATATATACATAGATAAATGTCCTCAAATTGACTCCTAGTCAAGATAACATTATGTACAACAGAGAGAGATTCCCTGGTTCTGTTTCATTCTCACAATTACCAACATGTTTGAATCCATCATTGTAATTATTGTAACAATTCATCTCACCTAGAGGTGGTAACATAGGGCTTAAGGCACTTGACTGCTAACCAGAAGGTTGGTGTTTCAAACCCACCAGCCACTCCTCACAAGGAAGGTTGGGCAATCTACTTCCGTAGTGATACCACCTTGGAAACCCAAAGAGGGGTCACTGTGAGTCGGGTCTGACTCAAGGGCACATAACAACAGCAACAACAGAGCATCTCTTGCCCTCACTGACCCTGCGCTTCACAAAACATGTTGTCCTTCTCTAATGACTGATCCATTTTTATTACAAGAGGTCTGGTTGTGTATTGCCTAAGGCACTTGACTGCTAACTAGGAGGCTGGTGGTTCAAACCCACCAGCCACTACTCAGAAGGAAAGTTTGGCAATCTACTTCCATAGTGATATTGCCTTGGAAACACAAGGAGGGGTCACTATGAGTTGGGTACAATTCAACAGCACATAACAACGACAACAACAACAACAAAGCAAGTGAATCAGAAAATGTTCAGTTGTGATCAATAGGGTTTTCATTGGCTAATATTTAGAAATAGATCATCAGGCCTTTTTTACTAGTCTGTTTTAATCTGCAAGCTCCACTGACACCTGTCCAACCTGTGTGACCCTGTTGGGTTTGAAATACCAATGGCAAAGCTTCCAGCATCACAGTAGTGCACAATCCAGTACAGTAAGGTAAACTGACAGATGGATGGTGAATTACTAAAATGGAGAGATATAAATGAACATACAAAAATAAGTTTGTTTCTTTTTTTTTTCTCTTTAGCAATAAGCAATTAGAGACAGAATTAGAAGACGCTGTTCAAAATAGCCACAATAGATATTTTAAGAGACTCAGAAATAAATTATCTATCTACTTTGCATAGCTCCAAAAAACATGGAATATAGGAAGAAAATGTGTGAAAGTGGATTACAAGAGAAATATTATAATATATAACTCACTGCCATCAAGTCAATTCCCACTCATAGTGACCCCATTGGGTTTCCAAGGCTGTAAATCTTTAGAAACTGGTGGGTTCAAAGAAATGAACTTTTCCAGAGCCCCTTGTTATATATTGTTGTTGCTGTTATGTGCTATCGACTCATAGTGACCACTCCTTGGGTTTCCAAGGTAGTATCACTATGGAAGTAGATTTCCCAACCTTCCTTCAGCTTGTTATATATGTTGTTGTTGTTGATAGATGCCGTCGAGTCATTTCTGACTCATAGCTAACCCATGCACAGCAAAATGAAACACTGCCAATCCCGTGCCACCTCCATGATCCCAGCTATACTTGAGCCCTTCATAGCAGCCACCATGTCAATCCATCTCGTTGAAGTCCTCTCCCTCTTTCATCGACCCTCCACCCTACCAAGCACGACATACTTCTCCAGGGAATGGTCTCTTCTGATAACATGACCAAAATAGGTGAGGCAAAGTCTGGCCATTCTCGCTTCCAAGGAGCATTTCGGGTGCACTTCCTCTAGGACAGATCTGTTAGTTCTTTTAAAATTGTTGTTGTTGTTGTTAACTGCCGTTGAGTCATTTCTGACTCATAGCGACCCCATGCACAGCAGAACGAAACACTGCCCGATCCCGAGCCAGCCGCACAATCCCTGCTATACAATGATGCTATAGCTCATCATTGCAGCCACCGTATCAATCCATCTCGTTGAAGGCCTCCCCCTCTTTCGTCGACCCTCCACCCTACCAAGCATGACATCCTTCTCCAGGGAA
>NW_006921591.1:32954225-32959094 GCF_000298275.1 Orycteropus afer afer
GGACCAGGTTTGCTGGTGTGATAGACCCTCATGGAACCACTGAATCTATGGACTCTTGCTGTGCTTAAGGTCCAGAATTGAACCCAATTCCTGTGGCTTCCAGACAAATGAAAGACAAGCATATGAGCTTAACATTTACATTAGGTAGACACACTCTTTGGCGAGAACAGTCATAGGAGAATAGAAAGTCTGCATATGCACAGGGAGACAACTCAGGAGGCAGGAGTGCATGGAGGGAAGGACACAGGGAAGAGTTAACTATGGGGAAGAATAAGGAGAGGAGGTGTTGCATTGTGCTAAATTGTAGTCAATGCAATGAGACAAAGTATATATAAGCTTCTGTATGGAAAGTGAATTTTCTCTTTGAACTTTCACCCAAATCACAATTATAACAATAATTTAGGACAATAAAAGGAAAGAAGTAGAGAGGGGGTAGTGAAGGAGGAAGGAGGAAAAGAAGGTAAAACTGAAAGAAGGAAGGAAGAAGGAAAGAAAGAAGAGGTGAGAGGGACATAGAGGGAAAGGAAGGGAAATAGAAGAAGAGATGAAGAGAGAAAGAAATGTAGGGAGGAAGGGAGGAAGGAACACTCAAGGTGCAGCCAATAAATACCCAAATCTGTGTGCAGCACAAGTGGAGAGTGTTCTCTAAGAGCTGAAGTAATCCTTTGTGAGACAAAGCTAAGGCATACAGAGTCCCTGAGGATGGTCCAAACTCAGCCTCAAAGCCCCTGATGCTGAGGGATTTCCTTCATCTCACCCCCTTATGGGCCACCACCTATTCAGGGTTTACTCTCTGACTAGCTCTTTAATAAAGGCACATTGAATATGTCATCTCAGACAACTCTGGAATATAGGAACCATTCTTCAGACTGGGCAGACAGGGAAACCAAAGCTTGTAGAGGTCAAGTCAATTTCTTGTGATTTATGAATATTTTACAATATCCAATGCTTATATATACTTCATGGCAATGTTTCATGTGCACTTCATAAGAGATTAATTAAATCTCAGTACTTAGAATTAATAAGCAATGCCATTTTCCAATAATGTATGTTTAATCAATGTATTCTGAATAAATAATTTTACATAGTACTTACAAGTGACCACAGTAAAGCCACCTGACAATAAAAATCATCCTACTTTCTTCCTGAACAGGGACTGGGCTTGGTGATAAACACTTTTAATGCTGAAATTTGCTTGAAGTTTTGTTTTAATAACATCTGCCTTTTATTGAGCCCCTACTGTGTTCAATTCACTTTAGAGATGTCATCTACCTTCCTCTGCAAGAAGACCTTAAAAAGAACACATCTTATCACCATATTACAGCTGAGAAAGAAAAACTCAGAATAAGTGAGTTGTTCAAGTTTACACAACTCATAAGTGATAGAGTCAATACTCACACCCAGATCGGTCCAATGTCAAATTTTACTCCCATTCCTTTGATAATATAACTTCCTTCATTTCCTGACTTGAGATACCCTCACCATCAAGCCTACCCCAATAGCCTCTTGTCTCACACTGAGGTAGCACATATGCAGTTCACCGCACTGTGTGAAGAGCTATGTATCCCACACGGATTAGCTGTTTCAAACACAATTAAATTCAAATCTATTTCACTTCACAGAATAGTCACTTCTTCCAATTCAACACCAGATGCATAGCTATTCAATAAATGCTGTTTTAAAAGTTCAGGGAATGTACACAGCATAACCCAGTAGACCTCATGTCTCAGCTTTAATCATAATTGGAATATGTTTATAATCTTTTTATTCATCTATACTAACATCAAGATTTTAATTACAAATTTGCAGCTTCATCTCATAACGAAGGGGGAAAAATCCCTCACAATGTTGTTAATTGAACTTAATTTAATGTGATATGAAATATATTCAGATGGATCCTTAGGTACTCTAGAAATAGAACAGTAAAATACCTCTTAAATCTAAATTACATTTGAAAAAGAGGATTAGATTATTCCCAGGATCCTCCAATAAACGATAGTCTGCTGAAATTTATCTTCTGCTTTCCAAACAAAGCAGAGGCTCCAGCCTGACATGCTGAATGCTTTATGAGTTCATTTACCTTGAAAGTCACACCAGTGTCTTCCTGGCACGTGGACCTAATGACGGGTACCTGTAAAGGGATGAGTGCTGTGGCACATTTATGGGGACTCTCAGGTCAGGTAAGCTGCCATAGATTGAGTTATATATTTAGAGTCAGACTAGGACTCAATTCCAAACTGACATTTGCTAGCTCTGTGACCTTGAATAAGTAGCTTAGCATTGCTGAACTTCTAGCTTCTCATTTGTAAAGTGATGATAATTCTATGTGCCTTGTAGACTTATTGTGATGTTTAGGGATGATGTGTGTAAATAGCCTGGCTCAGAGCAAGCAAGTAATAGATCATAGAGATTACTAATATTACAACAATTATTAATATTATTAGTACAAGAAGGGACTGAAGAGTTTAGAAAAATCTATTCACAGCTCTAGTCAATGAATGAAATTTGATGGCATGACCTTGTGGAATCCACCATCCCTTTATTTTTTATTTTTCTTATTTTAAATTAACATGTACAGAGATACAGAGAGGTAGACTTAATGTATCTTTTGGGGAGGCACTCTTCAACCCCAAACAGTATGCTTTCAACCCCAAACAGTATGCTTTCTGTCCCCCCTCCAGTACTCCCCCTTTCAAAATATGTTCCTGATTCCTAAGTTTTCCAAGTCAATTCTAAGTCTAAAATGTCTCTAAATATATTCATATCAAAAGGTTTAAAATTTTATAAGTGTCAGAAGAAGTCAGAGTTGTGGGTATTAATGAGGTAGGAGGGGTCAGTACAAACATAGGAGTAACCAGTGAGGAGATGCAAAGCCCAAGAGGACACCCTAGATGTGGTTAATAGGGAGGGAAATTACAGAGAATCAGGATGGATCATGAGGATGTAAGTGGAACAAGAGAGAGCACACATTGTGTAAAGAAAAGGGAGGGGTCAGAAGCTAGATCTTAAGTAACAAAGTAATTAGTTAAGTTGAGATCATATTAGAGTAGAATGGTTCCTAATGTAATGTGGCTAAAGTCTCTGTTTATAAAATGAAGCAAAGCGACACACAGAGAAAATATACCCATATGAAAATGGAAGCAGAGGTTTAAGTGATGCCTTTACATGTCAAGGAATCCCAAGGATTTGCAGAAACCACTAGACGCTAGGAAGAGGCAAAGAGGTTGGTCAAAGCAACATGTTGATCTTGGGCATAATCTTCTAGAATTGTGACCTAATAAAATTATGTTGATATAACCAACCTAGTTTGTGATACTTTCCTACTGGAGTCCTGGGAAAAGAATATAATCTATAAAAAGCAATCATACATGAAAAATGCAAAAAATCATTAAGAAGAGAGGAAGGAAGAAAAAGACCAAAATGGATGTCAGAAGGGATGCTGAAATTTGTTCTTGAATGTAGAGATGCTAAAGCAAATAGACAAATGATGAAGTAAAAGTGCTGAATAGAAGCCTTCAAAGGGTGGCTTTAGAGGACACAGAAGAATAATATAATGAAATGTTCAGAGACCTGAAGTCAGAAAACCAGAAAGGAAGAATACACTTGGCATTTCTCCAGCTGAAAGATGTAAAGAAAATGTAAAGCCTCGAGTTTGAATATTGAAGAATTCTATGGGCAAAATATTAAATGACATAGAAAGCATCAAAAGAAGATAGAAAAAACACACAATTAGAGTACTACAAAAAATTGGTAGATGTTCAACAATTCCTGGAGATAGCACATGATCAAGAAATGATGCTATTGAAGGCAGAAGTTCAAGCTGCACTGAAGGCATTGGCAAAAAGCAAGGTTCCAGGAACTGATGGAATATCAACTGAGATGTTTCAACAAATGGATGCAATGCTGGAAGGGCTCACTCATCTATGCCAATAAATTTGATTAATAAACTTGGTCAACCAAATGTAAAAAATTCATATTTGTGCCCATTTCAAAGAAAAGTGATAAAAAAGAATACAGAAATTACTGAAAAATATCATTAATATTGTTGTTGTTGTTATGTGTCATGGAGTCAGATCTGACTCATAGCGACCCTTCCTTGGGTTTCCGAGGCAGTATCACTATGGAAGTAGATTACTCAACCTTCCTTCCGAGGAGTGGCTGGTGGGTTTGAACCGCCAGCCTTTTGGTTAGCAGTCAAGTGCCTTAGGCACTATGCTACCAGAGCTCCTTTCATTAATATTACACAAAAGTGAAATTATGCTGAATATAATTAAAAAATGTTTCCAGTATTACATTAATAGGGAACTTCCAGAAATTCAAGCCACATTCACAAGAGGATGCGGAATGAGGGATATCAGATGAATCTTGAGTGAAAGAAAAGAATACCATAAATATGTTTACCTGTATTGTATTGACTAGTCAAAGGCATTCACTGATAACATTTACGGATAACATTATGAAGAATAGGAATTCTTGCTGAAAGTAAAGAACATTTGAAACAATTACTGGGGAAAGAACAAAGATGAAAGCCTTCAGTATGGGTTTTTCAAGTCCTAACCCATTCCAGCATCAATTCTAAGTCTAAAATGTCTCTAAATATATTCATATGAAAAGGCTTAAAATGTTATAAATGTCAGAAGAAGGCAGGCAGTGTTGTGGCTATTAATGAGATAGGAGGGGTCAGTACAAACATAGGAGTGACCAGTGAGAAGATGAAAATTTTTGAAAACAAAAATTCATACAACTGGACAAATAATTAATATCACTATAAACAGAAAAGGAGCTCTGGTAGCATAGTGGCTAAAGCACTTGACTGCTCACCAGAAGGCTGGCGGTTCAAACCCACCAGCCACTCCTCGGAAGGAAGGC
>NW_006921591.1:32959618-32962004 GCF_000298275.1 Orycteropus afer afer
GGCATAGTGACTGCTAACCAGAAGGCTGGAGGTTCAAACCCACCAGCCACCCCTCAGAAGGAAGATTGGGCAATCTACTTCTGTAGTGATACTGCTTCAGAAACCCAAGGAGGGGTTGCTATGAGTCGGATCCGATTTGACGACAGTTGAGTTTGTAGACTGCCAGAAGAATGAACAAATTTTTCTTGGAAGAAGGGCAGCCAGAAACTCTTTAGAAGTGAGTCTGGTATTTTGGACATTTTATTAGGAGGGATCAGTCCCTAGAGACGGACTTCATGCTTGGTAAAGAAGAGAGCCAGCAAAAAAGAAGGCCCTGAAGGAGATATATTGATCCAATGGCTGCAACAATAGCCTGAAACATAACAATTGTGAGAAACAAAAAAAAAGCATTTTGCTCTGTTATGCATAACTTCACTATGAGACAGAATTGACTTGACAATGCCTAACAAAAATAAGAACAAGTAAAGAGATTGTATGTTGTTGTTGTTGTTGTTGTTAAGTGCCGTCGAGTCGTTTCCGACTCATAGCGACCCCATGCACAGCAGAACGAAACACTGCCCGATCCCGCACTAGCCCCACAATCCCTGCTATACTCGAGCCCATCATCGCAGCCACTGTATCAATCCATCTCGTTGAAGGCCTCCCCCTCTTTCGTCGACCCTCCACCCTACCAAGCATGACATCCTTCTCCAGGGAATGGTCCCTTCTTACAACATGACCAAAATAGGTGAGACGAAGTCTGGCCATTCTTGCTTCCAAGGAGCATTCTGGCTGCACTTCCTCCAGGACAGATCTGTTAGTTCTTTTAGCAGTCCATGGTACTTTCAGCATTCTTCGCCAGCACCACAACTCACTATATAGTAATCAAAAACCAACAACAAAAATGTCCCAAGATTCAGTTGCCTACACTGTAATTCTACTAAATCTTTGAAAAGAATTTAATATTCTCTTAATCCAGATCAAAGAAGAGTGAAGAAAATAAAAGATGCATGGCAACAATTAGTCCAAAGGACTAATAGACCATGAGAACCTCAATATATATACAATCCTGAGACTAGAAGAAGTAGATGGTGAATGAATACCAATGTCAATGACTTGGAAAGAGATCAGTATTGGATATCCTGAATAGACTGGGAGAAAAAATGAGCAAAATTCAAAAACATAAAAAAAAAAAAGACCAGAATTACTGGTCAGATAGATGAAAACCCAAGACTATGGCCTTTAGTCACCGTTCAAGCCTGAAATTGGACTCATCCCTGTGGCTTAAATCTTAGCAATAGACAGGCCTGGAAGCTAAACAACTACTCCAGGGAGAAATACTCTTTAGAACAATCAACCATGGAGGATCAGAAGGGCAGCATTTGTACATGGAGAAAGGTAGAGAGGCAGGAGTGCATAGGCAATAACTATATCAGGAAAGGGTAACCCCAGGGAGGAAGTGAGAGGGGAGCTGTTAAACTGCAGGGAATATAACCAGTGTCACAAAACAAAATGGATATGAACTGTTGAATTTAAAATAAATCTGCTTCATAAAATCTCTCCCAAATCACAATAAAAAGTTACAGAAAAGGAAAAAAGAAAGATTTGACATTAATTCTTCTCAAAATCTTTTAAAAACTGGAAACAGAAATGAACCCTAAGAAAGCTTGTTACATACTATCATGAGAGTAGGTTCACCTACATTCCATTAATTTTTTTTAAATTACTTTATTAATTTATTTTTACAGAAGTAGTATCTGAAGACCTGGAAAAGGAACGGAGGCATAGTGACTTGGACAAACTGGACCTAACCCAGTTGGGAAAATCCCAACGATGGAGAGGGACCTTCCTGTGTCCTCAGATGATCAAGGAAGAACTATGAGCTAATTTGTACTGCAAGAGAATGAAAAATTAGGAGTCCAATCCAAAAGGGACAAAATTAAGTGGTCTGTTGGCCACTTCCAACCTCCATATTGAACCTCAACCCCTAACTCCTCCACCACCACCAATGATTATGCATTAGGCTTTCCAAAGAATGAGTTGAATATAGCTTGCTTGTTTTTCTAGCTAATAAAAGATGTATACTTTCCCAATTTCAGGGAGTCAGATTTGGGTGATACCCCTGACTCCTTGCACAGCTGTTTTGCAATAAACTACTTTATCTGCTCTCAAGAATTTGGTTTGTGTGTTGATTTGGCTTGATTCACACTATGCAGGGATTCACTATAGTCCTGCTTCAGAGAGAATACTCCAATAATTCTACAAGACTAGTATTACCCTGATAACAAAGCCTTAGAAGAAAAGGAAGTACAAATCAATATCTGTTAATATATAAATATATATAAATATATAAATATGCAAAAATCCTTAACAAAGTACTAGCAAATCAAATCCCACAATATGTTGA
>NW_006921591.1:32962654-32963801 GCF_000298275.1 Orycteropus afer afer
GTAAGTCTTTTGAGACTAAAACTTGATATGCATCTATCTTAGCTACAAAGTTATTTACAAGTTCTAACTTCGTTTTACATTATCAGCTCTATTTCTCATCTTCTTGCTGACCAAGACACCCTTCCTGGGGCCAGCTGAAAACATTCTCAAAAGACATTAATTAACTCTTTACCTATGTTAGATATTCTGACTCACCTTCTTTGTTTTTCAAACTGTAAAACTATGACAAAAAGGCTGAATGTCTCCTTTAGGAAAGTAGAAATGACTACCAGATTTAAATATCAAATGGAGTTTTAATTTAAGTCTGAAGTTACTCAGTTCTGATATTTCACTACTTCAGCTTTTGGATAGCTCTGGTGGCACAGTGCCTAAGGCATTTGACTGCTAACCAGAAGGCTGGCAGTTCAAACCCACCAGCCACTCCTCAGAAGGAAGACAGGATAATCTACTTCCATAGAGATACTGCTTCCAAAACCCAGGGAGGGATTGCTATGAGTTGGATTCCACTCTAGGACAGTGAGTTTGGTGTGTTTTTTATCTTTTTTTTTTTTGTCTTGATTTTGATCAAGTCACCGCTGGGGGGGATAACCTAAGGCATTTGACTGCTAACCAAAAAGTTGGTGGATCAAACCCACCATACACTCTGTGGAAGGAAGATAGGGCATTCAACTTCTTTAAAGATTGACTGTCTCTGAAACTCAGTGGATGAAACTCAGTGGAGGTCACTATGCATCAGAATCAATTTGATGGCAGAATTTTCTGAGCTGACAGTTTTGAGTGAGTTTTGTTTGTTTTTGTCTTATTTTGCACTCTGAGTCTTTAAGCTGTTGCCCTTTACAAGGCACATAAGCTTTACTTCGTTTGTCTCTGAATGCTAGATGGGAGCTTGATTATAGCTAGGCCACTCTTCTTCTCATAGCATCTTTTAAGACCTCAGATATTGTACTCTGGTAGCAGGCCATCAGTTTTCCTTTCCAGCAACTGTATTTTATCTGACTTCACCTTGCCATAGCTCTGGGGTTAGTTCTGTTGTTGTTATGTGCCGTCGAGTCAACCCCCGACTCATAGCGACCCCTCCTTGGGTTTCCGAGGCAGTATCACTACGGAAGTAGGATTGCCCAACCTTCCTTCCGAGGAGTGGCTGGTG
>NW_006921591.1:32991387-32991965 GCF_000298275.1 Orycteropus afer afer
ATAATATGCAATTCAGTTTGAGTCCAGGGAATGAAAGAAATAACAAGCCGTTCTAAATCCACAGGGAAAATTTTAAAACCCATTTGAGGAATCAGCTTTGAATTTTCTAGACTGGATTTTTTCTGTCTTGGCTGCTTCTGAACACTTATTTATTTATTTTACGTTTGGCTTTGAATCTTTTAACAAGTTAATTCTTCATGATAACTGGCACTTTTCTTTAACCAGTTTAAATTATTTGCAAAAAAAAAAACACAAACTAATCAAAATAGACAAAAGAGGGTACAGAGAAAGGGATTACCACGTGAAAAGCAGGAGAAATCACAGCAGAGGATGTCAGAGGGGTTGCAAACAGGCAGTTGCTGGCAGATGCAAAGAGGGTGCTTCAACAAGAGTTGTAATTACAGCAGAACGCTGGCTTTTTAATTCTTAGTTAACTCAGAAACTGAATCCTGCAATTCTTTATTTTGTTCAGTGAATTTAGAAGCTAAATTTTGCAGAGGTTATCTGACTTTATTGCTATTGTTTAAAGACATCAAATTGTCAATCAGAAAAAAAAAAAATGCCTTTTTTTTTTTTTT
>NW_006921591.1:32992384-32996724 GCF_000298275.1 Orycteropus afer afer
AGTTGGGGTTTAGTCCACTTCTATATCCTTCCCTTCAAGGCTCAGGGGTCCAAGATTATCTTCTCTGTCTGTGTTAATTGGTTTTCCTTTTCTTTGTTGAAGATGATCTGTGCAGTCTTTCTGCCTAGTCTGCCATCTTGCTGGAACTCTGCCCTTCATTGTTTCTTATAGTGGTTTTTGAATTAAAGCCAATTTGATGAAAAAATTGCCACTCCTACTTGGTTTTGGTGGCCATTTGCTTGATATATCTTTTTCCAACCTATGATTTTTACTTTATTTTTCCGTTGTGTCTCTTGTGGACAGAACATTGATGGTTTATATTTTCTTATCCAGTCTGGAACTTTCTGTCTCTTGAGTGGTGTATTTAATCCACTAACATTCAATGTAATTATTGACAAGTATGAATTGTTTACTGTCATTTTTATGTGTGTTTTCATGGTGTTGCTGGCTTCTTTGTTCCAGATAATTTTCTGTGCTGAGGGCATTATGTTTATGAATCATGTTATTGTTTCCTTTGTTGCTATTGTTTTAGTATTTGCTCAATATTTGTGCTTGTCCTCTTTTGTATTGTGATGTCAAGATTTATCATTTTTCTTTGAGGTTACCCTGTGATTAATAATTTTCTCCCTGATGTTAGAACTGTCTCTTCTATCTGACAACTCTCTTGACTTCCTCACCATTTTGAAGTTCTGTAACTACAATATTTTTCACCCTCTTTTTGGTTTGTCCTTGTCCTCATTTGCCAACTCATGTCTCTGGTTCACTGTTTACACCCTTGTAAGCTCATTTTATTTGGATACTTCCATAGCCATGTTGGTTTCTGGGTCATGTCATCTTCTGTATTAATGGTCAGTTGTTGTTTGCTATTATTGGTTCTCTATTCATGGGACTCCCTTAAGTATCTCTTATAAAGTTGGACTGGTTTGAACAAATTCCCCTAATTTTTGCTTATGTAGAAATCTCCTGATTTCACCATCACATTTGAGGGACAGTTTTGCTGGGTATATAATTATTTGTTGAAAATATTTCTCTGACAGGGTTTTATATATACCATCCCATTGCCTTCTTGCTTGCATGGTTTCTGCTGAGAAATAAGTGCTTATTCTTATTGACTATCCTTTGTAGGTAACTTTTTGTTTTTCCCATGCTGCTTTCAGGATTCTTCCTTAGTTTTTGGTTTTGATGACTTTAATGATGATATGTCTTAGTGATGTTCTTTTCAGTCTATTCTTTTTGAGGTTCGTTGGACTTCCTGAATGGATATATTCTCATCTTTCACAGCATCAGGGAAGTTCTCTGCCAACAAATCTTGGACAATTTATCCAGTGGTTTTATTTTTCTCTTCCTGTTCTGGCGTTCTGATTACACATAGGTTATCCGTTTTGATGGTATCCCACATGAACTTTAGGCTTTCTTCAATTTGTTTTGAGCTTTTTTCTGACTGATCACTTCCCAAAGAAGTATTCAGGTAACTATCTTCAATCTCATTAATTCCGTCTTCCATTGGTTCAGTTCTACTTCTTTGCCCTTTCAATATGTTATCTTTTTCTGAAAATTTAGTATTAGTCTTCTTGATTTCTATGTGTAGAATTTGTATCATTTCCAATTTTTCATTTGTCATTTTTTTTCTTGTATTTTGTTCCAAGATTGTTGTATGGTTTTCTCTGTGTTTTCCTTAATTTTATCAGTGCTTTCTTTGATCTGTCTCTCAATCCTTTGAAGATGCCTATGTATAATTCTTTTGAATTCCTAATCAAGGAGTTCCAATGCTGCTTCTTCCTCGGGAATATTTCCTGTGTTTGTATCATGCTCCCTTGTTTCTACCACTTTATCTTGCTTCTCTGTATGGACTATGATGGTCTGTTGTATTAAAGTTCTGTTAATTGTTTGTGAAGATCAGATAAGGGTGATTCAGGCTCTTCTTGGTGGTCATTTATCATTGTTCAGTAGGTGCAGAAGGTTGTGGCTATAATTCAGTAACTGAAGATACAGGAGGTGCGGGTGTGGTTGCATCATATGGGCATGGTTGCTGTCTTTCACTGAGTTAGATGAAAACAACAATCAAAAAACCAACAAAGTAAAAGAAAGCAGACAAAAATATATATACTGCATAAACACACAAGGAGAATCACCAAAAAAAAAAAAAAAAAAGGAGAGGGAGAGAGAGAGAGAAACCCTGCAATATCTGGGACCAGGGCAATAAGAGAAAACAGGTAGAATAGGAGAATAATGAACAAAAAAATGCAAAAAGAAAAACAAGGAATGGGATGAGAAGAAAAAAATGGGAACCAGTAATAGAGAAGAGAGAAAAGCTGAAAACTCGAACCTGGGAAGAGAAGAATAAAGAATATTAATAAAAAGTACAAAAAATAGAATTATAATAATAATAATTTTAAAACAGACAAAAACAATTAAACTAAAAGAAAAAAAAAGAAAAAGAAAATTCTGGGCATGGAGGGGCAGGGCACCCAGACTCCATCTGGACACACACACAAGGATGGAATTCCTGCTGGCCCAGAAGGTGGGTGGGAGTGAGGTGTGGACACATCTTTGTTCAACAAAATGGTGTGGGATATAAGAGGAGCAAGGAGAATATCACATTTTTCTAGTCATTCTTGTCCAAAATGTCTTTGCAGTATCTGGGAAGAGGAACCTATTCTTAGGTCCCTGGAATCTGAGAGAATGCTGTTGCTTTAAATATCCAAAATGGTCGAACTGCTTGTAAACATTCAAAATGGCTGTGCCTTCCAGACAGCCAAAATTCCACAGCTCTTTGATAGGAGTTGTAACATTATAACTAGGAAGATAATGAGAGATAGAAGTTGTTTTCAAATAAAGACCATCTACATATAATATCATATCAGGGTGAGTTAAAGGAGTCTCTTTTAAATATCTGTTGAGAGTTAGAAGCTGATCCACTTGAGTTTAAAAAATCATGAGGAAAATTATGAACTGTAGCAAAAGGATAGCTAAGTTTAAAAGTAGCTACCAAATGTACAAGAACTGTTGAATATAAAACAAATTTTGTTCTGTAAATTTGTACCTAAAGCACAATAAAATTAAAAACAAACAAACAAACAAAATAAATGGAAATAAGAAATTTAATATAATAAATTTTCAAAATATAAAATAAACAAGTAGCTACCATATATAATCTAACATCAGAGGCTCTCAGAAAAGCATCTCATAAGAAATATGTCCGTTACAGAAAAATGCTGAATTAAAGCAGAATTAAGGAAAACACAGCAAATACAATGGGAGGTACATATATATTTTAAAGCTTTTTAAGGATGTGTCTGCAATGTTCACATTATTGTAACTTATTGTTGTTATGTTGTTATTTGCCATTGAGTTGTACCTGACTCATAATGACCCCTCCTTGGGTTTCCGAGGCAGTATCACTACGGAAGTAGATTGCCCAACCTTCTTTCCAAGGAGTGGCTGATGGGTTTGAACTGCCAGCTTTCTGCTTAGCAGTCATGTGCCTTAGGCACTACACTACCAGAGATCCTATTATAATTTATTAGTCACAGCCAAACACCCTTAGTAAGTGAGTCACTGAGACCACAGGTGCAGGACCATGATCATGGGACATATCAAGCTAAATTGGTATAATATACCATACAAAAATATTCTTCTACATCCTAATTTTGTGAGTAGTGACTGGGTGCCAAAAGCTTACTAGCAGCCATCTAAGATGCAACAATTGATCTCTCCTTATCCAGAACAAATAAGAATGAAGAAAACCAGAGTCATGGGAACAGTTAATTTCAGGGACTAGTGAATCATGTGAACTTCAGCCTACATGATCATGAGACCACAAAAACTAGATGGTGCCCACGTAGCACTGTCAACCACTCAAAATGAATCAGTATAGGAGATCCTAGATAGCATGGGAGAAAAATGTGGAATAAAACTTAGTCTCATACAAAAAAAATCCAGGTTTACTGGTCTCACAGAGACCACTGAAACCTCTGAGACTATGGACCCTAGACATCCTTTGGGCCTGGAATTGAACTCACTAACATAGCTTCCAGCCAAATAATAGACAGGTGTACAAGGTGAACATTTACACCTGTACACCAGGTAGGTACACTCCTTCAAACAATCAACTGTATGAGATCAGAAGGGCAGATATGCACAGGGAGATAGCTTAGGGGGCAAGAATGCATAGGAAAGGGAATAGGAAAAAATAACCACAGGGAGTAAGTGCTAAAAGAGAAGATACATTTTGGGGACTGCAAACAATGTCATGAATCACAATATGTAGGAACTGTTGTATGGAAAATGAATGTGCCCTGTAAACTTTTACCCAAATCACAATTTAAAAAAGAAAAGGA
>NW_006921591.1:32999749-33008349 GCF_000298275.1 Orycteropus afer afer
CCAGCCACTCCTCAGAAGGAAGATGGGGCAATCTACTTCTGTAGTGATACTGCCTCGGAAACCCAAGGAAGGGTCTCTATGATTTGGGTCCTACTCGGATGGCACATCACAACAACAACAACAGGTAGAGGTGGAGGATGATACATGACAAAAGCTAAAAACCTAAACATTGTCATCAGATTTATCTGTTACACCCTGACAGTTGTTCAACAAAGCTTTCATTCAGGGGCACATTTTCTGTTCCATATGAAGGCGGTTTCCTTATAGTGACAATTTAAAAGACTGGTGGACACACAGTGGGAAATCCCAGTGAGTAAGAAAGTAATTTGGGACTAAGACTTGATATATATCTGTCTCAGCTGCAAAGTTATTCACAAGTTCTAACTTCATTTAACATTATCAGTTCCACTTCTCATCCTCCTCTTGACCAAGACTCCATTTCTGCGGCCAGCTGAAAACATTCTCAACAGACACTAAGTAACTTTTTACCTGTTAGATATCCTGAGTTCTGCCTTCTCTGTTTTCCAAACAGTAAAACTATGACAAAAGTGCTGAATGGTTTCTTCAGTAAAGTAGAAATGAAAATCTGAGTTAAATTCAAAATGGAGTTTTAATTTAGATCTGAAATCACCCAACTCAGGTATGTTATTGCCTCAGGTTTTAAGATTCACAGCCACAATGCAAATATCAATCAATGTCTTACTGCACATTAGCACAAAGGAGAGGAAAAAGACACATGTGTTCATTGCTGCAGGAAGAGCATTTGACAGTACCCAACACACCTTCATTATAAATACCTCCCAATAAGTTAGGAATAGAATAGAATTTCCTAAACATCATAAAGAGCATACATGAAAAACTCACAGCTAACATCAAAATCAATTGCAAAAGACTGAATGCTTTCTCCTGAGGACCAAAAGGAAAAGAAAAAAAAAAAAAAGAACATAGTTTTGCCAATGCTATTTAACATTTTAGTGGAAGTTCTGGCCACAATAATCAGTAATAAAAATAAGTAACAGGCATTCAAATAAGAAAAGTTGTAAAGCATTCTTTATTTGTAGATGATGTAAACATACATGTTGTAAATTCTAAAGAATCTATGGGGAAAAAAAAAAAAAAACAAGTGGTAGAGCTAATGAGTAAATGCAGTAGAGTTGTAGGATATATCAGCACATATAGGTGAATGGAGTAGATTTGAGGGTCCCGAAATACAACCATACATTTATAGTGAATTGTTTTTCAATGACGGTAGCAAGACTGTTAAATAGGGGAGCAGGGACCAAATGGTGCTAGGAAAATGATGGATATTCCATCCAATAGAGTGTATTTGGACTTTTACCTGTCACCATACACACAAATTAAATCAAAGTGGATGAAGGACATAAATTTAAGAGAGAAAGAGAGAGGAAAAAAAAAAAAGTAAACAAAAATTCTTAGAAGAAGACAAGGGAAAATTATTCACATCTTAGATTTAACAATCATCTCTTCAATATTACACCAAAAGCATAAACAACAGAACAATGAATTGGATTTCATCAGAATCAAATTTGTGCATCAAAAGACACTACAATGTCAACCTATTGAATGGTACAAAAATTTGCAAATCATGAAACCAATAAGGATCTAGTATCTAGAATATAAGGATTTCTGGCGGCACAGTCCCTACTGCATTTGACTGCTAACTAGAAGGTTGGTGGTTCAAAGCCACCTGCCACTACACAGAAGGAAAACTGAGCAATCTACTTCTGTGAAGATTTATTGCCTCAGAAACCCAATAGGAGTTGCTGTGAGTCAGAACTGACTAGATGGCAGTGAGTTTAGTTTTTGATTTATCTATAAGAGGAGCTCTTGTGGTGTAGTGCCTAAGGCATTTGACTGCTAATCAGAAGTCTGGTGGTTCACACCCACCAGCCACTCCTTGGAAGGAAGGTTGGGCAATCTACCTCCATAGTGATACTACCTTGGAAACCCAAGGAGTGGTTGTTACTAATCAGCTCCAACTTGACCGCAGTGTGTTTGGTTTGGTTTTAGAATATATAAGGAACTCATTCAACTTAACAACAACACAACAATTTAAAATATGGCAAAGGACTTAAATAGACATTTCTCCAAGAAGATATACTAATGGCCAAAAAAATACCTGAAAAGATACTCAACACCCTTATATGTTAGGAAAACACAAATCAAAAGCACTGACTACAATAAAAGTAATAATAACCATAAAATAAAGTCGTGGTCAAGATGTACAAAAGTAGAATCCTCACACTGGAGTGTAAAACAATTCAGTCACTGTGGAAAACAATATTGGGGGTTCTCAAAGGGTAAAACATGGAATTACCATATAATTCAGCAATTTCACTCCTGATTTATATCCAAAAGTAAAGAAGACAGATAATCAAATAATTACCTCTATGTTGATATTCATAAGAACACAAATCACAATAACCAATAAGTGGGAAATATCTCAAATGTCCCTCAAAAAGTGAATGGACTTATCATACAAAATATTATATATCCATATATCAGGATAATATTCATCCATAAAAAGGTGTTAAATACAGATAAATGGTACAGCATGGATGAACCTTAAAAACATTAAGAAGAATGGAAGAAGTCAGATTCAAAAAGCCACATATTATATGATTCCATTTAGAAGAAAAATCTAAAATAGGTAAATCCATAGAGAGAAAATAAAACAGGAACAGATTAGTGATTGCCAGTGTCTGGGAAAAGGGGTAATGAAAATAATGATTTGATGTGGGTTTTCTGTTGGGGTGATGAAAATGTTCTGAAACTAGGTAATGATGATGGTTAAATAGCATTGTGAATATACCTAAAGCCACTGAATTGCATAATTTTAACGATTAAAATAGGAGATTATGTTTGGATTTGGCACAAGAGCTAGTGGTAAAGTTAGTTCTTGCTCTATCCCTGGCCTAATGTCAAGATTTGCAACTGGTAAGAGCTTGTGCTGGAATTGGCTTTAACTCTGGAAGTAGTAGTGTATTATCTCTGGAGCTGGTAAAGAAGGTAGCTCTACCTCCAGATGTGATACTAGAGCAAGTGATTGTTTTGGTTCTAGCACTGGAGCTGACTTTGTCATTGATACTGCTCCATGAGCTGACATAAGAGCTAATATTGGACTTAAGTCTCTTTCTAGAGCTGATGCTAGAGCTGATGGTAGGCTGGAACAGGTGTAACATCAAATGTTGCAGTGAGTTTTACCTCTGCAGCTGATGTTAGAGATTTTGTTGCAGCTTTCTCAGGCACTAGAGGTGACACTGGAGATCACTCTAGAGGAGCAGCTGACTCTGTCTCTAAATCTGGAATGGACATAGTACCTGGATACAAAACATGCTTTAATTCTGAAGCTGGTGTAAGCGCTAGTGTTGGAGGTGTCTCTAGCTTGAAAGCTGATGCCAGAGCTTCTAGCGCCAAACTAGTTCAAAAGTTTGTGTATGAGGTGTGATAGCTATGTAACATGTGCAAGAGCTCATTTAAGAGTGGACTCTGCTCTTGAACAGGTAACAGATATGGTCCCAGGGCTAGGGTTGCTACTAGATCTAGAGGTGTCACTGGCTTTATCTCTGGAGTTGTTGATAATGCAGAGATCTGCACAAGTCTAGAGCTGTCCCTAGAGCTGATCATGCTGGAGCTGGCCAATGTCTGTAGTCAATTTTAGAACTGTTGCTGGAACTGAGACTAGAGGTGGTGCTAGTACTACAAGATAGTAAAGTTCATTAGCATTACTGCATTTCTGATGACAAAAATATCTACAGTCCTTTAAAACCACCCAATGCTAAAAATCTCCCACTGCAGGTAATATTTCCAGACTTCAATCTACCAGTTGAGTAGTTTAAGGATACTCTTAGTTCTGGCTCTACATCAGACCGTGCAAGATCCTTCCTGTTTGGCCCAGCCTAGTGCCCCTCTTCCCCTGCTTACACACTCACTTTTAGTCCATCTCACCAGCTGACTTTATCTCCAACCTTAGAATAAGACCTTTGCAGTTCAATCATGGCCAATGAAGCAAAACTGGAAGAGACTGAACTTTGTAAAATGGGGATGTACCAGAATGATAACTATTATTGTGTTGTCATTGTTAGGTACCATCAAGTTAGCTCCAACTCATAGTGAGTCTATGTACCACAGAATGAAACACTGCCCAGTCCTGCACCAGCCTTCAGTCTTTGCTATGCCTGTGCCCATCTCTGGCAATGTTTCAGGGCTATTCATATAGTTTTCCAGTAATATAATAGACAGTGTTTCACTGTTATTCATAAAGTTTTTACTGGCCAATTCCTTAAGAAATGAATGGCTCCTTCCTTCTTCCAAGTCTGTCTTTGTCTGGAAGTTCCACTGAGACCTGTCCACCATGGGTGATCCTGCTGGTATTTGAAATACTGGTGGCATAGCTTGCAGCATTACAACAACACACAAACCACCACAGTATGACAAACTGACAGACTAGTGGTGAAGAATGACCACTTGAGCAGGAGTTAACTAACTCAAAATCAGCAGGCAATACAGCAGGTTGCTGGTTGCAAAGGCTACTGAATACAAGATTGGCATGTAAGATGGAAGGCTGCTGGCTCATGCACTGGGACCAATATCCCTCATGGAATAGATGCAAAAAGCTTCAACAAAATCATAGCCAATAAAATCCAAAATATACCAAAAAAAAAAAAAGACCAAGTGGGATTCATACCAGGTATGCAAAGATGCTTCAACCATAGGAAAACAATCAATGTAATCCATCACATAAATAAAACAAAAGAAAAGAACCACATGATCATATCAATAGATTCAGAGTAATTATTTGATAAAATTCAACACCCATTCCTGATAAAACAAAACTTTCAACAAAATGAACAGAGTGGATAATCCTCAACCTAATTAATTGCATATACACAAAACCAACAGCCAACATTATTCTCAATGAAGAGAGATTGAAAGTATCCCCTTGTGAATGTAAAACAAACAAGAATTCCCTTTGCAACCACTCTTATTCAACATTGTATTGGAAGTCTTAGAAAAAAACACATCTAAATAGACAAAGAAGTAAAATTATCTCTATTTGCAGATGATATGACCCAATATATAGAAAACCAAAGAGACTCAATGAGAAAATTACTAGAACTAATTGAAAAATTCAGCAAAGTTGCAGGATGCTAAATCAACACACAAAAATCAATGAGATTCCTCTACATCAACAGAGAGATCTCTGAAAAGGAAATAAGGAAAACAATACCACTTACAATAGCTACTGGAAACATGAAATACTTAGGAATACTTACCAGGTACACCAAAGACTTGTACAAAGAAAACTATAAAGCACTACTATCAAGAACCCATAAGAGATCTAAACAAATTAAGAGTATACCATACCCATGTATAGGAAGAATGGACATTGTGAAAATGTCAATATTTCCTAAAGCAATCTATAGATTCAATGCAATCCCTATTCAGATACTATCAAGATTCTTTAAAGATGAGGAGAAAATCAATTACTAATATTATATGGGAAGGAAGGAGATCTCAGATTAGCAAAGCACTACTGAAGAAGAAGAACAAAGATGTTTCACCTTTTCTGATCTCAAAACCTACTAACGATGGTAGTTAAAAAAAAAAAAATCTGGTATTTGTACAAAGACAGACACACATGGGAAAAGAATAGAGGACTCAGAAAGCATTCCTCCCTCCTATAGACAGCTCATCTTTGACAAAGGAGTGAAACCCTTTAAATGGGTAAGAGATAGTCTCTTTAACAAAGGGTGCTGATAAAACAGTATTTCCATTTGCAGAAAAATTGAAACAAGATCCATATCTAACACCATATAGAAAAAAAAAAAAAAAAACCTAACTAAAGATGGGTCAAAGACCTAAATGTAAAGCCTAAAAATATAAAGATCATCAAAGAAAAAATAGGAGCAAACTTACAGGTCTTAATATAAGGCATAAACAGACTATCAAACACAACCCAAAATGCGTGAATAGCAGAAGATAAACTAGATGATTAGGACCTTCTAAAAATTAAACTCTTATGCACATCAAAAGATTCTCCATAAGAGTAAAAGAGAATGTACAGATTTTGAAACAAATATTTTGCAATGACATATCCAATAAGGGAAATTTTCAATACCTCAACATCAAAAAGAATAACAATCCAATTAAGAACTAGGGAAAGGACATGAACAAACACTTCACTAAAGAAGACATTCACACAGCCAATAAACAAACAAAGGTATGGTCATGATCATTATCCATTAGAGAGATACAAATCAAAATAGCAATGAGATATTGTCTCACCCCAGCAATAATAACAATGTTCAACAAAACAAAATATGCAAATACTGTCAATGGTGTAGAGAGACTGGAACTCTCACGCACTGCTAATGGAAGTATAAAATGGTGCAACCAACATGGAAAAGAGTATGGCACTTCCTTATAAAGTTGGAAATACCATTTGACCTGGCAATTCCACTATGTATATATCCTAAAGAAGTGAGAGCTGGAACATGCATAAATGTATGCACACCCATATTGATCACAGCAGTATTCACATTAACAAACATATGGAAGCAACCTAAATGCTCATCAAAGGATGAATGGAGAAAAAAAGAAAAACTGTGGTACACTGTGTTAAACTGTGGTACACAGTGGAATAGTATGCAATATTTAATAATAATGAAGAATCCATGAGAAAAAAAAAAAAAGCAGAAAAAATAAGTCCTACACTAACAGACCCTGATCTCTCTTCAACAGAGATTTAGAGAAACTCAGTAATACAGATAGAAATAATGATCCTGAAATTATGAGCATCAATGAGATGAGATGAGAAGCTCTGGTGGCATATTGCCTAAGGCATTTGACTGCTAACTATAAGGCTGGCAGTTCAAACCCATCAGCCACTCCTCAGAAGGAAGATTGGGAAATCTACTTCCATAGAGATACCGCCTCAGAAACCTATGGAAGGGTCGCTATTAGTTGGATCCGACTCGTTGGTGATGAGTTTGCTTTTTTTTGGTAATGAGATGGTAAAGTATTAGGTTGAGTGAAGACAGAAAAGGGAATGAGGTCAGTGACTGAAGAAAAAGAAGAAAAAGTCAAACTAACCAGAAGAGAAAACTTTACAAACACAGAGGGTGAGGAGGGGGGAAAACAAACAAACTTATGGAACCCGCAGACATTGAAGAGACAGATCAGGAGAATTGCAGGGTGAGCTAAAGCTTCTCTCAAGGGAGAAGATCATGTAGAGAGTGAGACCTCCCATATATTAACTGCAGAGGAGTTGGGAGGGAAAGGGAAGTAAAACTCTCCCTACATTACCCAAACCCAAAATCAGACGCATGATTGTGGGTTCGAGTCCAACTCTTAGCAATCTTTTTAGCACAATGTAGAACTGCTTCCTGGGATCTTGGGGCTTCTGGATCTTTGCAAAGGAGGGCTGCCTTTTCTCCTGCAGGGCAGCTGACGGGATTGAACAGCAGAGATTTGACTGACAGTTGAACCCACCTTTAACAAACCACTCCAAACAAACACAAGGGCTGCAGAGGTCCTTTTTTTATGCCTGCATCACTAGTTGACCTGTCTCTCACTAAGCACAAAAAAACCACAAACTTTTACCTTCTCTCCTCCAGGTGACTTCTTGCACCATTCTCCTTTCACCTACTTGGGTGCTCACTCCAGTGGACAAGCAGATTCTGCCACAACTGCTTGCTCCTAGAATCACTGACTGACCGTAACTAGAAAAGTGCCTCCTCAATTACCTTATCCTTCCTTTATTTTTCTATTTTTCTTTTCCCCAATTATTCTGCCTTTTTACGTGATCATTTCCTCCTCTACTTTGTCCTCTTTCATTTTTACCAAATCTTCATCCTGCTCACCTCCCCATTTTTTTTTCTATTTTTCTTATATTGTTTCCTTTTCCTATATATCTTATCTTCTATTTTTATTCTATCTTTTCAGTTTCCTCTTCTCCTCGTTTCTCTCTCTCTCTCTCTCTCTTTTTTTCCCTGCCTCTTACAATGGGAGGAACATATCAGTTCTCTACTAATCAACCATATTAACTACACTTACTACCTTATTGAACAGATGAGTAGCACCAACAGCTCCTGCATCACAGGAGCAATGACAGAAAGTGGACAAACTCTCATCTCAACTGCAACTCCTCCTTATGGAAAACACCTGAAACTTCATTCTATCCAGTAACTCTACCAACACAGAGAAAACTAAACAGTGACCCGTTATAGGCAAGGAACCACCCAAGAAGTACACCTGCCTCACACTTCCAAATATATTAAAGGAAAGTAAAAGGTAAAACCAGGCCAGGATGAAATAAATCAGCACTTAACTAACAAATAAGGATAACAGCTTCAAAATTTCTTGGAGACAAAAGACAACTTCAACTCAAACAAAGCAAGCACGCAAACAAATAAACAAACCAGGACAAGATAATAGCAACAAGTGTCCAAAGAAAAGGATTAGTAAATCTCCCCAAGGAAGAGCAAGCAATAGAACTATTGATAAGGAATCCCAGACATACACACACACCCACACACATACACATACACATATACATACATATACACATACACATA
>NW_006921591.1:33008959-33015095 GCF_000298275.1 Orycteropus afer afer
TTATAAGTATATGCATAGATAGGTAAGAAGATCAGGTATGAGTAGGTGAACGGGAATATACCCATGACCATAGATAGATTTGGCTGATGATATTCTTACATGTGTATTTGTGCTAAGAAAAAAAAAAAATCCATATAAATTATAGAACTAGCAGGAGACATGGTTGTAGTAGCTCTTCAGTGACAATCAAGCTCCTTGAGAGAGTACATCATCAGGCCTGCATGTTCAGGACCATAGTCTCTGGGACATCAAATTCAAGTAGCACAGCAAAGTACATAAAAATCTTGTTCTATATCCTACTTTTGTGAGCAGCAACTGTGGTAATAAAAGCTTTTTAATGGCCATCTAAGGGGCAACTATTGGTCTCCTCTCTCCTGGAGCAAAGAAGAGTAAAGAAAGTCAAAGTCATATGAAAACAATTAGTCCAAGGATCAGATGCACCACAAGAACCTTAGGCTTCATGATCCTGAGACCAGAAAAATTAGATGGTACTCTGCTGTCAATGCCAACCACTCAAAAAGGATCAAAATTGGAGATCTTGGATAGAGTGGGAGGAAAATGGAACAAAATTCATAAACACAAAAATGACCAGAATTACTGGTCAGATAGAGACTGATGGAACCCCCAAGACAGTGGCCCAATGTTATCCTTCAAGCCTGGAACTAGATTTACTTCCATGGTTTAGCTCTTAACCAAATAGTAGAAAGGCCTATGAGCAGAACTTCTACTCAATAATGATGTATCCATCTACCCTAGAGAGATGCACCTATTAGACAAATCAACTTTGAGAGATCAGAAGGACAGCGTTTGCATAGCGGGAAAGCTGGACAGACAAGAATGAATAGATAAGAAAGACACAAGGAAGTGTTAGTCATAGAGAGGAGAGCTATTTATTGCTGGGATTGTAATTCATGGTGTGACACCAAATGTGCATGAACTATTGAGAATAAAATGAATCTGCTTTGTAAATTTTCATCAAAATCACAATAAGAATTAAAAATAATAATTTTAAAAAAATCCAAAAAATAGTTCATTGTGTGGATGAACCTGGAAGACATTATGCTGAGTGAAATAAGTCAATCATAGAAGGACAGATGTTGCATGAGTCCACTATTTAAAAAGTCAAGGAAATATTTACAGATGGAAAGAAATATTACCAGGGATGGATCAGAAAATTGCTAGTTTGCTAAGTATTTATTTGGGTTAAGGGAAAAGTAAAATAGTAAATACCAAAATTGGGTGACCATCAATAGCACTAACAAAAAAGAAGACACAGGGAGGTGCAAATGAGGTATAGACAACAAAGACAAACACTATTATATACACAGTACTGCATTATCAGTAATAATGAACACTGATGTTTGACTTGATACATAGGTAGAAAGGCAAAATGATCAGATATAGGTAGGAAAATGGGAATATACACATAACCACATATTTATGTAGGTTTGGCAGATGATATTTCCGCATATGTATTTCCATCTCCATAAAAATGTCCATATATACAACAGAATGAACAGGGGGCAAAATTATGATAACTTCTTAGCCACAACCAAACACCTTAAGAGAGTGAGTTTCTGGGTCTGCAGGCTTGGGACCATAGTTGCAAGAGACACCAAGCTCAATTGACATAACAGAGCACACAGAAACTTTTTTCGACATCCTACTTTGGTGAGTGGCAACTGAAGTCTTAATAGCTTGTAAGTGGACCTTGGAGAAGCAACAATTGGTATCTTCTAATTTTGAATAAAGAACAATAAAGAAAATCAGAGACACATGGAAACAATTAGTACAAGAGACTGGTAGACCAAGGGAACAAGAGCCTACATGAGTCTAAGATTAGAATAACTAGATGTCTACCAAGGTGAACCACTGTGAAAGGGATCAAAACAGGAGATCCTGGATAGAGTACAGGAAAACGTGAAATAAAACTCAAAAGCATGAAAAAAGACCAGGTTTTTTTTTTTTTCTTACTGCTCTGAGAGAGACTAGAACCTCCAAGGCTATGGCCTTTAGTTACCATTCAGGACTGGGATTGAACTCTCCCACAGCTCAACATTCAGCCAAAAAATAGGATAATGAGGTGTACATTTACACCAGGGAATATGTATTGCTTTGAACAAGTAACAACAAGAGATCAAAAGGGAAGCATTAGCACAGGGACAAAACACAGAAAACAGGAATGCATGGAAAGAATGATACAGTGGGGAGATCCAGCAAGATGGCAGAATAGGCAGACAGAACCCAAACTCTGCAACAAAGCAATAAGTAACCAATTGAAACCAATACAGAAGATGATCCTGGAACCCTAAGCTTTGAAGGGAAGGATAAAGAAATGGATCAAATACCAAGTAGTAAAAGAACCCAAATGAAACAGTGAGTAAGGAGAAAAATGCAGCTGCAGATTGCCAGCTGTCCTAAGGGCACAGCCATTCTGAAAATATCCCAATAGCAACCTAAAAATCTGCTCTACTCACCAAGGCTGCATGAGCAGACTGCATTGGTGCCTGATAATTAGAAGGGAGAACAGTGAAGAAGCAGACAGGTAGATCTGTGGACTGCCAGCACCTATCCTGAGTTCACAGTTTTTGGATGTGAGCAGCAGCCAGCACAGCTGTCTTGAGTGTGTGCAGGAGAAGTTCTTGGATGGTCTACACTTGCCAAGGACAGCATGGGCAGCCACACTGGAGACTGACAACTGGAGAGGTGCAATATTCCCTTTTATATTCTTGTGCCTAATGCCCTCTTGGTGAACAGGGGTGTGGCCTCCACCTATCTTCTTGACCTGCTGAAGCAGCATCCTTATCTGTAGCCTGGCAGAGCCTAGGTGCTGTGCTCCACTCCCCACAGTTCTGTTTTTGTTGATTTGTTTTTAAATTATTCTTTCCATCTTCCTCCTTTCTTCTTCTTCTTCTTTTTTTTTCTTCCTCTTGCTCATCCCTGGTTCTTGTGTTTCCCCCTGCCCCTCTTTTTATTCTCTTCTCCTGGTTTCCTTCTTTTTCCATTCTCTTGGTTCTTCCCATCCTTTGTTTTTCCTTTTGCAGTTTTTTTCTCTTTCTTTCGTTTTTTTTTTAACCCTCGCTCTTTTCTCTCATTCTTTCTCCCAATACTGTGTTTTTACCCTCTTTTTCTCATTATCTTTCTTTTATCATTTTAAAATATATTTTGAACTTTTTTTTTCCTCTTAACACATATTTTGAAATTTTGTCTTCTTATTTATTGGATTTTTAAAAATTGTTTATATGTTTTGAGATTTTTGTTCTTGCTCTCATTTTATATATATATATATATATATATATATATATATATATATATATATGTAAAATTTTGTTTTATCTAACTGAGTGGAAGACAGCAATGCTCTGACACAACCTAACCATACCTACACCTTCTGCAGCCATACCCACTGGGTGAGGGCCAACAGTTGCTTTTGCACAAACTGACCAAGGACAGAGGGTAGGTTATACTAGCTCAACTAACCCTCAACTGCTTTTTACAAACAGCTAAAAGATCGGTACACACCTTCTCATTTTCTATCACACCAACCAGGAGACAGAGTGCTAACAACTAGCAAATAGAGGATCACAGTACACTGCTGATACAGATATATCAAAACAAAATAAAGGGAAAAAAATCCTTCATGAATCACACAATGTATAACCACAAAATAAACATAAATTCAACAACATCATCATGTCTCAGAGACAACAGATCAGACACAACACACAAAAAAGCAAGATAAAGTAAGAAACACAGGACCAAGACAAAAATTAAGAAAACATCCCAGAGGAAGAAGCAGCATTAGAACTCCCTGATAAGGAATTCAAAAGAATTATATTTGGGTACCTCCAATGGAATAAGAGACAGATCAAGGAAAACAATGACAAGATCAAGGAAAACACTGACAGAATTAAGGAATACACCAACAAAACTCTGTACAATTTAGGAAACAATACAAGAGCAAATTGACAAAATAGACAACAACAACAACAAAAATAGAAATGATACAAAAACAACAAACACAAATCCAGAAGGTTAATACTAAAATTTCAGAAACAGTTAACACATTGAAGGAGCAAAGGAGTAGAATCAAATAAATGGAAGACAGAAATAGTGAGACTGAAGACAAATACCTCACTACTAATTTTGTAAGGGATCAATCAGACAAAAGATCAAAACATAATGAAGAAAGCCTAAGATTCATGTGGGATACCATCAAGGGTAATAACCTATGTGTAATTATAATCCAGAAAAGGAAGAGAAAGATAAAACCACAGAGAAAATTATCAAAGATTTGTTGGCAGAGAATTTTCCTAATATGAAGAGAGACAAGAATATAGCCACTCAAAAAGTTCAAAAAACCTCAAACAAGATAGACCCCAAAAGAAAATCACCAAGATATATCATCATCAAACTCACCAAAATGAAAGACAAAGAAAGAATCCTGAACACAGTACAGGAAATACCTATTTACGTACAAAGGACAACCAATAAGAGGGAGTTCTGATTTCTCAGCAGAAACCATACAGGTGACAAGATAATGAGATGATTTATATAAAAACTGTAAGAAAACACTACCAACTAAGATTTATATAACCAGAAATATTGTCTATCAAATGTGAGGGTTAAAGTAGGACATTTCTAGATAAGTAGAAATTAAGAGAATTTGTTAAAATCAGACCAACTTTGCAAAAGATGCTAAAGGGAGTCCTTCAAACAGAGACACACCAAAAGAAAACTACTAATGATGAACACATATGATACTATAACCCAGAAACCAACCCAGTTTAAGAAATATCCAAAATAAAATAGGCTTACAAGACTGTAAACAGGGAACCAGACACATCTATTGGTAAAAGAGGACAACTACACACAAAAAAGAGATAAACAGTGTAGTTACAGAACTTCTAAATGGTGAGGAAGTCAAGACAATTGTGAGATAAAACTGACTGCTTTACAATTCAGAAGAAAATGATAACTTACAGGGTAACCTCAAAGAAAAATAATAAATCTTCACATCCAAAAAAAAAAAAAAAAAAAAAAAGGTAAGCACAAATATCAGCAAATACTAAAGGAACAGTAATGAAGGAGATAAGACTCATTTAAAAAAGGAGTTCAGCACAGAAAATTATACAGAGCACAGAAATCAGCAACATCTTGAACAAAAATAACAATATGACATTAAAAAAATGCATACTTTTAGCTAATTACACTGAATATAAATGATTAAATGCACCACTCAAGAAATGAAGAGTTGCAGATCGGATAAGAGAATGTGACCCATCAATATGCTATCTATAAGTGACTCACATTAGACACAAAGACAAAAATAGACTAAAAATCAAAAGTTGGAAAAAGATAGATGAAGCAAGTGGCAACCAAAAGTGGCAATATTAATTTCTGATAAAATAGACTTTAAGACAAAATGATCATAAGAGAAAAGGAAGGACATTATACAATGATCAGTTGAACAAGATGACCTAATCATAACAAATATCTACACATCCAATCAAAGAGGCCCAAAATACATAAAGCAGGTTTTAACAGAATTGAAAAGACAAACAGATGACTCCATAGTCACAATGTTGTTGTTGTTAAGTGCCGTCGAGTCGGCCCCGACTCATAGCAACCCCTCCTTGGGTTTCCGAGGCAGTATCACTACGGAAGTAGGATTGCCATAATAGGAGTCTTTAATACACCACTTTTAATCAAAGATAGAACAAACAGAAAGAAACTCAGCAAAGATGTGCAGAAGAACTAAACAATATGATCAACCTTCCACCACTTGTCTGTCAGTTTGTTGTACTGTGGTGGCTTGTGTGTTTCTGTGAGGCACGGTCACCCATGGTGGACAGGTTTCAGTGGAGTTTCCAGACTAAGACAAAGACAAAGAATTGACCAGAGAAAACTTTATGAATACCAGTGAAACACTGTCTGATATATTACTGGAAAATTTTATGAATAGCCCTGAAACATTGTCCCATATAGTGTCAGAAGATAAGCCCCTCAGGTCAGAAGGCACTAAAATATGACTAGGAAAAAGCTGCCTCCTCACAGTACAGCCAATCTTAATGAAGTAGATGATATAAAGCTTTCAGGACCTCCATTTGCTGATGTTTCATGACTCAAAATGAGA
>NW_006921591.1:33016390-33017020 GCF_000298275.1 Orycteropus afer afer
TTCTCAGAAGAAGTAGCCTAGAACAAAGTTCCAGGAATTCATGGAATACCCAATAAATGTTTCAACAAATGAATGCTGCACTGGAGGCACACTATCTCTGTGAAAGAATTTGGAAGACAGCTACCTGACCAACTGACTGGAAGAGATCCATATTCATATCCATTCTAAAAAAAGTGATCCAACAGAATGTGGAAATTATTGAACAATATCATTAGTATCACATGGAAGTACAATCTTGCTGAAGATACTTCAGAAACAGTTGCAGCAGTATATCAACAAAACTTCCAGAAATGCAAGTTGGATTCAGAAGAGGATGTAGAACGAGAGATATCATTCCTGATGTTTAATGGATTTTAGCTGAAAGTAAAGAATACCAGAAAGATGTTTACTTATGTTTTATTGACTTTGCAAAATTATTTGATTTTGTGGATCATAACAAATTATGGATAACATTGTGAGGAGTGGGAATTCCCGAACACTTAATTGTGCTCATGAGGAACCTGTACATTGACCAAGAGGCTGCTGTTTGAACAGAACAAGGGAATACTGAATGGTTTTAAATCAGGAGGGGATTGCATCACAGTTATATCCTTTCACCATACTTATTCAATCTGTATGCTGAGCAAATAA
>NW_006921591.1:33018208-33019285 GCF_000298275.1 Orycteropus afer afer
CTAGAACAATTGGACAGAGCTTGAGAAACACAGTACTTACCTAAACTAACCCAGACTGAAATAGAAAAGTTAAATGGACCCATAACAAAAGAAAGAATTGAACAGGTCATAAAAACGTTACCAACAACAACAAAATTCCCAGCCCAGATGGTTTCAATAGATAATTCTACCAATCTTTCAGAAAAGAGCTGATACCAATTCTACTCAAATTATTCCAGAATGTAGAAAAAGATGGAATCCTCCCAAATTCATTTTATGATGCAATCATGAAAACCAGGCAAAGATACCACTAGAAAGAAAAGCTACAGAACATTATCCCTCATGAAATTACAAGCAAGAATCTTCAATAAAATCTTAGCCAATAGACTGCAACAACATATCAAAAAATAATACATTGTGACCAAGTGAGATTCATACCAGTTATGCAAGGATGGTTCAACAATTGAAAAACAATCAATGTAAAACCACCACATACGTAAAATAAAGGAAAATAATCACATGATCCTATCAATAGATGAAGAAAAGGCATTTGACAAAATCCAACATCTGTTCCTGATAAAAACTCTCAGAAATATAGGAATAGAAAGGAAATTCCTCAACATAATAAAAGGCATATATGCAAAACCAACAGCGAACTTTATTCCTAATGGAAAAAAAAAAAAACTGAAACCATTGCCCTGGGAAGAGGAACCAGATAATAAAACCCTCTATCTAGACTTCTTTCAACATCATATTGGGAGTTTTAGCCAGTACTAAGGCAAGAAAGGGAAACCAAAGAAATCCAAATTGATAAAGAAGAAGTGAAGCTATCCCTATTGGCAGATGATATGATCCTATGTATAGAAAACCTAATTAACTCAGCAAAAACACTGCTGGAAGTTACTGAAAGATTTAGCATAGTGTCAGGATACACGATCAACATGCAAATATCACTTGGGTTCCTCTACATTAGCAAAGAGGTCTCTTAAAAGGAAATAAGGAAATTGATACCATTTACAATAGCTATCAAAAAAGAGCTCCGGTAGCATAGTGGCTAAAGCACTTGACTGCTAACCAGAAGGCTGGCGGTTCGAACCC
>NW_006921591.1:33019437-33020992 GCF_000298275.1 Orycteropus afer afer
TAAATCTTACCAGGAACACAAAAGACCTATACAAAGAAAACTATAAAACACTACTTCAAGAAATCATAAGAGATTTACAAAAGTGGAAGAATATACCATGCTCATGGATAGGAAGATTGAAGACTGTCACCATGTCAACTTTACCCAAAGCAATCTATACTTTCAATGCAATCTTGATTCAGATTCCATCAATATTCTTTAAAGAGATAGAAAAAACAATTATCAATTTTATGTGGAAAGGAAGACCTCAGGTAAGAAAAACACTACTGAAGAAGAGCAAAGTAGGATGTCTCACATTCTCAGATCTCAAAACCTGCTACACAACCACAGTTGTCAAAACTTCCTGGCACTGGTACACCAATAGACACATAGATCAATGGAGCAGTACTGAGAACCCAGATATCAATCCATTGACCTATGGTCAGTTGATCTTTGATGAAGGACTAAAATTTATGCAGTGGGGAAGTGATAGTCTCTTTCACAAATGGTGTTGGTAAAACTGGATATCCACTTGAAGAAAAGTGAAACAAGATCTGTACCTCACACCATACACAAAAACAAACTCCAGCTGGATAAAAGACTTAAATGTGAAACCTAAAACTATAAAGCTCATCAAAGAAAAATAGGGACAATCTTAGGGGCCCTAATTTATGGCATAAATAGACTAAAAAGCATAACCCAAGATGCGCAAACAGGAGAAGATAAATTAGATGATTGGAACATTCTAAAAATTAAATTCTTATATGCATCAAAAGCCTTCTTCAAAAGAGTGAAATGAGAACCTACAGAATGGCAAAAAAAATACTTAGCAATGACATAATGGGCAAAGGATTTATCTCTAAAATTTATAGAAAACTCCAGCAGTTAACATAAAAAAAAATCCAATTAAAAAGAAGATATGAAAAGATATTTCACCAAAGAAGATATTCAGGCAGCCAATAAACACATGAAGAAATGTTTGCAATTATTTATCCATTAAAAAGATGCAAAGCAAAACAACCATGAGATACCATCTCACCCCAATATTAATAGCAATATTCAAGACAGAAAATAACTAATACTGGCAAGGATGTGGAGAGATCGGGACTTTCCTGTATGCTGGTGGAACTGTAAAATGATACCATTGTGAAAAATGGTATGGCGATTCCATAAAAAGTTGGAAATAGAAATATCATTTGATCCAGTAATCCCATTACTAGGTATATATCCTAAAGAAGTGAAAGCCAGGACGTCAATAGATATATGCATACCCATGTTCATTGCAGCACTATGTGCAATAGCATAGAGATGGAAACAACCTAAGTGTCCATCAACCGATGAATGGATAAACAAACTGTGGCTGATACACACAACAGAATGTTATGCAACCCTAAAGAATAATGTAGAACCTGCAAATCACCACATAACATGGATGGACTTGGAGGACATTATGCTGAGTGAAATAAGTCAATCGCAGAAGGACAAATATTGTATTAGTCCACTATTGTAAAAAGTCAAGGAAAAGCTCATACATAGAAGGAAACTTTTTTTGTTGGTTACCAGGAATGGGAGGGGA
>NW_006921591.1:33021980-33023669 GCF_000298275.1 Orycteropus afer afer
CCTGACCAAGATGGCTTCCCTGATGAATTCTACCAAACATTCTGATAAAAGCTGACACCACTTCTACTCAAACTATTCTAGAATGTAGAAAAAGATGAATTATTCCCAAACTCATTTTATAAAGCAAAATAATCCTGATACTCAGAGCAGATAAACACACTACTGAAAAAGAAAATTACACACTGGTATCCCTCATGAACATAGGCATAAAAATTCTCTACAAAATCCTAGCCAATAGAATCCAACAAGATATTAAATAAATAATAAATGATGATCAATTAAGATTCATACTAGCTATGCAAGGTTGATCAACTTTAGAAAAACAATCAACATAATCCAGCACAAAAATAAAACAAATGAAAAGAACCATGTGATAATATCAATGTAGAAATAAATTTGACAAAATTCAATACTCATTCTTAATAAAAACGCACAGTAAAGGAACAGAAGGGAAATTCCTCAACTAAATTAATGCATATACACAAATCCAATGGCCAATATTTTTCTCAATGGAGAGATATTGAAAACATTTCCATTTGCAAATAGGAAGCACACAAAGGCACCCTTTATCACCATTCCTAGTCAATACTGTATTGGAAGTTAGAGCAATAAGGCAAGAAAGGGAAATAAGAAGCATTGCTATTGGCAAAGAACTAAAACTACCTCTATTTGCAGATGATATGATTGTATACAAAGAAAATCACAGAGATTCAACAAGAAAACTACTGGAACTCAGAAAGATTTAGCAAACTGGTAAGGCATATATCAACATAAAATAATCAGTGAGATTTCTCTGTAATAACAAAGGTAACTCTAAAAAGGAAAAAAAAAAAATCATAACAGACATCCAAAAGATGCAGTACTTAAGAATAAATTTAACCAGAGAACAAATGATGTATACAAAGAAAACCATAAAACAGTGCTACAAAACACTTGAAGTTACCATAAAGGGAAGAAAATACTATGCTCATGGATAGGAGACTTAACACTGTGAAAATGTCAATACTACCCAAAGTGAGCCACAGATATAATGCGTTCCTGATCCAGATTTCATCATCAATTTTTAAAGATGTGGAAATGCAAATCACCAGTTATATATCAAAAGGAAACAGACACTGGATAAGTAAAGCACTACTAAAGAAGAAGAAAAACTAGGGGAATTCACACTCCAAAATATCAAATTTTAATATACAGCCATGGTAGTAAAAACAATGTGCTATTGGTACAAAGACAGACACTAAGCCCAATGGAAAAGAATTGAGTACCCAGAAGAAATCCAGAGATAACCCAGAGATATAAATGTAAAACCTAAAACCATGAAGATCGTCATAGAAAAAGTAGGGACAAACTAAGGGAACCTAACACATGGTATACATATACGATCAAATGTAGGTTAAAAAATGCATAAATAGCAGAAGACAACTTTCAGCCAAACAAGAGACAGGTGCATAATGTGAGTTGTAACACAAAGAAAGTACACACTTCTTAGAAGAATCAATCATATGAGATCAAATGAGCAGTATATGCCCAAGGATAAATCACAGAAGACAGGAAGGGAAAGGAAAAAAAGAATGAATGGAAACTGTTAACAACAGTGAGGAACTAGAGAGATTGCTGTTATATGGTGAGGATTGCAATCAATGTCACAAAACAAAATGTGTAAGAACTGTTGAATGGGGGGAAAAAAAA
>NW_006921591.1:33024264-33024929 GCF_000298275.1 Orycteropus afer afer
AAGAATTCTGGCTGCACATCTTCCAGGATAGGTTTATTCAGTCTTATTCAGTCCATAGTATATTCAGTATTCTTTGCCAACATGATAATTCAAAAGCATCAACTCTTCTGTGGTCTTCCTTATTCATTGTCCAGCTTTCATATGCATATGAGATGATTGAAAATATCATTGCTTGGGTGAGGCACACCTTAGATTTTAAAGTGACACCTTTGCTCTTAAACACTTTAAAGAGGACTTTTGTGGCAGATTTGCCCACTGTGATACAGTGTGTGATTTCTTAACAATTGATTCCAAGAATATCGACTATGGATTCAAGTAAAATGAAATCTTTGGCAACTTGGCCTTTTCTCTATTTATCAAAATGTTGCTTGTTGGTCAATTTGTGAGGATTTTGTTTTCTGTATGTTGAGATGTAATACAAACAAAACAGTAAACAATCTTCATCAGTAAGTGCTTCAAGTCATCTTCACTCTCAGCAAGCAAGGTTATGGTCATCTGCATGCAACAGATTGTTTACGAGTCTTCCCCCAATCCTGATGCCATGTTCTTCTTTATATCGTCCAGCTTCTCAGGTTATTTGCTCATACAGATTGAATAAGTATGGTGAAAGGATACAACCCTGATGCACTCCCTTCCTGATTTTAAACCATGCAGTATCTTCTTCT
>NW_006921591.1:33030624-33032338 GCF_000298275.1 Orycteropus afer afer
AACAGTGACTATGTGTATTCCTTCCACCTTCTCTTGATGTTTCCTGCATCAATCAATATTTTGCTCATAGAATCTTTCAGTATTGCATCTCAAGGCTTGAGTGTTTTCTTCAGTTCTTTCAGTTTGAGAAATGCTGAGAGTGTTCTTCCCTTTTGTTTTTCTAACTCCAGGTCCTTGCACATTTCATTATAATAACTGACTGTCTTCTCAAGCTGCTCTTTGAAATCTTCTGTTCAGCTCTTTTATCTTGTCAATTCTTCCATTTGCTTTAGCTACTCTCTGTTCAAAAGCAAGTCTCAGAGTCTCTTCTGACATCCATTTTTGTCTTTTCTTATTTTCCTGTCTTTTTAATGACCTCTTGCTTTCTTCATGAATGGTGTTCTTGATGTCATCCCACAGAAACTTGGGTTTCCAGTTATTGTTGTTTAATACATCAAATTTGTTCTTTAGATGGTCTCTAACTCAGGTAGGATATAATCAAGGTCATATTTTGGTTCTTATGGACTTATTTTAATTTTCTTCAACCTCAGCTTGAACTTGAAAATGAGTAATTGATGGTCTGTTTCATAGTCAGCTATGGCCTTGTTTTGGCTGAAGATATTGAATTTCCCCATCGACTTTTCCACTGATGTAATCAGAGTCCTGTGTATTCCATCCGGTGAAGTCCACATGTATAGCTGCTGTTTAAGTTGTTGAAAAAAAAGGATATTTGCAGTGAATAAGTTGTTGGTCTTGCAAGATTTTACCATGTGATCTTCATATGGTCTTTTCTAACACCAAGGCCATATTTTCCAACTGCTGATGATTCTTCTTTGTTTCTAACTTTTGCTTTCCAATCACTAGTGATAATCAACACATCTCAATTGTATGTTTAGTTAATGTCAGACTTCAGAAGTTGGTAAAAATCTTCAATTTCCTTGCCTTTGACTTTGGTGGTTGGTGTGCAAATTAGAATAATATTATTGTTAACTGGTCTTCCTTGGAGGTGTATGGATATTATCCTATTACTGAGAGGATTGTATTTCAGGATCTTGAACATTCTTTTTGATGATGAATGCCACACCATTCCCATTCAGTTTGTCATTCCTGGCATATGGTTGTCTGATTCAAAATGGCCCAAATCAGTCCATTTCAGCTCACTAATGCCTGAGATGTCGATCTTTGTGCATTCCATTTCCTTTTTGACAACTTCCAATTTTCCTAGATTCATGCTTCATGCATTCCATGTTCTGATTATTAGTGGATGTTTGCAGCTGTGTCTTCCCATTTTGAGTCATGACACTGTGCCACTAGCGCTCCTTACAAGCATTTAACCTACCTAAAGTAACACAAAAATAGGTAGAAAATCTCAAGAAACTCCTAGCTAAAGAAGAGAATCAATTAGTTATCAGAAAGCTACCAACAAAATGAAATTCCTGGACCAAATAACTTCACTGGGGAATTTTACCACATATTCAGAGAATAAATTACACTAATCCTGCTCAAATTCTTCCAAAATATAGAAAAGATAGTAATTCTCTCTAATTCAGTTTATAATTCTAGTAATACCAGATACCTAAAATAGATGACACTAGAAAGAAAGAAATCTTCTGACCAATATCCTTCATGAGCATAGATGAAAAAATTGTCAACAAACTACTATGAAACAATTAAAACAATGTATACATCATGGCAAACTAAGATTTATTCCAGGAATGTAAGAATGGTTCAAAAT
>NW_006921591.1:33032857-33034724 GCF_000298275.1 Orycteropus afer afer
AAAAAAAAAATCATCAGTTTCAGGGTAAACAATCAACTCTCAAAAGTCTGTTTTATTTCTATACCTCAGCAAGGAAGAAAAGGAATCAAGGAAATAATTCAATTTACAGTAGCATCGAGAAGAAACAAATACTAAGGAATAAACCTAATCAGAAATCAAAATGACTTATACAATGAAAACTATAAAACACTGGTGCAAGAAACTAAAACAGACTAAACAAATGAAAAGATATTCCAAGATCAGGGATTGAAAGACAATATTGTATAAATGTCTGTAATTCCCAAAGCAATCTATATAATAAATGCAATTCAAATGAAAATTTCAATATTTTTTAGAATAATGGAAAAACTAATCCTCAATTTTTATATAGAAATGCAAGACATCACAAATAGCCAAAGCAATTCTGAAGAACAACAAAGCAAGAGGCCTCACACTTCTGAATTTCAAAATAGGGTATACAGCTGCAATATTCAAAGCAGTCTGATACTGTTTCAATGATATGCACATACCAATTGAAAAGAATTTAGAACTCAGAAATAAATCAATGCATTTATCATCAATGGACATTTGAAAAAGATGTTAAGTCCATCTGTGATAGTTAAAATTGTGTGTCAACTAGACTGGGCCATGATTCTAAGTGATTTAGAATTTATGATGCAGTCATTTCCTATGGTGAAATCTGATATAATGTATAATAATCTCCACGATGAGATCTATGAGCAGCCAATGTGTTGAAGGAGAGTTTGCTTTTGAGCGCTTCAATATGTAAGGAAAAACTCTGGCAAAGATCTCTGGCTTTTTACTTGATCTGTATCCTGCATCTGGCTCATCATCCAACCTCAGTTCTTGACCTGCTCTATTGCTTGCCAATCTTGGGATTGCTCCCTTCACAGCCTGTGAACCAATAGCCTGCCATGTTACCTGTTTGTCTTGGATTCGTCAGCATCTGAAGCAAGCAGTCTCCTGTATTGCTGGCTGGTCTTGGGCTTATCAGCCCCTGAAGGTACATGAGTCAAGAGAAGCCTCCAGTTTGGTCTCTGACTCATGGACTTTGAATTTGCCAGGCTGTGCAACTGTATCTTCCATTTCCTTGAGGTAAAATTTTCACTTTCTCTCAAAAATCACTGATTTTGCTTCACTGCTTTTGCTTCTCTGGGAAACTCAGCCTAAGACATCCATCCAAATGAGAAAGAACTGTCTCTTCAACAAATGGTGCTGAAAAACTGGATTTCCACATGAAAAAAATGAAGCAAGATCCATATCTCACATCACACACGAAGTTGAAAATGGAAGCTTAATGTTAAACCTAAACTAAAAGATAAAATACTTATGTTCCTCAAAAGACTTTAGCAAAAGAGTAAATAGATAACCTACAGACTAGGAAATAATCTTTGTGATCCATATATCCAATAAGGGTCTGATATTTAAAATACATAAGAAACTTACACAGATCAAAAAGAAAAAGATAACCCAATAAAAATTTGCAAAAGATGTGAATAGACAAGACACTTTAGCCACTAGAAAGATACAAATTATAGGCAAATTAAAATTGCAATGAGATACCACCTTATGCCTACTAGATAGCAAAGATGAAAGAAAAAAAAAAAAATCACCAGAAATAACAAGTGCCGATACAGTAGTAGGGAGATTGGATTTCTTATCCATTGCTAATTGGAATGTAAAATGGTACACGTGCTGTGAAAAACAGAAGAGCTCTTACTCAGAAAAGTAAAAATAGAGCTATCATATGACTCAGAAACTCTATTCCCAGGTTTATACATTCAGAAAACAACAACAACAAAACTTCATGGCATAGAGTCAATTCAAACTCATAGCAATCCCATTTGCTTTCCAAGGCTGTAAATCT
>NW_006921591.1:33034929-33037171 GCF_000298275.1 Orycteropus afer afer
GACAAACAAAATGTGCTACATCCAAACAATGAAATACTGTTATTGTTGTTAGGTACTGTTCATTCACCTCCAACTCATAGCAACCTTATGTACAACAGAATGAAACACTGCCAGTCATGTGCCATCTTCATAGTCCTTGTTGTACTTGAGCTCATCATTTCAGCCACTGTGTCAATCCATCTTGGTGAAGCTCTTCCCCTTTTTTGCTGACCCTCTACTTTACTAAGCATGATATCCTTCTCCAGGGACAGGTCCCTTCTGACAACATGACCAAGTAGGTGAGACAAAGTCTGGCCATTCTTTCTTCCAAGGAGTAGTCCAGCTGCATTCCCAGAACAGATTTGTCTTGTCTTCTGGCAGTCCATAATATTTTTACTATTCTTTGCCAATGCTATAATTAAAAGACATCAACTTTTCTTTGGTCTTCCTTATTTATTTTCCACCTTTCACATGCATATGAGGTGATTGGAAATACCGTGGCTTAGATTAGGCACACCTTAGTCTTCAAAGTGACATCTTTGCTCTTCAACACTTTAAAGAGGTCTTTCGCAGTCCATTTGCCCAGTGCAATATGATGTCTGATTTCTTGACTGCTGCTTCCATGGGTATTGATTATGGATCCAAGCGAAATGAAATCCCTAACATCGTCAAACTTTTCTCCATTTATAGTGATCTTTCTTATTGGTCCAGTTGTGAGGATTTTTGTTTTGTTTATGTTGAGATGTAATACATATCAAAGACTGTAGTCTTTGATCTTCATCAGTAAGTGTTTCAAGACTTCTTCACTCTCAGGAAGCAAGATTATATCACCTGCATATCACAGATTGTTTGTGAGTCTTCCTCCAATCCTGATGCTGTGGTCTTCTTTTTATCGTCCACCTTCTTGGTTTATTTGCTCAGCATATGGATTGAATAAGCATGGTGAAAGGATACAACACTGATGCACACCCTTCCTGACTTTAAGCTTGCAGCATTCCCTTGTTGTGTTTGAATGACAGCCCCTTGGTCTATGTACAGGTTCCTCATAAGCACAATTAAGTGTTTAGGAATTCCCATTCTTCACAATGTTATCCATAATTTGTTATTATTCACACAGTTAGGTGCCTCTGAATAGTCATCAATACACAGGTAAACATGAAATACACAGGTAAACATGAAATACACAAGAAAACATAAAATTAGTTCCTGAAACATCTTGCAATGTGGATGAACATAAATGACATTATGCTGAGAGAAACATGCCAGTGATAAAAGGAAAAATATTGTCTGGTATTATTTTATGAAATGACAATAACAGAGACCAATATTCTTTGGTGGTTATCAAGGTTGGTGGAGAAATAAAAGGTTAGTTCTCTAGGGAAAAGTGACTTTTTTTTTTTTTCATGGTAACAGGGAGCTATAATTTAAGGTAGGTGAAATTTTCACAGCTTGATGAATGTAATTGATGTCACAAAGTTGTGCACATGAAAGTAGATGAATTGGAAAATTATATGTTATATATAATTTTATAATATTAACAATTAAACAATAATAAAAATAAAATAAAGGGGACCTTTATACTAATACAATTTAGATATAAGTAATCACCTGGTGGGATTACTTTTCTTCATTTGAAGACTTAGGCCCATGGTCTTATGCGATAATCAAGTCAATTGGCATTTGAATAACAATATGTTGTTCTTGTTGTTATGTGCCATCAAGTGGGACCCGACTCACAGCGACCCCTCCTTGGGTTTCTGAGGCTGTATCACTATGGAGGTACATTGCCCAACCTTCCTTCCGAGGAGTGGTTGGTGGGTTTGAACCTCTGGCCTTCTGGTTAGCAGTCAACTGCCTTAGGCACTGTGCTACCAGAGCTTCTTTGAATAATATAGCATACATATAGCATACATAATTACATTCAGAAAACAGCAACAACAATAACAACAAAACCTCATGGCATAGAGTCAATTCCAACTCATAGCAACTCCCATTGGGTTTCCAAGGCTGTAAATCTTTATGGAAGCAGGAGCCCCATCTTTCTTCTGTGGAGTGGCTGGTGGGTTTGAACCACCAATATTTTTTGGTTAGCAGCCAAATGTTACATAACTTCATTGACGTAATATAGTTTTTAAAGTTTCTGTACTACCTCCTAGTTTGGTAAGTAATGTACAAAAACAAAAACACCAAATTCACTGCCATGGAGTCAGATCTGACTCATAGCAACCCCTCCTTGTGTTGCTGAGGTGGTATCACTATGGAA
>NW_006921591.1:33038016-33042564 GCF_000298275.1 Orycteropus afer afer
GATGTTGACACAATTTGGAGAATGTATCAAATGGCATTGAACAGTATATATAGAAATTGTTGGATAGGAGCTTGTTTTGGTTACTTAGTTCTGCTCTAACAGGAAACACCACAAATGAGTGGCTTTAACAAGCAGGAGTTTATTCTCTTAGAGTTTTGGAGTCTAGAAGTCCACATTCAAACTGCCAAGGTCTACGGGGTGAGTGAAAGCCCACTGACCTTGGGCTTCAGCTCTTCCTCTTGCTTCCAGCCCACTGGAGCTAGAGATGTCTCTTCAGTCAGTCAGCTGCTGACACTGAGACTAACAGGCCCAAGGTCAACAAATAAAATGGCACAGTCCTGATATTACCAAACCACATGGGAGACCATTGATTCAAGTCCATTAAAAGTCAAAAGATAGGCAGACAACATGATAGCTGCTGAATTATGACTAGGCTACCTGCAGGATTCAAACATGCCAAAAGCTAGAGACCTTTCTCAACCCTTCTCCCTATGTACTGGATGCAGACCACATCCCAGCTACTCAGTTGCTCCAGTATACTCCACCATGGAGTTGATTACCCATCTCACCAAGGGGAATAACTACATCCAACTGCCCAGCCACTCAAAACCAGGCCCAGCCTATTTGACACAGAAAGAAAACTTCTCATCCATGTTGTACAGTAACTGTTACCTATTTGTTCTGATAGTTTTTTAGAAGACTGAAATCCTCAAGAGTGACAATCTTTACTTTTGGACATAACTACCACAGCTATGTATATTTTCTCCCAAAATAAAATAAAGTATTAACCTATTTTTAAAAACCATCCTGATATTTTAAAATTAGAAAAGCTAAGGAAGTCCACCTTACAGATTTACTGTGAACTCCAAGTAACAACAAGTTTATGAAATAGCTCTTTTAATACTATAAATTGTTCAAAATCTGTTAACAGTGTGGATCAGCTGTAATTTATCCTTGTATTTTCCATTCCTAACTCACTACTGTCTAGAATGCAGGACACTGGAAATGGTGATTGTTCTTCCATGGCTGGAGATGCCAGAATTTCCAAGAATCTAAATTGTGATCAAACAGAAGTGTTAGTTGGTATATGCAAAACTTCTAAATGACATTGTTCTCTTTGTGTTTAGGTATGTATGATAGACATTTAGGGAGAAAAATCTACATAAAAACAAAGCAAAACTCTACACTGAATCTAAAATGTTAAATGATCCTAACTTATCCTTTTCTTTAAGGAGACTCTTTTAAGACATTAGACATTAAACTGTATTAAGACACTCTGTTGTTATTTTTATTAGGTACCATTGAGTCAATTTCCTTTTATGGCAACCCTATGTACAAAAGAACAAAACATTGCCCAGTCCTGCACCATCCTCACAATCATTGCTATGTTTGAACCCATTGTTGTAGTCACTAACTATGTCAATCCATTGCCTTGGAGATCATCTTCTTTTTGCTGATTCTCTGTCCTACCAAACATGGTGTCCTTCTCCAGGGACTAGTCTCTTCTAGTAACATGTGCAAAACACATAAGATGAAGGCTTATCATCCTCACTTCTAAGGAGCATTCTAAATATACTTCCTGCAAGACAGATTTAAGATACTAGGAAACTTATGAAAGAAGGTTTTGAAGTTAAGTCTATTTGAAAAACACTTTTTTCATCTAATAAGTCTGCTCTAAGTCAGAAATGCAAAGACAAATTATGTCAAATTCAACTGGATGTATTCAAAAAGCAATTTCTGAGATACTTTCCATCCCCTACTTCTATGAATCTCTGGTTTATTAGATATTTAATGGTGACATATACCTTCATTTTAAGCAATTTTTTTTTAAGCAAATTGCCCAGGCAACCACTTCAGAAATACACTTGGGAGCATTAACCAAGTCAACTTCAGTCTTGTAAAAATGAGGACCTCACAATTGTTTTTAGGAGTGGAGGATGAAATTCAAGAGACATGGCATCTGAATGTAAGTAGAAGGAGGGCACTTGGATCCTATAGGGGAAACTTAAAACAGAAATATGCAGAGAAACAAAAGAAACATGCCTTGTTCTATAGAATAATAAAGTTTAAGGCTCTCACCAGTCTGCCCATTCACTGTATGGTGACTTTGTGTGGTCACCTTTACTTTCTTTTGCTTCCTTTGCCAAACTAATTACAAAACTATTTCTAAAGATGAAACTGTATTTGTTTATCTGTAAAATGAGAGGTTTGAGATCTAACCCTCTGTTGGAATTATTTTTCTTGGGAGTATACTGACCGTAATAAATTACAAATAATGTATTAAGCTCAGAAAGAAAATAAGAAGATGAAGGCAGAAAGTTGAGTTTATTATCTTAACTACCAAAAAAGTCTTACCTCTTCGTTTTGAACACTGCATTTTCTGTACAAGAAAAAGACACGTTAGATATGCATGAAAATCAATGCATCAATATTATATACAAACACTGCTGATGGGAATAACAAATGCATAATCAGTCTAACCCCTTCCTTTGAAAATAAATTGATTTCTCAGCACTTTTCCCCAAACTCCAGTTGTTTTGAAAATAAAAATCATTTTCTTTCTTTCTGATGTGAGTGCATTATAAATGTGAGCATTTTCTCCTCTAATGATAGTTTTTGGAAGTGTTTTTCATGCTGGTTGGAAATATCTAATTATCCAAATAGCTATTTAAATAGAATGCATTTGCAGTAAAGTCTATAAAGTGAAATTTGGTAAGATGCAGTTTACTGTAACCTTTAAACCACAGCCACATTTCTTGACTCAGCCCTAATGAAATATGGCAACAAAGACAATCTCAACTGTACCACTCATGGGTTGGTATTGAAATCTACATGTTTTAATTTTTTAATTGCCAAACACAGCAGTTACATGGCCATAAAAGGTGATTGAAAGTGTTTGTACAAGATGTGAAATTGGCTGTTTTGCACTTATGATGGGATATGCAGCCAGATTTATCATTGATGCTTATTTTATGTTGACATTTTTATGAAAATAAATGTACCTTATGAGACTTTTTCCCACTCTATTCAGCTTTGACTAGAGATTGAAAGGTAGTATTTGCTACTGATGTGCTTTCCATTTTGAAGATCACCCTCAATAAAAACTGTGATGTTGTTGTTATTTTTAGTTGGCATTGAGTCAACTCCAACCCTTGGAGACCTCATGTACAACAAAACAAAATATTTCCTGGTTCTGGTCCATCTTCATGACTGTTACTATGTTTCAGTCCATTGGTGAGTACCTTCCAACATAAGGAGCTCATTTTCCAACACAGAATATTAGGTTGTGATTCTTAGGGTTTTCAGTGGCTAATTTCTGTAAACAGATGTCAGTTTTCACTCCTTGACACAACTTGAGCATCATAGAAACAAGTCACCACAGTATGCCAAACTAGCAGATGGGTAGCGAAGAAGAAGGAAAGTCTCCCCCCCTCCCAATCATCTGGTATGAGTTTGGTGTAAAAAAGTGATTGGTTATTATAAAATATATTGTATGTAAAGTATTTTTTTGCATATGTAGGTTTATTGAAGCCCATTTGTGCCCCTAAGCATTTAAATTGTGATCATTTTTCCCCCTAATATACAATTGGTTTAATTCTTACCCCTATAATTCCTGCATTGTACATATCATTGACATCAATGACAGAAAATAGGAATATTGCAGTTTTTGTGATATGACAGGAGAATTAAGATATTACTGAAATATCTTCATAATCTATCAGGGTATTTGCATTGCATTTCACTTGTTAGATTTATATGTGTTATTTCTTTTTCATTGATTACAACATATAGCAACAACAAACAGCTTCCTTTGAAGATGTTCTTTTCCTTTCTTGGATTTCATAACAATTAAAATATTTTGTGTTACAAAAAATACCATTAAGAAGATTATATGCCAACCCACAGAACATGACAAAATATTTGCAAATCATATATCTGATAATTCCCTTCCTCTAAACACAAATATTTTTTTAATTACAAATTCAAATCATTTTTCAAGTTTCTATTTTCACCCATAAATAGTACTTCCCTCCACATGGAATATTTCAGTTACAATTTAAAATATTATATAATGAGGATTTTTAAAATGTCAGTTAAAGTATTATGATAAGAAAATAAAATTCTTTAATGAAATACAAAGTGATGCTTATCTACTTTTTTACCAGAATCTTCATTACATGCTTTTAGTTTTTCTTGAATGCATAGCAGATACAGAATAGAGTTTCAAAGATCTCCCACTTTTCTCTACGAACTATCTCGCAATTATGATCTTGTAGGTTTTGTTTTTAGAAGATTAAGCAGGTAAAAAACTGAAAAAATGGAGTACTATTTGTAAAAGGACCAAGGACAAGGAAAGGAATCATGTTGACTTCAGATAACTCTGATATATTTGGAACACAAAGAGTATAAGAAAAAAAAAAAAAAATCTTTGTGTTTATCATATTTAATTCTTAACAAGGAGCTCTGGTAGCATAGTGGCTAAAGCACTTGACTGCTAACCAGAAGGCTGGCAGTTCAAACCCACCAGCCACTCCTCGGAAGGAAGGT
>NW_006921591.1:33042709-33047794 GCF_000298275.1 Orycteropus afer afer
GAAATCATGAAATAGAGTGGTCTCACACTCATTTTCATTGCTCCTAGTCTTCTGTTAGCTTCTATTTTTATCGTAGGTGTTTCTCCCAATGGTACTACAATGAAGAAAATGCTGTGGGTGGCTCCCAGAAAATGAGTAGAAACTTGGAAAGGAAGGAGAATTAAGATCTGAATCTCATTCATCCCTGATAACTTATTTGCTGGTCTATTATTGAATTACATTTTCATCAACTTTATTGAGCTAAATGAGATTATTTCAGGTTGTGTTTTGTACAGATGGACAATTCCATCAAAGAATCTTGCTAATCAAAAAGAGAAATCCAAGCAAAAATTGGTTAGTGTGCTATTATGGACTGACCTGCTATTCCAACTAGAGTAAAGATGGATGATCATGAAAGAATAGCCCTAAACTTTCAAATGGAACCATCTCTTCAGTAACAGTTTAGTATATGTCAATATTTTTGAACAACATTGAGGGAGTAGGAGAGAAATATATGAATGTGTAGATATAACACCATCTCTCCCACCAATCAGCCTTTCAAAGTAGAAATTGAACTATTCATTCATGCTCTCAATGAGCATTTCCTAAACATGTTGCAATTCTAGCTGTGAATTAGGCTACTTTGTTTAATAAAACAAAGCTCCAGATCATTTCCATAAGTCATTCATAATAAAAACAGCAAAATTCAAAACATATAAGGGGGAAAAGTAACAGATCTTTTACATATAACTAAGGGGATCATGAAGTTTCAAGAATAGAGGCCCAGGGCATCATCACTCATTACTTATGGGATTTTTAAGCATGCTATTTAGCATCTATCTCAGTTTTCTTGTCTATAGAAGTCTATAGAATGGGAATAGTATTCTCTATTGCATGGATTTTTGTTAATATCAGGACATTATGCATATAAAGAGACTAATACAATCCTTGACAAATATTAAGCACTTAATAAAAGGTCATTGTTTGTTTAATAGTTAATAAATTCCTTATACGAAGAAAATAAAACAACCAAAAAGCACTGCTATCAAGTCAATGCTAACTCATAGAGACCCTATAGGATACAGTAGAATTGTGCATAGGGTTTCTAAGGCTATAAAACTTCACAGAAACATACCGACTCATCGTTTTCCTGTGGAGTAGCTGCTGGGTTCCTACTGCTGACTTTTTGGTTAGCAGCCAGATTCTTTTACTACTGCACTACCAGCATTCTTTAACGTCCTTATAATTACAACTAAATTGTTTGTGATCTCAAACAAATCACTCGTTCTTGCTTAAACCAAATTAAAACCAAACCCACTACCATCAAGTCAATTCTGACTTATAGGGACCCCTCATTGAGTTTCCAAGGCTGTAATCCTTACAGTTGCAGACTTTTTCATTTTTCTTCCTCAAAGCAGCTTGTGGGTCAAACCACCAACCCTTTGGTTAGCAGCCAAATACCTTAGCCACTACATCACCAGTGCTCCTTCACACTGCTATACAGTCTGTTTAAATTAAATTTGGAAATCAATCAAGACAGAGAATCCTCAAGATTTCCTCCAGGCAGAAATCTTCTGTTCCCATTTGGGAAGATAAAATAAATTATATAGTATCATGTGAAATTTGCCTCTTTGTTTATCCATAAACTTATCAGATTTTGAGCTTTTTTAATTTTTTTTCCAACTTTGCATTTCTTTTATTATACAGTACTAGATTTGCCAAACATCTGCTCTTGTATGCTGGTGAGTGTAACTTGAGTTAGGACACAAATTACCTTGACACTCTATTACAGAGATTGGAAATGCTATTTTCATGTATCTGCTAATAGCTGTCCTCTCCAATAACACCCATGTGACCTTTAAATATCACAGAAGCTAAGTGACCAAGGAGAATAATAATGGAATTTTAATTGATTGGTAAATTATTGAGCAGTGTTAGCTAATACTCCATAACAACACTTCCTCTCTCTCTCACTTCATCTTATTAGAACAAATCATTATTCTCTCTGGAGGGTTCCTGTTTTTCTTATATGTGGATCTATGAGCCATTTGCCCTCATCTGCTGTGTCGTAACATAGGTTAACAGAAAGAATGTGCAGACAGATGTTAGAGAAAACCGTTATGTGAAAATTGTATGCAAATATCATTGTAATATACATTTCACAGCAGTTCTAATAATTCAGAACAAAATATAATAGACAACAATTTGAATTTTTCCTTGTAATTTTTAAACAATGAACTTCATGTTTCTTTGGGCATGAATCTCTGAGATTTCTGACTTTTTGACTCTGATAGAAATTGCCAAGATTTAATACCAGTCACAAAGGGTGACTATATAATAATTGTCCCATAATATGGCATTTTTACTACTGGAAGCATTTTGTTTCTAGAAATAAAAATATAATTCTTCCCATGCAAATCAACTCTGGCTTCATTTTAAATTTCCCAAACATTTCAGTCTATACAAAATTCACCCCATCTCAGAATTATTCTACCCTTTAGAAATTTGACCACACAAGATGTCAAGGATAGACTTTTTCAAAGTTGTCTTCTTTTTAGTTTGTCTTCCTAACTAGCTCTCAATCTTCAGGAAACCCTTAACCATGTCCAATCCTTTTCATGTCTCACAGTCTAGGGAGTAGCGGTTGTGTGGTGGAAATTAGGGTCACAGAGTCATCAGAGACTGTGAGCAATCTGAGTATCATTTTCTTTTTCTATGAAGTGTCATGAGTTTTGTGAAGAAAGAATAAGACACCTTGGCATTCCCTATAGTATGTGTTTGAGTCGACACAAAGGCATGTAGTACTGGTCCCTTCAAGAAGGGTCTTGTTGTCCTAGCTGTTGAGAGTGAGGTCAGCAGACATCCTCAAAATATGATGGCCTTTATATGCTCCAAATTTCTTAGTGGGGTGAGCTAAAGCTTGGTTAGGAAAGCATCTCAATTCAATTTCACCCTCTGCACAATCCTACAACCTCACATTGTCTTCCACTGGTGCTTGATCTCTAACTTATACTTCACTTTCCCAATCCTGTCCCCTCATCTTCTTCCAGAGAAAACAACCTGAAATGATGCTTAGTAAGAATCAATCCTACTGCATATTGTTGAATTGGAATACTAAAATCTTATAGTTAAGGTTGAGAGCTCCAATATAGGAATGTCTAGTGCATGAATGAAATCAGAGACAAGGAAATAACCTGGAAGCCTATTTGGAACATTTTACACTCAGATCCTAGAACAATCCCCTAATCAATCTATTCCTAATTTTGATTTCCACATCCCTTCTCTTACAAAGCCTACTCTTTAATTTCTTTTTTACCAAAACCTGTTCACTTGGGCTTTAGCTAATGCTCATAAAAACTTGAATTTATCTCTGATGGAATCTCTTATATCTTCCGCCAGAGACAGTAGCCCAAAATGTCTTAACTCCCTCAATCATCCCTCTTTCTACATTATTCTGTCTCTCCGTCACTGAGATCCTCCAAGCCCATGTCTCTACAAACCTCCCCAGTCTTGTTACTCTCTCCTCCCAAACATTCACCGTTCAGGATGGCCCAATATTCTCTCACATTGCTCTGCTTTATATGGTATGTGTGCCTCCTTCTAAATGCACCAAAAATTCCTTTCTTCCTTCAAAATTTAGCTGTACATGTCCTCTGAGAAATCTTATGGGGTCTCTTATTTGCACTTTCCCATAGCACTTTAGGTTTCATGCTGTGTATGACCATTGGACTGTAATATTTGTTTGTATATTTATCTGCTTAATTAATCTATAAACTCATCAAGTGAGAGAGATTGGACAAAGCATACTTATTTATAGTCTCAGTTTCTAAATAGAGCCCAGTATATGTTAAATATTCAGAATCATTTGTAGATGGACTGGATGAATAATTGAGTGAATTAATGAATAATTGATTCTTTCCAAAGTGCCACATTATTCATCTTCTTAGGTCCCTACACACACACTGTTACTATTAAAGTGTTTTAAAGAGGAAAACATCTAAACATGACTCCACCCCATGCGGATATTGTCTATGTTTCTGTATATTCACCTGTCTAATAACCATAATGCTCAAGTCCCAGGAAAGGTGAGAAGAAGACAATGACCATGTGGAGGGGAGTCTATATGATGGAAGAATAGGCAAACAGATTGCATGGACACTCTTTAACAAAGAAAAGAGGAACCATATAACACAGTTACAGAAGGTAATCCTAGAGCCCTGAACTTTGAAGCGAAGGATACAGAAGCAGACTAGACTCCAACTAGTAGAACAACTTGCATGAAGATATCAAAAAAGGAGACATATGGACCTGCAGTCTGGCAGCAATCCTGACAGCACAGACAGCTTGGATATTCCCAAGTGGTGGTAGGACCTAAGAATTAACCTAAAATGGGCCCTTCTAGTCAGGGGCTACAAGGAGGACTGCACTGGTGGCTGGTGAATAAAAGAGGAAGCAGCAAAGAGGAAGGAGGATTGAGCATTGGACTTTTGCCTGTCCGGAGAATACAGCCATTTTGAATATTTACAAGTGGTTTGACCACTGGGATATTTTAAGTGACAACATTCTCCCAGATTCCCGGGCCTTAAGAATAGGCTCCAGTTGCTGTAAACACAAGCATATTCAGGACACGAATGACTGGAAAGTTTCAATATTCCTCTTTTTACTCTTATACCCTACACCCTCTGGTGAACAGATGTGCAGCCATCTCACCTGCACCCATCTTCAGAACCAGCAAGAATTCCATCCCTGTCTGTGTGTTCTGATGGAGCTTGGGTACCCCACCCCTCCCTGCTCAGTTTTTTTTAAGATAGTTTTTGTCTGTTTTAAGATTATTATTATTATTATTATTATTATTATTGTCTTTTGCATTATTATTTTTTATTTCCCTTCCCATGTTCTACTTTTCTTCTCTTCCCTGTTCCTGGTTACTATTCTTCTCTCTCTCTCTCTCTCTTTTTTTTTTTTTGCGTGTGTGTGTGTGTGTGTGTGTGTGTGTGGTTAAACTCATTTCATCTTTTTCTTTTTGCATTTTTCACATTTTTTTCATTATTTTCCTAGTCTGCCTTTTTTATCTTATTGCCCTCTCCCCAAATATTGCACTTTTTT
>NW_006921591.1:33048397-33050286 GCF_000298275.1 Orycteropus afer afer
AGAATTGAATCAATGGAAGACAGAATTAATGAGATTGAGGACAAATATCTGAATACTTTTTTGCAAAGGGATCAATCAGAAAAAAGATCAAAACAAAGTGAACAAAGCCTAAGGTTCATGAGAGATACCATCAAAAGAAATAACCTTCTTGTAATTGGAATTCCAGAACATCAAGAGCAAAAGAAAACCACTGAGAAAATTGCCCAACATTAGTTGGAAGAGAACTTTCCTTACATGATGAAACATGAGAGTATATCCCTTCAGGAAGTCAAATGAACTCCAAACAGGATAGACCCTCAAAAAAAATCACCAAGACATATCATCATCCAACTCACCAAAACTAAAGACAAAGAAAGAATCCTGAAAGCAGCATGGGAAAAATGAAAAGTTACCAAAAAGGCAACCAATAAGAATAAGCTCTGATTTCCCAACAGAAACCATGTAAGTGAGAAGGCAAAGGAAGGTATATTTAAAACCCTGAAAAAGAAAATTTTCCATCCAAGAATGATATACCAGGCAAAATTGTCCCTCAAATATGTTGGTGAAATTAAGACATTTCCAGATAAGCAGAAATTAAGGGAATTTGTTCAAATGAGACCAACCTTACATGAAATACTAAGGGGAGTCCTTTGAACAGAGAACCAATAATGACAAACAACTGACCATTAACACACAAGATTACATAACCCAGAAACCAATGGAAATATGGAAGTATACAAAATAAAATAACTTTACAAGATAGACTGGCAAATGAAAACAACTACAAACCAAAAAGACGGGGGAAAATAGTGTAGTTTCAGAACTTCTAAATTGTGAGAAAGTCAAGAAAGTTGCAAGAGAGAATGGACTGTTCTAAACTTGGGGAGAAAATTATAAATCACAGGATAACCTCAAAGAAAAATCATAAACCTTCATATCACAATAAAAAAGAGGACAAGCATGAATATTGAGCAAATACTAAAACAATAGCAACAAAGGAAATGATAAAATGATTCATAAACATAATGAGCTCAATACAGAACATTATATGGAACCAGGAACACCATGAAAAAGCACATAACAAAATGACAGCAACCAACTAATACTTGTCAAAAATTATACTAAATGTCAATGCATTAAATGCACTACTCAAAGGGTGGAGAGTTGACCCTGAATAAGAAAACATAACCCATCAATATGCTGTCTACAAGAGACACACCTTACAAACAAAGACAAAAATAGGCTAAAAATCAAAGGTTGGAAAAAGAGATGTCAAGCAAATGGCAACCAAAAAAGAACAAGAGTGGCAATATTAATTTCTGATCAAATTGACTTTAAAACAAAAGCTACCATAAGAGACAAGGAAGGACATAATATAATGATAAAAGGATCACTTGAACAAGAAGATATAGCCATAATAAATATCTATGCTCCAGTGAAAGAGTCCCAAAATATATAAATCAAACTTCAAAAGAGTTGAAAAGCAAATAGATGATTCCACAGTCATAGTAGGAGACTTTAATACATCAGTTTCAATGAAAGATAGAAGAGCTGGAAAAAAACTCAACACAGACACAGAAGAGCTAAACAATACAATTCACTAAATCTACTGGAACTAATTGAGAGATTTAGCATAGTGGCAGGATACAAGATCAACATCCAAAAATTAGTTGGATTCTTCTACACCAGCAAAAAGATTGCTGAAAAAGAAATAAGTAAATCAATATCATTTACAGTAGCTATTAGCAAAATAAAATACTTGGGAAAAAATCTTATCAGGGACACAAAAAATACTGTACAAATAAAACTATAAAAGACTACTTCAAGAAACAATAAGAGATCTACATGAATGGAAGAACATACCATGCTTATGAATAGGAAGATTGAACATTGTGAAAATGTCAATTCTA
>NW_006921591.1:33050711-33064973 GCF_000298275.1 Orycteropus afer afer
TGGATCAAAGACTTAAATGTGAAACCTGAAACTATAAAGTTCCTCAAGGAAAAACTAGTGGCAAATTAGAGTCCCTAACGTATGGCATAAATAGACTATCAAGCATAACCCAAAATGCACAAACAGTAGAAGAGAATCTAGATGAATGGGACCTTCTAAAATTAAATTTTTATGTGCTTCCAAAGACTTCTCCAAAAGAGTCAAAGAAAACCTACAGATTGGGAAAAAATATTCAGCAATGACATATCTGACAAGATTAGAATTTATAGAAAACTCCAACACCTCAACAACAAAAAGCAAATAGTCCAATTGAAAAATGGACAGAAGACAAGTTACACTCTTCACCAAAGAGGATATTCAAATGACCAAAAAACATAGGAAGAAATGTTCATGATCATTAGCCATTAGAGAGATGAATATCAAAAGAGTAAGATACCATCTTGCCCCAGCACTAAGTAGCAAAGTTCAACAAGACAGAAAAATAACAAATGCTGGAGAGGATACGGAGAGATTGGGAATCTCATATATTGCTGGTGGGACTGTCAAATGATACAACCACTGTGGAAGGCAGTATGGTGATTCCTTAAAAAGTTGAATTTAAAAATACCATTTGACCCAGAAATTCCATGACTAGGTAAATATCCTACAGAAATAAGAGCCAGGACAAGAATGGATAAATATATGCCCATGTTCATCACAGCACTATTTACAATAGCCAAAAGGTGGAAACAACCTAGGTGTGTGGAAACAACCTAGGTGTCCATCAACTGAAGAATGGATAACCAAAGTATGGTACATACACACAATGGAATACTATGCAACCCTATAGAATAACTTGGAATCTGCAAAACACCACATAACCTGGATGAACTTCAAGCCATTGTACTGAGTGAAATAAGTAAATTACAGAAGGACAAATACTGTATTAGTCCATTATTGTGAAAAATGAAGGAAAGGTTTATATATGGAAGGAAATTTTCTTTGTTGGTTTCCAGGGGTGTGGTAGCATAGGGCCTAAGGCACTTGACTGCTAACCAGAAGACTGACAGTTCAAACCCACCAGCCACTCCTCAGAAGGAAGATGGGGCAATCTACTTCCATAGTGATAACCCAAGGAGGGGTTGCTATGAGTTGGGTCTGACTCGATGACACATAACAACAACAACAGGGGTATGAGGGGAGAGGAAAGGAGGTAATACTATTAGATAGGTAGAGACAAGTATTGATTTGGGTGAAAAGAAAGTCAATGTACCAAATGTGAATGATCAACACAGTGCATAGAGGAAGAAGAAGACATAGAGAGGTGCATAGGAGGTACACTGAACAAAAATGAACTCTTTTGCACATATGGTCCTGCGTTGTCAGTGAAGGCAAATATGGATATATGAGTGGATAGACTGATGGACAGGCTTAACCATTAGGTATGTCTATGCAGGGAGGAGTGTGCCCAAGACTATGTATAAAGTTGGTAGACAAAGTTTCTACAAGTGTGTTGGTATGTTCTGTAAGAATTCCCAGGGACATAGTAGAGCTGACAAGGGACAAAGTTGTAGTCACTTCTTAGCCCCAGCCAGCTACCAAGAGGGAGCAAGTAGTTGGACCTGTGGACTTTGGACTATAGTCACAGGGGACATCAATTTCAATTGGCATAACATACTACACAAAACATTGTTCCACATCTTATTTTGGCCAGCAATGACTGGTATCTTTAAAGATTGCAAGTGACCATCTAGATGCAACCATGGGTCTCCTCATCCAGAGCAAAAAGGAATGAAGAAAACTAAAGATTCATAGTAACAATTAATCCAAAAGACTCGTACATCAGGTGACCCTCAGCCTATATGACTATGAGACCAGAAGAACTAGATGGTGCCCGGCTATCACTGTCAACCACTTGGAGGGGGATCTATGCAGGAGATCCTAGATAGAGTGGGAGAACAATGTGGAACAAACCTCAAAATCATTAAATAATTTAGGAAAAAGGACCATATTTTCTGATCTGTTAGATAGGTTCTGATGGAACCACTGAGTCTGTGGCCCCTAACCACCCTTCAGGTCAGGAATTGAACCCACTCTGTGGCTTCCAACCAAACAAAAGACAGGCATATGAGCTGAATGTTTACATTAGGTAAACATACTCCTTGGAGAGAACAATCATGGGATAATAGAAGAGCTGTGGATGCACAGGGAGAGATCTCAGGGAGCAGGAGAGCATGGAGGGAAGGACACAGGGAAGAGGTAACTATGAGGAGGAAGTGAGAGGGGAGCTGTTGCATCGTAGTAAATTGTAGTCATTGTCAGGAGACAAAGTATATGTGACCTGCTGCATGGAAAGTGAATATGCTCTGTAACCTTTCACCCAAATCACAATTAAAAAAAAAAGCAATGACCATGTGGTACTTGTGCCTGCAGAAGGTCCAAAAATATGTTTCACAATTAACACAGCTAGTAACAAAAAGGTTGGCAGTTCAAGCTTATCAAGTGGAACCTTGGAAGGAAAATCTGGTGATCTACATCTGAAACACCAGCTATTGAAAATCTTGTGGGGCAGAGTTCTATTCTGACTCACCTGGGGTTGCTGTGAATAAGAATCAACACAATTGGAGGTTGTTGCTTTCTTTTTCTTACCCATAGATAAATTAATTGGAGCAGTGTGTATGAAACCTGCTTCCTGATGTTATACTAAAATTAACTCATTCAATAAATAATTCAATTCATACATACTCTGTAAGTTCATCTTCAAGATGCTCTTGGGATCAACAGAGCAATTGAGAGCAATATCCAGGAGATGGCCCTTTTTGGTAGGATAGAGATGGCAAGTAAGGAACATGAATACGGAGAGGGAAGATGTGTCAATCTGGAGTTTGAATTACTATCTCTGACACTGGAAAGATTAGCTCTCTGACGTTCTTTATTTGTTTGTTATTGTTATTAGTTGCCATTGAGTTGTTTGTAACCCATGGCAATTTTATGCACAACTTTATGCTTAGTCCTGTGTCATCTTCATGATTACTGGTATGTTTAAGTCTATTGTGTAGGTCATTGTATTGATCTGACAATGAGGATAATAATACTTAACTCTCAGAGATGTGATGAGGATTCTATGTTCTGTATAATAAAGGTGGAAATACGTTGGAAATTGCTGGCACAAGCAGGATGATAATTAGTGAATATTTTCTATTTGTCAAGTGACAAGATGATTAAGAACAGTTATATTTATTTCCCAGTTCTGCTCAGGAGCAGCCTTGTTATGTGGACTCTGATTGTGTAAGCCAGTCTTCTTGACCTTGAAGAGTGTAAATTCTTGCAGAGCAGTAATCGAGCAATTGACACCAAGACTGTACCCCTTCTTACAAAATAGGGAGAAAGTTTATGGAGGGCCCCTCCATCTTCAATATCACTTGAATTTCTGAAATGGCATTTTCCTTTTAGAAGAAGAATGATTTATTTTTCTTGAGTCTTTCAGGTTTCCATCAAGTATTTGTCTCTGGGTGTGAAGAATATTGCATACAAGCCCAGAAGGCCTGCTCTGTTAAGCCCCCAGAAAGATAATGTTTCTTCCTCACTGTTGAGCACAAATGACAAGTGTCCTGGGCTCTGCTGGCACCCACAGGTCATGTGTGGAGCAGAAAAAAATCTATCCAGCATATCTGAGAGAAACATAAATGGGAGAGATGTATATGTTGTCTGTCATCCCATAGCCACCAGGAGCCCATTAGATGATGCAAAGAGCAAAACAATAAAAAGAATCTCATCTAGAATTTGATGCCCATTTTCAGCGCACAATGGCCTGTCAGAAAGATGATGATCAAAGCAGGTAATCCAAGAGCTGTGAAATTAGTTCACAGGCTGGAAGTCTAGATGGAAGTGTTTTATATCAAATCCACATTTATAGCACAGTATGTTGTGAAGGGGTTGAGGTGGAAGGATGGTGAGAGGAATTTGAAATGGGTCTTGATAGTAAAATTTCCAGTTTCAAGGAAGCTAAATTCTGCTTGCTTTCATGTCATATGCAATGATTGACTCTAACTTTTTACTAAGTGTCAGGCATTGTTTCTTTAATGGGACATAGAGAGACAATCATTGGTTTATTTAAGGTTCAGGACACTTGAGATGATTTGCTGGGGTATGAATCCTGTCTCAGCTACTACCACATGGTAAGGTTGGATTCTGTGCCTCAGATTCCTCTTCTGTGAAATGAAGATAAGATAACTTTCCCACAGAGTTTTTATAAGGATAAATGATATAATACAAATCAGGGGCTTAGAACAATTCTTCAATAACTCTAGAGTTAGATTAGGCAAAAAGTGTGCCTAAATAGGGTTGTAGGGGATATTTAAAAAAAACACGTTTTGAAAACACTGTGATGACACAGAGCCAAAATAAGGCATCCTGATGCTTTGTTGTTTCACTTGCATTATAGCCACTATGTGGTCATCTTAATGCTCTCCACGGTATTCGGTATTCAATCCTTTAAATTTCTTCCCTGTTTATAAGATAATTTGTTTTCGGTTGAAGTAACATCTGTTTCTGTAGATAATTATTAGAAGCTGATCAATTTAATAAAGCCACAAGGCTTTCCTGACTTTTCTATGCATAAATCAATAAATTTCGATGCAAAATGTGAAAATTTTATTTTTTAAAACACGATATAAATCTTCCATTAACATAGCCATTTGTAATTATGTGGTGCTTGCAATTGAAGAGCTATGCAAATATGACATTCTGGATACAAAGTTTAGGCATTCATTAGGGGGTAGTAAGGGAGAGGTCTGGTAAGGAACTGATCTTTTCTCTGTCCTTGAACAATGATTTTCACTCTTTAAGACCTGCAGTAATTTCAAGTTATACATTCTACAGTTAATATTGCTATCCTATGTGTTATAACAGGTGTCACTTCTAGTGTTGTAGGCATTTTGCATACATTTTCTTCATGTAAACCTCCCAGAAATCATGCAAAGTAATTATTAATATTCTTCATTTTAAAGATGAATAAACAAAGCCTAAGAGATAGGCAAAACATCAGGTCTGCCCACATAGAAGATGTGTGCAAAACCATTTGTGCCAACCTTTCATTTTGCATTGTTGTCATTAGGTACCATGAAGTCAATATTGACGCTCAGCAATCCCATGTGGTAGAATAGAAATGCCGCACGAGAATTCTTAGGCTGTAATGTTTATGGGAGCAGATGGACAGGTCTTTCTCCCTTGAAACCATGGGGTGTTTTCAAACTGTCACACTTTTTGGTTAGTAGCCAAGAGCTTAACCTTTGTGCCACCAGGGATCCTTTATGCACTGTGGATAAATTCTCAAGTTGACAGGGAAGCCAGTGAAAAGAAGAATTAGGAATGAGATTAAGCAATGAAGATAAGACTTGTGCAATTACCTGAGAAATGAGAGAATTCCTTTTTATAGCCCTCAACTTTAATTTTAAACTTTAAATTATGTGTTAAACAAATGAAAGAATATGCATTGGCAGAACAGTTTATCTCTGTTGTTGCTATCGTATATATATATATATATATATATATATATATATATACATTTTTTTTAAAGATGTGATTTTTTATTTATGCCATTAATAGTAATAACTTTAGCAGTGTAGTATAATGGACAACACGGGAATTCCTGGGTGTGAATCTACTTAATGTCCCTGCAGTTGTCACACATTATTTCCTACCTTTGAACCTCAGTTTACACAACTATGTGGCGATGAGAGTACCAGCCTGTCTCTCACATAGTTACTGTGTGGATCAGTGAGAAAGAGTATTAATACAAACACCACATCCTACATCCCCTGAGCAAAAGGGAATAGATGTGACTAGCTGCTCCTGACTGAGGACACTATGTTTTAATGTTTCCTGTGTATACTCTTGAAAGGGAGTTGTTAAGTGACCTTGTGTCTCAAATATATGTGGAAAGGAAAGATTCATTAATCTGATCATCTTGCAGATTGAACCATAAGAAAAAGTGCAAGGTGTCTCATATATGACTTAAAGAGACTATGACAGAAGCAGAAAGTAAAATGTGGAAGTCAACTGAATCCATCCTGGCCTATTTTATGTGACTTTTAATAATAATACTTGGTTATGATTCTATTCTATCAAGTCCAAAATCAAGCAAAACTAATCTATGTTGTTAGAGGTCAGAATATTGACTTCTTTGGGGAGACATCAACTGAAATACAAGTGCTTTAAATATTTTATATATCTTGATTTGGACAGCAGTTAAAAAGGATATGTATATGTATATGTATGCAAAAGCATATATAATTGTAAACTTATTTTGCACTTCACTCTGTCTCAGTTTGGATTATTCCTGCCTCAAGCAAAGAATAATCATTCTGAATTCAGGATGTATTTTTGTTACCTTGGGTTTCTGCTTACTCATGCCCTCTCTCTACTCATTGCCTTTAGTGATCTTTTGCTGTGTAATAACAACAAAATTTAGTAAAATTAAAACAGGAACCATTTACTACTTTTCATGATTCCATGAACTGATCAGACTCAGGTGCACAGTTTTTCTCCTACATCCAGCATTGACTAGCTGCATTCAGGTAGGTTTGGATAAGAGAACTGTGTTTTCATTCACATGTTTAACATCTCAGTAATTCTTTTCTCCCTTACTAGGTTGGACTTCCTTGCATAATGATGATGTGTGAAAAATAATATTTCTTATTTGGCAGATGACATTAGGAGAAAAACAAAACCTTCCAAGTTTCTTATAGACTAGACCCAGGACTATTCAGCACTACCATAAGATCATGTTTATAATTTTCTATTTATCAAAGTAAGTCAGCAGGTAAACACAGATACGAAGGGAAAGTAGGCAATAGATTCCATTACTTAACAGGTAGGAGAAACATTCACATACAAGGACTACTACATCCATAGCTCATCCTGACTCCAGTTTATTCATGGTCTGTATTTCCTGACTTCTCTCTTTTTTCTTTACCTTTTTACTTTTCCCTAACCTCTTAACAAGCTTAACATCTATCATAGTTCAAATTCATCAGAGAAATAATTCATGAGTTAATTACTATTACTCTAATTTAGAATAAACATTCAAAGAAAATTAACATGCATATCATTGATTTGCTTATACAGACTATATTCTCCTAGATTTTGTGATCTTTTGTCCTTTGCTATGGTACCCAGGGCAATAATGTGGATCACAGTGATTGTCAACAATGTACTGTTCCATCAGAGCAAGAATTTCCCTGAGCATAGAATATAAAAGTGTGCATAGACTATAACTTGAATATCCTGCTCTATGCAAGATATTTTTTAACTATTGAACCAAAATGAGGCATTGGTTATATAATAACCTGAGTCTTTATTTATTTATTTATTTATTTAATCTTTATATGTGTCCCTTGACAATCTGAACTCTCTCTGCCTGTGACGTGAGATAAAAGTGATCCATCATAGACAAATCAAGATTGAATTAGATTATTTATCAGGTTTTATGATAAAACCCACTGCCATCGAGTCAGATTTGACTCAAAGTGACCCCTTTTTGGGTTTCTGAGGCAGTATCACTATGAAAGAAGATTGCCCAACCTTTCTTCTGAGGAGTGGGTGGTGGCTTTGTACCACCAGCATTCTGTGGTTAGCAGTCAAATACCTTATGTACCACCAGAACTCCTAGCTTTTAGGATACTAGTCTGTTATTTCTTGATTTCTACATTCTAAACAATGTAAACACAAGGAATTCTTGAAACATGGGCCCTTTAAAATACTCATAGAATTATATCATTTAAATAATGATCTCATCTCACTATTGTGACATAAACCTAAATTTCTTCTCCCCTCAAATTACTTTTGATTATTTTAAACTTTAATTGCATGGTTTCAGTTTATTTTTGTCTCAGTTTTCAATTATGGCTAACTTAATATATTGTTAAATTAATATATTGTTCTGGCTAACGTAATATATTGTTCTGTGTATACCAGTGGTGTAACTTCCTCAGATGCATACACAAAAGATATAGCTGCTTAATGACAATAAATAATATGTTGAAGAATCAACTATTCTGTTAAAAGTCTGGTACCCAAGAAGTTAGAGGTTTTTTTTTTTTGTTTGTTTGTTTGTTTGTTTTTTAACACCAAAAGGCTTCAAATTATTAGCATGTTTAGCCAGTTTCCATTGCAACAACACATATCCTCCTAATTTTTTTCATCTTTATTCTTGTAAACAACTGAGGATAGTTTCTATATAGTACTAGAATATTCTGATCATTCTTGTTCTTATGTGCCATCCAGTTGGATCTGACTCATAGTGACCTCTCCTTGGGTTTCTGAGGGGGTATCACCAAGAAAGTAAATTGCCCAACCTTCCTTCCAAAGAGTGGCTGGTAGGTTTGAACTGCCAGGCTTCTGGTTAGCAGTCAAGTGCCTTAGGCACTATGTTACCAGAGATCCTATGCTGTTCTAATTCATTGATTCTTCTCTGATGATACAGGGCTAAGAAGTGTTTTCACCCTCATCATTGAGCATTTATTGAGTTTTTATTATATTTTTAAGCTATTAATATATATTTAGAATATCTGAAAGAAACTTACATGCAAATTAATATGCTTTGTAAGATACAGTTGAAGTACAAAGGTGAAAGTGCTCATTCTGACCAAGAAGGAAGGAGCACAATAATTTTCATGGAAGACATGTGTTGAAAATTAAAAATGTATTGTTTATGAATGTTTCTGTTACCTCGCAAATTTCCAGCACTTGTTATAGTCTACCTATTCAGTTATGCAAGTTACAGAATGCCCTCCAGTAGGATACCACTCATAGTGACCCCCCCTTTGGTCCAAGGCAACATCACTATGGACGTAGATTGTCCAACCTTCCTTCTGAGGAGTGGCTAGTGGTTTTGAAACACCAGCCTTCTGGTTAGCAGTCAAATACCTTAGGCACTATGGCACCAGAGCTCCTTATGCAAGTTAGGTGAGTGGTATATTGGGTGTTTTCCAAAGATATATTTTCTGTGACTCATGGATTATTTACAAGTGTATTGATTACATTTTCTGATTGATTTCTGGCATAATTCCAATCATCAGAAAAGATACTCTATAGGATTTCCATCCTTGATATATAGTTGATTTTTGAAGATGTTTTATGGATGTTTTAAAAGCATTTGTGTCCTGCAGTTTTTGGAACATGGTGACCCTTATATCCTTTGGGTCATGATAATTAACTTTGTCTAAATCTTTATTAGTTTTGTTTGATTATTCTATTAGTTACTGAGAAAAATATATTAAAATCTCCACTGTTATTTTGAATTTCTCTATTCTCATAATTTTGCCTGTGTTTTCTTTATATGTATTATTTGTGGGAGTAAAAATTGGTACATCTACTTTGGAAATCAATTTGACATTATCTATGAAAACTGAACACTCGTATGTCCTATGACTCAGCAATTGCTCACTTTGGTGTGTTTGAAGAAGAAACACTTGCCCTTGTGCACCAAAAGATGTGTAAAGATATTTCATTATCATATACTCATAACATATCCAAACTAGAGGTAATACAAATTTCCAGCAATAGTAAAATAAATAAATTAACTTGTGGTATAGAATAAATAAGTTAATTGTGGCATATCCATTTATGGGAGCTCTGGTAGTGTAGTGCCTAAGGCACTTGATTGCTAACCAGAGGGCTGGTGGTTGAAATCCATCAACCACTCCTCTGAAGGAAGATTGGGCAGTCTACTTCCATAGTGATACTGCCTCAGAAACCCAAGGAGGGGTTGCTATAAGTTGGGTCTGACTCGATGGCACATAACATCAAAACAACAACAACAACATATCAATTTATATAATGGAATACCATAGAGAAATGACAATGAAAACCCTATAACTAGACAAAAAAGTATGCAAATCTCAGAGGTTGAGGAAAGAATGGAAATACAAAAGAGTGTACATTGTATGATAACTTTTATATTGATGAAAACAGAAAAACTTAAAATATTAGAATTCTAAATAATGTTTATTTTAGAAAGGATTGAAGTGTGAGTGGGAGGTGATAGAAGGTAGACTTTTGAGTGGTGCTTTAATTTTATTTCTTAACCTGAGTGAAGATTAAAAAGATTTAGCTCTCTGTTTATTCATTTAATGGGGATGTATATTTTATGTACTTACCTGTATATTTGATTCATAAAAATAATAATTAAATATGATGATATTTGTCAGGAACACAAAAACATAAAGAGGAGTCCAGACACAGAGACAGAAGTGAACTAACGAATAGACAATAAATACCAAGGTCCAAGCTTCAAAGACTTCAGAATGAGCAGACATGAGAAAGGAAGTAGTTAAATTTGGCTGATTAACCATTTACTTTACAGCACATTACCTAGTCCTATGTGTTCTAAATATTTTGTTTTTCCTCAGATGAAGAAAAATAGCTCAGATGTCAAAGTAACACTTTATTTTTCTTTAAGAATAGAGGTCTAAAATACATGAAGCACCAATTAAGTCAAGGACACAAAGTAATAGACATCAGTGCTCTTCAAATTGTTTGTCACAAACTATCAGTAAATGTTTCATGCATATGCTCTTCTAGTATACAATTAAAAATATACATTATAAAACATATGCAAAAATTAATCAGTTGTCTTCAATTCTGACTCATGGTGACCCATGTGTGTCAGAGTAGAACTGTGCTCTACAGGGTTTTCAATGGCTGATTTTCTAGAGTTCAATTGCCAGACTTTTCTTCCAAGGTGACTCTGAGTAATTTCAAACTTTTAACTTTTCAGCTATCAGCCCAGTATGTTAACCGTTTGCACTGCCAAAGGATGTTATAAAAAATTTTTTTTAAAAAAAGTATGTGTGTGTGTGTATATATGTTGTTGTTGTTATGTGCCGTCGAGTCAGCCCTGACTCATAGCGACCCCTCCTTGGGTTTCCGAGGCAGTATCACTACAGAATAGGATTGCCCAACCTTCCTTCCGAGGAGTGTCTGGTGGGTTTGAACTGCCAGCCTTCTGGTTAGCAGTCAAGTGTCTTAGCCACTATGCAACCAGAGCTCCCTATATATATATACATATATATATATATATATATATATAATTGGAATTTGTAAAGTTACATATGAATAGAAAATCTAATATTTTCTTTTAGAATACCAGTGAATCATTTTGAAAATGACCTTTTGGAGAGTGAGCTGTCAACTCAGCCTGAAATAAGCACTGCTAGATTACTAAGACATTGACTTTGTATAAGAATAGATCATAATGTACTATAATCTAGAATATGAAGGTCCCCTGTGTCCTTTGTCCTCAAAAACAGTGTTTCCATGGTTTCAGAAATTAATTTTAAAGCATAATTCTTATTAAAATTGTTAATTATTAACTATAGTAAGTAATTTTAAGAACTGACCTTTGCTACCAGTCTGAGAAAGACAATGAGTCTTTGACATTATTTATTTATATTCCTGGGACATCTTACTCTCTTAGACTTACTATTTGGTGGAGAGTTTAAGGAGGAAATGGAGATTAAATTGAGTCTTGAGAGCATCATTAAATTGCTAAAACAGCTACATCAATAAAGGACATTTCAGGGATTCTATGGATATCCATTGAGTCTCTGGGTGGTAAAAAATCATTAATTTCTTGAATATTAACTAAAATAATGAAAGCTAGAACCCACCCAGAGGCACTTGAAAGAAAGATCAGGCTATCTGCTTCAGAAAAGCTTTGAGAATCCTATGGAGCACCATTCTACTCTGCAATACATGGGATTGGCATGATCTGAATGAACTCAATGACAAGTGGTTTTATTTTTGTGTTTGTTGTTTTTGACTTTTTTTTACCCCACCCAGGGGAATTTAAGAATGAAGTTATTTAGAAGATTTCAAATCACATCTTCTAGAGGAAATCTCTCTTCAGAATATTAAAAGAAAAAAGAAGAAAAGAGTCTGCTATACAATGTAAATTTTCCTAGAAAGACCAAAGGGCAAGACAATTATCAGGGTAGTTGAAGTGTTGATAATAGAGCAAATAAGGGAACTTGAAAGTTAGGAGTACTTTTTATCTAAGAAGGTTGATCTGATGTGACTACCACATAAAATTAATTTCTTAAGAAATGTGCATGAATCCACATGAATCACTTGAACTAGTGGCCTTCTCTGAATCAGCAGAGACTGACTTATGCATGAAAATGATGGTAACTGTAACTGACACTTGTCCAAAGGACATAAGAAGCCTAGAAGAAATCAGGGCAACATGATGGCATAATAGATGCACCATAAATTTGCTTCTTAACAGTGACACAAGTCTTTAAGTAAGGATTCATCACAGCTAGAGATCTTAGAACTGTGAAGAGCATTAGAGATACTGGAGAAACAGACTGCATGCCAAATCAGAAGAGACATAGAACAAAGCAAGCAGAAATGTAGAGATTTGCAGATTATTTTCACCCTATCCACAAATTCAGCACAACATGACCATCTTGGGACAGCTACAAGCAGCATGTCTGAATAACAAGCCCAGGGAGGGTGTTACATGGAAAATGTAGACAATGGCAGAGATCCTGATTAGACCGCCCTGGCAAAAAAGCAACATGATGTACAAAGAAAGTACATGGACTAAGAAGTTCAGAGAGTCATTCATAGGTACATCATAGTTCTAAGGCCTGGAATTCATAGGAAAATGCTGCTAGAGTAGAGCCGTATGGACAGGATTATAGGAGTGGGAGATTAGGAGACAGGGAAAGTAGAGTGTACATCTTTGAGGGGGGGTTCAGGGAAAGTGTAAGAGATTAGTCATTAGATCCTGTGTCCCTTATGAGAACCAAGGAGGGAAAGAACCAGAGAATCCAGTGGCCATGTGACTGATCCATTGCCCAGGATAGGAAATGATCATCACTTCACTCACAAGGAAACAACTAGTTTCCTCAGCTAGAACTGGCCCAGTACCACTAGGAAGGAGTTCCATCCCACAAAACCACACCCAGTTCAGCACTGTTTACCACCCATGGCAGTACAGAAGGTCCACACTGCCCTGCTGCAAAGTCCAAGAAGGGCAGAGCCCTCTAGAGCAGCATGGAGTGGCCAAGGATCCCAGTACCTCATTCTTCCTCATACAGAAGGACCCTGCCTTCTCCATGCCACATAGCCTGACACAGGAAGTCTCAGACAATTATTGCCCTAGGTATCTTCATTACACTAATCTAACATACTTAGCTATGAGTGGAAGCCACTCCCAGTCAACCAATAGCTCTGAAACATAAGTAGAAGTCCAGGGCATGATAACAAGAGGAACTCCACACTTACTCTTTTCAACACAACAAAAATAAGTCTGGGAAGATCCCATCAGTTGCCTGACAGCTGATTCAGTGTTGTGCTAACCAAAGTACATGAACAGACAGCCCTGACACACAGAAGGGAGGCTGAAGTAGTAGAGGTCACAACATCTGACCAACAATACTTGTGATATTGTGACCAAGTGAGCAATAGTTGGATGAAAATACCAGTGAATCATGGGAACAAGAATCCAGGAAAAGTAAAAGTGAAACAGTAATAATGAGTGATCCTAGTTAAGGAATAATAATAGCAAAGAAAGAATAACATAAATGCTGAGATGGGAAAAGCAGAGTTAAAGTAAAAAAAAAACATCTTTCAGTAATATAAAAACAACAATAACAGTAATAATGAAAAAGGAAAAGAAACAACCTGAAGAGAAAAAGACCTTAAACTTCTAATACATCAAAGAAAAAAGAAAAAGAAAGAAACAAGAAAAAAAATGAATCTCCTGAGAACAACAAGACAATTACAAAGCATATGAAAAGACAGGAAAAGATGGCTTTTACAAATGACCAGAATAAAAAAAAAGAACAGAAACTGAAGATTGTCAGATAATGAAATTACCCAACAAAAATCTCAAAGCATTGGTATTTTCTCAAACAGATAAATGAAAGCATGGAAAGTACCCTAAAATAATTGAGAAAAACAATACAAGAAAAAATGAGAAATTCAATAAAGAGAAAACTTAAAAAAATCACTTAGAAATTCTGGAACTTAATAGTGAAATAACAGAAATAAGTAACTACATGTAAGGACACAGAAGTAAAATCAAAATGACAAAAAGAAGAATTGATCAGCAAAGATAGGTCTTTTTAGATATGAGTCTGAGGAACAAATATATAAAAGAATGACAGAAATATTTTTAAAAATCTAAGGAATTTGTGGGACATCATCGAAAGGTATAGTATACGTCATATGGAAGTTTGAAAGATAAGAGAAGGAAAAAAAATCCAGAAA
>NW_006921591.1:33066400-33067659 GCF_000298275.1 Orycteropus afer afer
CTGCTCATTGGTCCAGTTATGAGGATTTTTGTTTTCTTTATATTGAGACATAATCCATACTGCAGACTGCCTTCTTTAACCTTCATCAGTAGGTGCCTTAAGTCATCCTCACTTTACTGGTGTACATAGAGGCTCTATATCTTAAATAAGGTAAGTTGGTATCAAAGTATAACAGGTAGTTTTCAAGGTTTTAACTATAATCCTGGTGATAAACAAAAAGTAAATAATTAAATAGTATTCCAAAGTAAAGAAGAAGGGAAAGAAAATAGCTTAGCATATGCAAATTATAATAATAAAGAATAATAAAAGAGAAAACTATTGATAAAAATAACACATCACTGGAGGAAAAGAAAAAGAAACCACAACTCTCACAAATTAACATAATAAAATGACATAAGTAAATCCTCCTGTCAATGTAAATGGATTAGACACATCAGTCAAGGAGCAGAGAGTGGAAGATTAGATAATAAAATGTGACCAACTGATATGCTGTCTACAAGATACATATCTTAGGTCAAAGACACAAAGAGATTGAAAGTGAAGGGATAGAAAAGAATATCCCATGAAAATACTAGCCAAAAGAGCAGGGATGACTATTTTGATATCAAACAAAATGGACTTTGAACATTCAAAATTATTATAAAAGATGAAGAAGAACATTATATATTAATAAGAATGAGAGTTAATCAGGAAAATATAACATTCATAAATATATATATGTACCCAACATTGATGAACCAAAATATGTAAAGTAAATACTAACAAAACAAAAAGCAATTGATAACTGTAAAATAGTAAGTAGTTGGAGACTTCGATACACCATTGACAACACTGCATAGAACCTTCAGAAAGGCCAGTAAGGAAGTAGAGGACTTAGACAAACCAATAAACTAATTAGGTCTAATAGCCATATATAGAACTCCCCATGCAACTTCAGTAGAATAAACATTCTTGTTTAATGCACATGAGTCATTCTCCATGACAGACTACATGCTAGGTAAATAAATGAGCTTAAACAAATTTAAAAAGATTGAAATGACACAAAGTATTTGCTATGACCATAAAGGAATAAATCTAGAAATTAATAAAACAAAGGAAAATGGAAAACGCACAAATACATAGAAACTAAATAACACACTAGTAAACAACACATGGGTCAAGGAAGATCAATAATAAAAATTTAAAGTTATATTTGTTGTAGTTAAATTAAAACAAAAATACAACATACCCAACCCTATGTGCTCCAGCAAAAGAAGTCA
>NW_006921591.1:33070019-33070628 GCF_000298275.1 Orycteropus afer afer
CCTCAAGTCATCCTCACTTTCAGCAAGCAAAGTTGTATCATCTGTGTATCTCAGGTTGTTAATGATTCTTTCTCCAATCCTGATACCACATTTTTCTTCATATAGCTCAACTTCTCAGAGTTTTTGCTCAGCATATGGATTGAATAAGTGTGGGAAAAGGATACAAACCTGACACACTCTCTTCTTGATTTTAAAGCATGTAGTGTCCCCTACTATATTCCTCTTCTGAATCCAGCTTGCACCTCTGGAAGTTCTCTGTGAATATATTGCTGCAACCGTTTTTGAATTATCTTCAGTAAGATCTTTCTTGCATGCCATATTAATGATATTGTTCTATAATTTCTACATTCTGTGAGATCACCTTTCTTTGGAATGGGTACAAATATGGATCTCTTCCAGGCAGTTGGCCAGGTAGCTGTGTTCCAAATCTCTTGGCATAACTGAGTGAGTGCCTCCAACGGGGCATCTTTTTGTTGAAATATCTCAATGGGTATTCCGTCAATTCCCTGAGCCTTGTTCTTTGCCAATTATTCATTTCAGCTTTGACTTCCTCTTTCAGTACCATTGGTTCTAGATCATATGCCACTTCCTGAAATGGATGAAGATCGA
>NW_006921591.1:33072326-33073585 GCF_000298275.1 Orycteropus afer afer
CATGCTGCTTTGGGTTTGCCTGGGTTCTGTCTCCTCACCTGGGTCCCAGCAGCTGACTGCTCTTCTGTCTGGGTTCCTGGTTTTTAATCCCCTTTCTCTTGCTCTCCCATCCTGCTGCTTTGGGCGTGCCTGGGTTCTCTCTCCTCACCTGGATCCCTGCGGCTGACTGCTCCTCTGGATCCCTGCAGCTGGAAAAAATCAATTAGGTGTCTATATATCAGCAGGGAGAAATATGAAAAATAAATTAAGAGTTAATTCCATTTAAAATAGCAATAGCAATGAAAACAATAGCAATGAAAGCCATAGAATTTGTAGGAATAATACTAACCAGAAATATAAAAATCTTATACAATGAAAGCTATAAAATATTGCTGTAAGAGAGTAAAACAGACTTAAAAAAATGAAAAGATGCTTTATGTTCAAGATTAGAAAGATTTAAGATTGTGAAAATATTAATACTATCTAAAGCAATTAATAGATTCCATGCTGTTCTGATCGAATGTCCAATGGAAAAAACTAATCCTTAACTTTCTATGGAAAGGCAAATAGCCAAATAAACCAAAAAAAGAGAAAGAAATGGAAAAACAAAAACTCACTGCCATTGAGTCAATTCCGACTCATAACAACCCCTTTTGGATTTCTGAGGTGGTAAATCTTTGGCAAGTAGATTGCCTGGGCTTCCATCCATGGAGTGACTGGTGGGTTTGAACCTTCTGGTTGGCAGTAAAATGCTTTTGACATTGTGCTGCCAGAGTCCCTTAGCTAAATAACCAACGTATTTTTGAAGAACAAAGTAATTGACCTCATACATCCTGATCTCCAAAAATATTATACAGCTACAATAATCAAAAATAGCCTGGTAAGTTTAATGACAGACACAAGGACCAATTGAACAGAATGGAGAGCTCAGAAATAAATCAATTTATCAGTGTTTAACTCTTTTTTGAGAGGAGTGCTAAGTCCCTTAAGTGGGGAAAGTACAGTGTCTTTAAAAAATGATGCAGAGAAAATTAGATTTCCACACACAGAAAATAAAGCAGGATCCATTCCTCACACCATATACAAGAAATAATTCAAAATGGCTCAAGGACCTAAATGTTAATATAAAGTCATACAATAAAACAAACAAACATAAGACAAATAAAGAGAATGTTGATACATTGTGAAAAATGTAATGTTACTGAACAATGTGGATTGAGACTGTCAAAAGGCAACCTAATTTGCTGTGTGTTTATATATATATATATATATATATATAT
>NW_006921591.1:33074495-33077172 GCF_000298275.1 Orycteropus afer afer
CTGCCATGCTCTGCTGAACTTGGGACATTCAATGGACTTGAATTAATGGGCTGCCATTTTGCTTGGTAATATCAGGACTATGACTTTTTACTTGTCACTTTTGGATTGGTCAGTCTCAGCAGCCAGTAGTTGTCTGAGTGAAGAAAAGCATCTAGCTCCAGTGGGCTGAGAGCAGGAGGCAGAGCTGAAGCCCAAGGTTGAGGGGTTTCACTGAGCCCCTAGAGCCTCAAACTTTGAACTTGGACTTAAAGCCTCCAAACTGTAAGAGAATAAACTCCTGTTTGTTCAAGCATCCCATTTGTAGTATATTCCTGTCAGAGTGGCACTAGGTAATAAGAACAACCATATTACCCATCAATTCCAATCCTAGGTATATACCCTAAGGCACTAAAAGTAGTAACACAAAGAGACATATGTACACTCACATTCATTGCTTTACTGTTCACAATAGCAAAAAGTTGGGAATTACCTAAGTATCCATCAGCAGATGAATGGAATGGATAAACAAAATGTGGTACATACATACACTGAAATATTAGCCATAAGAAAAGTTGTGATACATGCTACAACATGGAAAAATCTCAAAGACATTATATTGATTGAAATAAATCAATCACAAAAGGACAAATATTGTATGATCTCATTTTTATGAAAGTAAAAGAACAGATATACATACATAGAGAAATGATTATTAATGGTTACCAGGGGTAGGTGGGAGGTGGAATAATTCTCTATTAGAGATGTTTTGCTTGTGGTGATGGGAAAAATGGTGTCCAATATGTGTAAAATTAAGCAAAGCTTAACTAATGTAACTGATATCACTAAGCTGAACACAAGAAAAAGGATGAATTGGAAAATGTTATGTTATACATAATTTTACAACAGCATCCTGCCCCCACATGCACACAAAATCTATAACTGCTGATATTACTTTGAGACACAAACACCTCATGGATTAGTTTTCTTAGTGCAAAAGTGTAGGGCCATACTTTTCAGAGACAGTCCAGTCAATTGGCATAATGATGTTTGTAGAGGTAATGTTCTGTGCCTGGAAACTAAAAAGCCATGTAAAATGTAAGAATCTGTTTCCATTCACTGGAAGCAACAGAGAAAGAAGGAGATTCTGGTTTAAGGGAATAAGCTGGACTACATAACTAATTGTATATATAAACTACTGCCTCCTTTGTCATGAGACCAGAAGAAATGGATGATGCCCAGCTAACATTTAGTAAATATTTTGATCACAGACACAAAATAGTTGTCTTAGTCATCTAGTTCTGCAAAAAAGAATACCACAAGTGACTGGCTGTAACTAACATAAATTTATTTTCTCCCAGTTTTAGAATGCAGAAGTCCAAATTCAGAAAGCCAATGACTCTAGGTTAAGGCATTCTCTCTATGTGTCTCCTGGTCCTAGGAGGTTCCCAGAACAGATGCTATGGGTCCAAAGGACATACTCCACTCTTACCACCTCTTCTTTCTTGATGGAAGTAAGTCCCTTGGATCTCTGCTCACGTGTTTAATCTCTTTTACATCTGGAAAGAGATTGACTCAAGATACAACTTAATCCTGTAGATTGCAGCAAGCCTCATTAACATAACTGCCTCTAGTTCTGCCACATTAGTATCATAGAGATGAGGATTTACAACACATGGGATAATTACATCAGATCATAAAATGGAGGATAATTAAATAATACCAAGAATAATGGCCCAGCTAAATTATCAAATATTTTTAAAGACAAAATTCAATCAACAGCAGGGAGAGATTGATCAAAAGAGAGAAGAAGTGTGTAAGAGAACATCAATTTTTTTACAATTCCAAACTTACTAGACCCATTGACACTGAAGAAATCCATGAAAATATTTCCTTGAGACATTCTTTAAGCTAGTACCAAAACAATTCCTTGGAGTCATTTTTAAATTAACAACCAGTCAGTTCAATCAGGGAAGAATATATGCCTTGAATATTGTGCTCTTTTAAAGGTTCATACATATGAGACCTAATTGGCAACAGAAACTCAGAAGCATAGTTGGGAAGAGTATGGGGGCAGTGAGTCTAAGTTATGGTGGTAAAATAATTTGAATAAAAAGTGAGAGTGTTGACACAAATCAAAGAATGAAACCAATGTCACTGAACTTAGAAGTTGTTGAGTAATTTTTCCAAAAATAAAACAAATATTAAAAAATGAAAGAAACATAGGGTCTCAAAGAGGTACAGACAGTTTACAGACACTGCTTAAATTAAGCTGATAGCATGCATGTTTATACTTGAGTAATTAAAGAGTATATGAGTTGGAAAGTTTTTGAATAAAACAAGACCTTTCTTCTATAGTGCCTTTGGAAATTGAAACTTTGACAATTTGTCTAAGTTACAATTTAAGTGTTCCTACCACTTTATGAATTCTGGTCCAGATGTGTAGTTCTCACCTTTAACTCTCTGGTTTCCTGTCTTTCCTAATTTGAAGCTAACAATTTACACTGAAACCTCAGTTCTCAGATGGGTTCAGTAAAAGTCATTTATTTTCAGTGTACAACTTTTCCTTGATGTAATAATGTACTTCTAAATTACTTATATATCAGAGATGAAACTGGCTTCTGTAAAAGTACAGTCTTAAAAAAACCTATGAAACACAGTTCTGTTCTTTAGTACATGGAATTGCCATGTGTCAAAACCA
>NW_006921591.1:33078440-33079968 GCF_000298275.1 Orycteropus afer afer
CCTTTTTATCATTACTCTTTATTCTTCTCTTCCCAGGTTCTAGTTTTCAGCTTTTTCTCTCTTCCCTGTTCCTGGTTCCCATTTGTATCTATCTTGTGGTTAACCTCATTGCTTGATTTTCTATTTGCATTTTTCCTATTTTTTTTTTTTTCATTATTCTCATACTCTACCTCTTTTCTTTTATTGTCTCCTCTCCAGATAGAGTGGATCTTCTTTTATTTTCCCTTTTTTGGTTATTGCTCCTGAGTGTTTAAGTGGTGTGTTTTTTTTTATCTTCTTGCTTTTACTTTTATGATGTTTTTTTGATTGCTTTTGTCTAACTGTGTCGGAGAAGGCAACCAAGCCCACACAATGCAACCCCACCCACACTTCCTAGAGCTTCACTTACTGAATGAGAGCACCACTTCCTTCCACACCAACTGGCCAATTATACATGACCACCAAGAAGAGCCTGACTCACCCTTAACTGCTCTTCACAAAGTTAACAGAAATCTAAATACAATAACATCACAATGTCTCAGAGGCAACGGATCATAACAGTCCACACAAAGAAGCAAAATAAAGGAGTTAGAAAGAAAGGAGCAGGACACAGACCCAGCAGGACACATCTCTGAGGAAGAAGCCTCATTAGCATTCTCTAATAAGGAATTCAGAAGAATTATAATTAGGTATCTTTAAATGAGTAAGAGACTGATCAAGAAAAACATTCACAAAATTAAGAAAAACACAGACAAAACCTATAACAATTTCAGAAGAAAATACATGAACAAAATGACAAAAGAAAGGAAATATTAGAAATGATACAAAATCTATAGACAGAATTGCAGAAGATTAATACTGCATTTTCAGAAAAAATAAAACATTGAAAGGGCAAAAGAGTAGAAATGAATCAGTGGAAGACAGAATTAATGATATTGAAGTCAAATACATGAATACTTCTATGAAATGGGATGAGTCAGAAAAAAGATCAAAACAAAATGAAGAAAGCCTAGGGTTCATGTTGGATACCATCAAAAAGAATAACCTACTTGTAATCAGAATTCCAGAACATCAAAAGAAAAGGAAAACCACTGAGAAAACTGTGCAAGATTTGTTTGAAGAGAATTTCCTTGATATGATGAAAGATGAGAATAAACCTATTCAAGAAGCCCAATGAACCACAAACAAGATTGACCCCAAAAGACAATCACCAAGACATGTCATCATCTAACTCATCAAAACCAAAGACAAAGAAAGAATCTTGAAAGCAGCAAGGGAAATATGAAAAGTTACCTTCAAAGCACAACTCATAATATTCTTATGTCTCTGATTTCTCAGCAGAAACCATGCAAGCAAGAAGACAATAAGATGGTATTTATAAAACCCTGAAAGAGAAATTTGTCAATCAAGAATTATGTACCCAGCAAAATTGTCCCTCAAATGTGATGGTGAAATTAGGAGATTTCCAGATAAATGAAAATTAAGGGAATATGTTAAAAACAGATGGACCTTAAAAGAGATATTTAAGGGAGTTTTTTGAACAGAGAAC
>NW_006921591.1:33081981-33083051 GCF_000298275.1 Orycteropus afer afer
TGGATGACATCAAAACAGAACCAAGTGAAATAAAAAGGATAATATCAGGATACTATGAAAAACTGTCCTACAACAAATTTGAAAATCTGGAAGAAATGGACAGATTTCTAGAAACACAATACTTACCTAAACTAACAGGTTAATGTGGAATAGTAGAAGGGATTCATAACAAAAGAAGAAATTGAACAAGTCATACAAAAATTACCAACAAAAAGTCCTTGGCCAGAGGGTTTCACCAGAGAATTCTACCAAATATTCAGAGAAAAACTGATATCAATACAACTCACACTATTCTACAACATAGAAAAAGATGGAATTCTTCCAAATTTGTTTTATGAAGCAAGCATAACCTTTGTACCAAAATGAGGCAAAGATAACACTAAAAAGAAAAACTATAGACTTATATCCCTCATAAATATAGACACAAAAATCTTCAACAAATTGTAGCCATTAGCCTCCAACAACATATCTGAAAAAAAAAAAAATCATTATGACCACATAGGGTTCATATCAGGTATGCAGAGATGGTTCATCATTAGAAAATAATCAACATCATCCACCACATTAATAAAACAAAGGAAAAGAAACACATGGTCATATCATTTGATGCTGAAAAGGCATTTGATAAAGTCCAACACCTATTCTTCAAAAAAAATAACCCTTAGAAAATAGGTATACAAGGGCCATTCCTCAACATAAAAAAGCACATATGTACAGAACCAATAACCAACATTATTCTCAATGGAGAGAGACTGAAATCATTTACTTTGCAAACAGGAACCAGACAAGGATGCCCTCCATCACCATTTCTATTCAACATTGTATTGGAAGTCTTAGCCTGGGTAATAAGGCAAGAAATGGAAATCAAAGGCATCCAAATGGTAAGGAAGAAGCCAAACTATCCCTATTTGCTGATGATATTCCCCTATACATAGAAAACCTCAGAGACTCAACAATAAGTTACTGGAAGTAATTTAGAATAGTGGCAGGATACAAGTTCAACATCCCAAAATCAGTTGGATTCCTCTACACTAGCAAAAAGATTACTGAAAGAAAATCAATACAATTTA
>NW_006921591.1:33083959-33084574 GCF_000298275.1 Orycteropus afer afer
TCCCCTCTGTCTAAGCCCCAATCAGCTGATGACAGGAAGCCAGTGCGACTCATCTGGTATGCAAGTGCACTGGATTAAAATACTACTGTTCCTTTAAACCAAGGTGAAGGAAATTTCAGTCAATCATCAAACATCTCACACCCAAATTCCTGAAATTTTTATAAATATGCATAACCTTCTCTTCTGAAACCTACAAAACTGTTATTCGATGGAGATTTGGGAAGTCTGATCAGGGTATGGACCCTTGTCTCCTTGCATTGCCACATTGGAGTAAATAATTTTCTCTCCTCTTAATCACTCAGTGTGTAAACTGTTTTGGCCTGACTGCACACTGGACAGGGACCAGCATTTGGTCCTATTTCAGGCACATAGATGAATTAAGATCTATCTCTGAAATAGATCCATCAGCCTATGGTCAACTAATATTTGACAAAGGGCCAAAATCCATTAAATGGGGAAAAGATTGTTTTAGGTTTCACATTTAAGTCCTCGATCCACCTGGAATTAGTTTTTGTGTATGGTGTGAAGTGCAGATCTTGTTAAACTTTTCTGCAAATGGATATCCAGTTTTGCCAGTACCATTTGTTAAACAATGAAAAACTAATGGCAAATTTG
>NW_006921591.1:33085644-33087031 GCF_000298275.1 Orycteropus afer afer
TTGTCAGTGAAAGTAAACATTGATCAATGGGTGGATAGATGGGTGGACATGTTGAACTATTAGGTATGTCTATGCAGAGGGGAGTATGTCAAGAAGATGTATAATGTCGGTAGATAATGTTTCCACAAGTGTATTTGTAAGTTTTGTAAGAATCACCAGGTCTGTAATAGTGCTGACAAGAGACAAAGTTGTAGTCACTTCTTGGCCACAGAGGGAGTGAGTAGTTTCACCTGTGGCCTCTGGACCACAGTCCCAGGGGACATCAAGCTCAACTGGCATAACATACTACAAAAATAACATTGTTCCACATCCTACTTTGGCGACCAGTGACTGGTATCTTAAACAATTGCAAGAAATCATCTAGATACAACAAAGGGTCTCTTCTCATCCACAGCAAAGAAGAATGAAGAAAACCAAAGATATGTGGAAACAATTAGTCCAAATGACTGGTGCACCATGTAATCCTCAGCCTATATGATTATGAGACTGGATAAACTAGATGGTGCCTGGCTACCACTGTCAAAAGGAGATCTATGTAGGAGATGAGATGCTGGATAGAGTGGGAGAACAATGTAGAACAAAACTCAAAATCATTTAAAAAGAAAGAAAGAAAGAAAAGGACCAGGTTTGCTGGTCTGCTAGAGCCTGATTCAACCACTGACACTATGGCCCCTAACTGACCTTCAGGTCTGGAATTGAACCCACTCCTGTGGCTTCAAGACAAATGAGACAGACATATGAGCTGAACATTTACATTAGGTAGATACACTTCTTGGAGAGATCAATTATGGGAGAATAGAAGGGGTGTGTATGCACAGGGAGACAGCTTGGGGGCAGTAGTGCATGGGAGGGAAGGACACAAGGAAGATGTAACTATGAGGAGGAAGTTGGAGGAGAGCTGTTGACTTGTTTTAAATTGCAGTCAATGTCATGAGACAAAGTGTATATGAGTTACTGTATGGAAATTGAATTTGATCAGTAAACTTTCACCCAAATTATAATAAAAATTAAAAGAAAAACAAAGAAGAAGAAGCTATTCTCTCTGAGGAGGAGTGCAACACTGAGCTCCAAAGTGGAAGCAAAACAAATAAACAAACAAAAAATCATCATACTGGAGGAATTTGAAGCCTTTGACATCTACAACTACAGGAAACATTGAACACAACCCAGTTTGTAGCCTGATTAACACAAATCCTCACAATAAAGCTTACTTACTTCAGTTCCTATTACCTCAAACAGCATATCTGGCATTAATCATCAATAACAATTAAAATGCAAGACATGGAAAAATGCAATAAAAAAGGAATGTGAAGAGACAAAGGACACATCAGAATCAGATTCTAGAGATGACATAGATCTTTAACCTAAAATAACTATGACTAATATA
>NW_006921591.1:33088891-33090022 GCF_000298275.1 Orycteropus afer afer
TGATGGCACAGACAGCTTGCATATTGTGGAGTGATGGTAGGACCTAAGAATTAACCTAAAAATCAGCCCTGGTAGACAGGGACTTTACGGAGGATTGCTCCTGTGGCAGGGGAATAAAAGGGGAAGCAGTGAAGAGGTCAGCAGGCTGAGCTGTGAGCTTTAGTCTGTCCAAAGGGTGCAGCCATTTTTAAAGTTTACAAGCAGCTTGACCATTTTGGATATTAAAAGCAACAACATTTTCCCAGATTCCAGGGATTTAAGAACAGGCTCCACTTGCCAGTAACCCCAAGGACACGCCTGACACAGATGACTGGAAAGGTGCAACATTCCCCTTGTTACTCTTATACCCCACACCCTCTTAGTGAATGGAGGTGTGGCCTCCCTCACTCCCACCCACTTTCTGGGGCTGCAGGAATTCCATCCCAATCTGTGTGCTTGGATGGAGCCTGGGTGCCCAGGCCTGCCATGCCTCATGTTGTTATTTTTATGTTATGTTTTTAATGTTTTTTAGTTAGTTTTTCTCTGTTTTAAAACTACTGCTATTATTATTATTGTCCTTTTTACTATTATTCTTAATTCTTCCCTTCTCAGGTTCTAGTTTTCAGCTTTTTTTTCTTTTCCCTGTTCCTGGTTGCATTTTTTTATTTTTTTGTTTCTTTCTCGTGGTTAATGCCATTCCTTGTTTTTCTTTTTGCTTTGTACCCATTTTTTTCTTTGTTATTCTCCTTCTATAACTTTTTTTTTTCTCTTATTGGCATCTCCCCAGATATTTCAGGGGTTTTTTCTTTTTCTTAATTTCCCCCTTTCCTATTTTTAGTTACTGCTCAAGTGTGATTACACAGTGCATTTTTCTCCATTTGCTTTTACTTTTTGATGGTTATTCAATTGTTATTTTTGTCTATCTGAGAGGAAGACAGCAACAGTACACCATATGACACAAGGACACCTACACCTCCTGCAGGTTCACTTACTAAGTGAGAGACACCACTTCTTTCTCCACCAACAGGCCAATGATAACCACCAAGAAGAGCCTGACTCATCCTTGGCTGTTCTTCACAGTTAACAGAAATCAAAATACAATAATGCCACAATGTGTCAGAGACAACAGATGGTCACAGTTCACACAAAGAA
>NW_006921591.1:33090399-33091177 GCF_000298275.1 Orycteropus afer afer
CCTAGAAGATTTTGGAAGAAAATGCAAGAACAAAATGACAAAATAATAAAAAATTGGAAATGATTCAAAATCTACAGATAGAAATCCAGAAGATTAATACTAAATTGTCAGAAATAGATAACACATTGAATGGGCAAAGGAGCAGAATTAATGCAATGGAAGACAGAATTAATGAGATGGAAGACAAATACCTGAATACTTCTTTGGAAAGGGATCAATGAGAAAAAAGATCAAAACAAAATTAAGATAGCCTAAGTTTCATGTGGGATACCATCAAAAGGAATAACTTACATGTCATTGGAATTCCAGAACTGGAAGAAAATAAAACCACTGAGAAAATTGTCTAATATTTATTGGAGGAGAACTTCCCTGATATGATGAAAAATGAGGCTATATCCATTCAAGAAGTCCAGTGAACCCCAAACAGGATAGACCTCAAAAGAAAATCACCAAGATATATCATCATCAAACTCATCAAAACCAAAAACAAAGAAAGAATCTTGAAAGCAGCATGGGAAAAACAAAAATTTACTTACAAAGTTCAACCAGTAAGAATAAGCTCCAATTTCTTAGCAGAAACCATGCAACTGAGAAGACAATGGGATGGTATATATAAAATCCTGAAAGAGAAAAATTTTAAACCAAGAATTATATACCCAGCAAAACTGTCCCTCAATATGATGGTGAAATTGGGAGATTTCCAGATAAGCAGAAATTTAGGAATTTTTTTTAAAACCAGACCAACTTTACAAGAGATACTAAAGGGAGTTCTTTGAAC
>NW_006921591.1:33102143-33105340 GCF_000298275.1 Orycteropus afer afer
CATTCCCGGCATAATAGCTCATATGATTGTCTGATGCAAAATGGACAAAACTAGTCTATTTCATCTCACCAATGCCTAGGATATCAATCTTTATGAGTTCCATTTCATTTTTGACAACTTCCATTTTCTCAGATTCATACATCATACATTCCGTGTTCCTATTAGTAATGGATGTTTGAAGTTGATTCTCATCAATTTGAGTCATGCCATGTCAGCAAATGGAGGTCTCCAAAGCTTTACTTTGTCCATATCAGTAAAGTTGGTTCTACTCTGATGATGCAGCACTTTCCCAGTCATATTTTGAGAGCCTTCTGACCTAAGGGGCTCATCCTCCTGCACTGTATCAGACAATGCTTCCAGGCTATTCATTAAATATGCAGTAATGTATCAGACAGTGTTGCTCTGCTATTCATAAGGTTTTCCCTGGCCAATTATTTGAGAAGTGGATGGCTTCTTTCTTCTTCCTAGTCTGTCTCAGTCTGTAAGCTGCATTGAAATGTGTGCACCATGTGTAATCTTGCTATTGTTTGAAATACCAAAGGCACTGCTTCAATCCTCACAACAACATGCAAGCCACCATAGTAGGACTTACTGAAAAACAATTTGTCTCCCTTAGCTGTTAGAAACTTCTCTGCCCTCCCCTTACCTGGATCTCTGCTGCTGCTTGCTCTGTCATCCTGCTGGCTTCTCTTTCATCCACTCTCAAGCCTCTTGGAGTTGGGGCCTCAGTCCCTCCCCTTGCCTGGATCCCTGCCACTGCTCTGCTCTATCATCCCTCTGGCTGCAAATAAGGATTGTGTTACTTCTTCCTCACCAATTTGGATGTCTTTTATTTCCCTTTCTTGTCTTACTGCCCTGGGTAGGACTTCCAAAATGATGTTGAATAGAAGTGGTTATAGAGGGCATCACTGTCTCATTTTTGTACACAAGGGAAATGGTTTCAGTTGCTCACCTTTGAGAACAATGTTGCCTTTTGACTTTGCATATATGACCTTTATTATGTTGGGGAATTTCCCTTCTATTGCCAATTTTTCTGAGATTTGTTATGAGGAAGGGTTTCGGATTTTATCAAATGCCCCTTCTGCATTGACTGATATGGTCATGTGGTTCTTTTCTTTATTTTACTAATGTGATGGATTATGTTGATATTTTTTTTCTAATGTTGTAACCATACTTGCATGTCTGGTATGAATCTCACTTGGCCATGATATGTAATTTTGTTTATATATCTTTGTTGAAGATTTTTTATTCTTTATTCCAGAGGGATATTTGTCTACAGTTTTTCTTTTTAAGGTTGTCTTTGCCTGGTGTTGGAATCAAGGTTATACTTGCTTCATAAAATAACTTAGGAGAGATTTTATCCTTTTTCTATGTTCTGTTACCATTGTAGTAGGATCATTGTCAGCTCTTTTCTGAACGTTTGGTAGAATTCTCCAGTGAAATAATTTTGGCCAGGACTTTTTTTGTTGGTAATTTTTTTAATGACCTATTCAATTTGTTCTTGTTGTTGTTACAGGTCTGTTAAAATTTTTGTACCACAGATTCAAAATGGAATCTTGCCACTGAGCAGCATGCCCCCCCCCCACTTCTGGTATCTAAGGACTTTGAAAACTAGGTACAACAGTTTGAATTATGAACTTTGGTGCTCTGAACAGCTCACTGAATCAGAGTGCACTGAACAGAAGAGCAGAATTAGAGGAAAGACATAGGGAGATGATTTAGGAAAGAGCTAATGTTGGAGGATGGACAGGCACCCGAAAGTGACAAATGGAAAATTTTATGGGGCAGTCTCTGTCTGCCGGGCTAGGACGGCTGCCTGAGATCCCTGAGCCAAGAAGGAAGATACCTTATAGCAGCTTACTAGCAACCACTACAATATTCCAGTGGGCAGAAGCAGAGACCTGCCTCCAGTAGCTGATTTTGTCTATAATTTGGGTGGTCTGGGTGCATACAGACATGGGCACCACTGCTGAGATACAGGCAGAGATCTCACTGTTGTGCCAGAAAGGCTAGCTCCCTCCCCTCCCAGCTGATAACAGAGCAGGATTGGGTCAGACTGGGAGACACCATGCTTTTCTTTGCCATGGTTATTGGGACCACAGGTCACTAGCAGGTACTCCCCCAACTCCACCACAGCTAAAATTGTGTGCATCCTTGGCGCTGCAGGTGGGCAGTATCACAGATAAACTCCAGAGCTGACCATTACCAGTCTGGCAGGATTGTGTCATCACCGTGGGCAGACAGGGCACTGAGAGCAAAGAAACCTCAGCTGAGCCTGATCCTGTGAATTTTGCCTTGGAGCTGCACTTTGGTGCTGTGGGTCCATGGAGGCGGGGTCTTTGAGTGTGCCTGAAATTGGTGGGAATGTGTGAGCCTCTAACAATAAGAATCTTTCCTGAAGTTGAGCCACCGTCTTGCAAATAAATATGTCATGAATAATAGCCTGCTCAGGTACTCCCCTGACTCCAACACACTGGAAATTGAGGGCATCTTTGGCATTACAGGTGGGTGATATCACAGACAAACACCAGAGCCGGACATTAGCAGTCTGGCAAGATTGCATCAGCACCACAGGCAGACAGGGCATGGAGAGCAAAGAAACTGTGGCTAAGCGCAGTCCCGCAAATTTTCCCTTGGAGCTGTGCTTTGGTGCTGTAGGGCCACAGAGGCAGGGTCTTTGAGTGTGCCTGAAATTTGCAAAAATTTGTGATCCTCTAACAATAGGAATATTTCCTGAGGTTGAGCTGTGGTCTTGCAAATAAATACATCATCAATAATAGCCTGCTCAAAGCCCTAGAAACCTACCCTAGCAACACCAAGCTTTCCTTCTTCTGCTCCCAACTTCTCCGCCAATAACTTCACTCATTCAATAGAAGAAACCATGTTCAGCCAATTACCATAAACCTCCTGCTTCAAACTCTAAACCCTCTTTACAAAAAACAGAAACACATATCCACACTACACACAGTGATTCCACCATCACAAAGAAAACAGCAGAGAGACACAACACACCTGAATCAATAATAAAATAAAACACAATAACTTCACCTTTTCAAAATATTAAACCATAAACCCAAGACAAAACAAATCAACACATAACCGGCAGCTAGAGACAACATAAAGAGACAGTGCTTTACCAGATTCCAAGGACTTAAGAAGAGGTTCTGCTTTCCAGTAATCCCAAGAACTCTCTGGAC
>NW_006921591.1:33106550-33106986 GCF_000298275.1 Orycteropus afer afer
CTTCCCTGATATGATGAAAGAGGAGAACATATCCACTCAGGAAGTCCAATGAACACAAAACAGGATAGACCCCAAAAGAAAATCACTGAGACATATCATCATCAAACTCACCAAAACCAAGGACAGAGACAGAATCCTGAGAGCAGCAAGGGAGAAACAAAAAGTTACATACAAAGGTCAGCCAGTAAGAATAAGCTTTGATTTCTCAATAGAAGTCATGCACATGAGAAGACAATGGGATGGTATATAGAAAACCCTGAAAGAGAAAAATTTTCAACCAAGAATTATTTACCTGGTGAAATTGTCCCTCAAATATGATGGTGAAATTAGGAGATTTCCAGATAAACAGAAACTAAGGGAATTTTTTAAAACCAGACCAACCTTAAAAGAGACACTAAAGGGAGTACATTGATCAGAAAACCAAAAATAGCAAATA
>NW_006921591.1:33117167-33120261 GCF_000298275.1 Orycteropus afer afer
CTGTTGTTTGCTTTTGTTGGTTCTCTTTCCAAAGGTCTCCTTTTTGCATCTCTTGAAAATTTGATCTGGTTTTAACAAATTACTTTAATTTCTCTTTACCTGGAAATGTCCTAATTTAACCAGAATATTTTGTGGTCAGTTTTGCTGGATATGTAATTCTTGGTTTGCAATTTTTTTTTCTTTTTTCAGGGTTTTATACATATCATCCCATTGCCTACTTGCTTGCATAATTTCTGCTGAGAAATGAGAACTATTCTTATTGGTTGCCCTTTGTAGGTAATTTCATTTTTCCCATGGTGCTTTTGGGATTCTTTCTGTGTCTTTCTTTTGATAATTTTGATTATATGTCTCAATGATTTTCTTTTGGGATTTATCCATTATTTTGTTTCTTGAACTACTTGAATGAATATTTTCTTATTTTTCTCTCCAACAAATTTTTAAATATTTTATCTGTATTTTTATTTGTCTCTTCCTATTCTGGAATTCCAATTATACATAGGTTATTCCTTTTGATGACATTCTGCATGAATATTAGTCTTTCTTCTTCTTCTTCTTCTTTTTTTCCTAAATGGGCCATTAACAAAGCAATATTGAGGTATTTGTCTTCAATATTACTAACTCTGTCTTCCATAGATTCAATTCTATTCCTTAGACTATTCAATGTGTTATCTATTTCTGAAATATTAGTATTAATCTTCTGGATTTCTATTTGTTGTTTTTGTTGTGCTTGTAGTTTTCCATTTGTTTGTCAGTTTGCTCTTATGTTGTTTTCCTAAATTGTTCTAGAGTTTTGTCAGTTTTTCTTAATTTTGTTAGTGAATTCTTGATATATCTCTCAGTCTGTTGTAGGTATCTAAATATAATTCTTTTGAATTCCTTATCAGGGAGTTCCAATACTGCTTCTTTCTCAGGGAGGTTTTCAGGTTCTGTATTCTGGTCCCTTGTCTGCACTACTTTATCTTACTTCTTTGTGTGGACTGTCATTTGCCTCAGAGACATTGTGATATCATTGTTTTTTATATTTAATTAGTGATTGTATATTGGAATGATTCACTCACTATTTCATTTTTTTTCCTTTATTTTGTTGTGGTATATTTTATTTTTGTTTTGTTTTGATATATATATGCTAGTTGGCAGCCCTTACCACCTGTCTCCTAATGGATGTCATAGAGAATGAGAATGTGTGCACAGACCTGTTCATGAAGAACAGTTGAGGGGGAATTGGGCTGGCATTTTCCACCATCTGCCTTGGTCAATTAGTATAGAAGCAAGTGGTGGCATCACTCAGTAGGTTGGGCTGCAGAAGAAAATAATAATAATAATAATAATAATCACCAAAAATATGAAAAAGCAAGAGAACAAAAAACACATGCTGCATAAACTGATCAGAAAAATTGGTTAAAAATATAAGAAAAAAGGAAAGGCAAAATTGAGAAAAAAACTACCAAAAAATGATAAAAAGATAAAAATAAAAGAAAACAATATCTGAACAAGGGGGAATAATAAAGAAGAGAAAGAGTAAAAGAATAATAAATAAAAAATGAGAAAACTTCAAAAAGAAAAATAAGGGATTAGCAGAATCAAAAGAAGACAAGAAATAAATAAAGAAGGGGACCAGGAAAGGGAAAGAGAGAGAAAAAAAGAAAAGAACAAGAGAAGTGAAAGATAAAAAAAAGTTAAAAAGGAGAAAGGGAAGAAGGAAAAAAAAAATTATAAACAAGCAAACCAAAACAAAACTAGGGTGGTGGTGCAGGGCATCAAGGCTATGTCAGAACACAAAGATAGAGACAAAATTACTGTTGGTCCAGAAGATTGATGGGGGTAGGGCAGGCCACATTTCTGCTTATCAAGAGGGTGCAATGTATAATAATAACAAGGGGAATATTTCACCCTTCTAGTCATCAGCCTCCAGGGTGATTGCCCATGATGTCCTCAGCAAGAGCAGCCTATTCTTAGTTTGCCACCCAATTTGGAATGTCGCTTCCAAATATTCAAACTGGCTGTGCCCTCAGGTGAGCTGATAGTCCACAGTTCTGTTTGTATCCTTATTTGCTGTTTTTCTTTCTAGTTGTAAGAAACCAGTGCACTTTCCTATGCAGTTCTTGATGAGCAAACCCAACACTTAAGTTGCTGCCCAGGTCGGAACATGTAAATATTCAAATTAATCACGCAGTCAAAGCAGCTGACTGTCTGTAGCTCTTTTTGCCTCTTTATTCAGTGTTTTAATTCAGGTTATTCTACTAGTTGGTAATTAATCCACTTCAGTGTCTTTCCCTTTAAAACTCGGAGTTCCAGGTTTATCTTCTGCAACTGTTTCAAATCGTGTCTTGTTTATTTCTTGTAGAGGGCCTGTGTAGCTTGTTAGCCTATTCCACTGTCTTTCCAGAAGCCCTATTTTTCTTAATCTTATATGATCAAGATAACTGTTTTTGAAAGTAATAATAGTAACAATAACAGTTCTGGATGATTAAAGTCTACTATAAATGAAATCAATGACAACAGCATTATGAAGGAAAGAAGAGAGGAATTGTGAATACTATTATAATGTATCTGCACTGCCCAAGAAGCACTAGAGTGGTCTTTGAAGATGGACTTATACTAGTAAAAAAATATATATATTATAAGCTCTTGAGCAAACACTAAACGAAAAAACAAAACAAAACAAAAAATCTAAATAAAACTGATATACTATAAAAGGAAATGAAATAATGAAGAAACTACTGAATTAAAGACATAATACAGAGGAGGGAGAAAAACAATAAATAGATATAATAAATATAAAATACTTATAAATATGTTGTTGTTATGTGCTATTGAGTTGGTTCCCACTCATAGTGACCCCTCCTTGTTTTTCCAAGACGATATCACTACGGAAGTAGATTGCCCAACTTTCCTTCCAAGGAGTGGCTGGTGTGTTTCTGTATCAATGTTGTTATTGTCAGATTTTTTTGAATCAGTTCCAACTCATAGCAATGTTATGCACAACAGAATAAAACACTGTTTGGTCCAGTGCCATCCTCACAATCATTGCTATCTATATATTTGAGCCCATTGTTACAGCCACTGTGATAATCCATCTTGTTGAGAGTCTTTT
>NW_006921591.1:33120766-33138897 GCF_000298275.1 Orycteropus afer afer
TTTTTTTTTCTTTATTTTGAGTTGTAATCCATATTACATATTACATATTACATAGTCTTTGATCTTCTTCAGTAGGTCTTCCAAGTGTTCTTCACTCTCAGCAACCAAAATTATATCAACTCTATATCACAGATTATTAATGAATCTTTTTCCAAACCTGATGCTGAGTTCTTGTTCACATACTATAGTTTTCAGATTATTTGCTCAGTATGCATCTTGAATAAGTTTGGTAAAAAGATATAATCCTGACACACAACTTTCTTGATTTTAAACCATTCAATATCTCCTTGCTTAATTCAAAGGATTGCCACTTAGTCTATGTATAGTTTCCATATGAGCACAATTAAGTATCCTGGAATTCCAATTCTTTTTAATATTACCCATAATTGTTATGATTCACATAGTTGAATGCTTAACTATATCAATAATCACGTTAAATATGAATAATCTATATACACCAACTAAAACATGGAAATTGTGAGCTTGATTGTAAAAGAAGGACCTAAATCTGTATTGTCTACAGGAAAGCCACTTTAAATAAAAATACTCAGATAGGATAAAAAGGATGGGATAGAGAAAAATATATCATGATGGCACTAATCAAAATAGAGCTGTAGTGTCTACATTTATTTTAGACAAAGAAAGCTTCAGAATAAGGGAAATTATCAGAAGTAAAAAGGTATATACCATAATGATACCCAAACAAAAAACATTGTGTAATGTCAATTACAACTCATAGTGACATTTTAAGATGTAGCAGAATTGCCCCATAGGGTTTACAAGGGTGTAAATCTTTATATAAGCAGACTTCCACATCTTTCTCTCAAGGAGCACCTGATGGCTCCAAATAGCTGACTTTTTGGTTAGCAACCATGTGATTAGCCACTGCACTACCAAGGCTTCTTAATATAATGACAAAAGAAAATGAAGCAAAGCTACTAACAGAATGTATATATACAAAATAAAATCCAGCTGAAAGGAGAAATAGATCAATCTGCTTTTATACTTGCAGACTTCAATATGCCCCTGTTAGTAATTGATAAATCAAGAAAGTAGAATATCAATAAAGATGTAGTTTGTCTATAATTGGCAGTATCAGTCTGAACCAATTGACATTTATGAAATATTCAGACTGTTGAAGGGAAAGATCTGGTCAATAAGTCAATTGGAGTTAAAAGGTTATGTTGGACAGAAAAACTGTTAGAGAATGGGGAGCACCCCTTTGAAGAGATGAGCTTATCTCATTACAATCTTGTTAGCTTATGCATTGTACAAACATTTAAGGGATTTCCTAAAAGGAAAACTAAAAATGATTGGTAGTTATTAACTTAAATGGCAGAAGGAGACTTGATTTTGCTTATTAAAGTTGTGTGTCTGAATTCTATGGGATAGTTATGGCTTATCTAATTATTTAAATTTTCCCAGTACTGTCTTTGTCATGAGTTTTTAATTTCTGTGAAGGGTTAAAAGTTAAGTTTAAATGGAAAGGAGGAAAGTGGAGGAAGGAGAACATTGTCTTTAATAATGCTCCCTTCTTGTCATTTTCTTAGTCTCACTACTATGTAACCACTCTTAAATACTAACACTTATAAAATAGAAAACCTTAAAAAAATTTAAAAAGCTCAGCAGACTTGAATATTTCATCTTTTGAAATTTTGGAACTAGGGAAGTTTGCCCTAGCAAAGAATGAAAATCAAAAGTTAAATCAGTTAAAGTTTGGAATCCTTTTTAAGTTTAACAAAAGAATATAGATTCAATTGACTAGCATTAAAAATTCTAAAGAACTGAGGATTTAGAACTAAATACCCTAATCCTTCAAGTCCTTTCCAAACAGCAAAATCACAGCAGAGGGGGAAAAAAAAATCATTTTTGCACCCTGGTAATGAATAACACCATTGTCTATCTTTGAGAGGAATAAAAGCTGAGATACAAAAATAAATAATAGTACTAGGTACAGTCATGAATTGAGGCTTTGTCATGGACTTGATCCATAGCCTTGAGTTGAAGCTGTGTACCTTGTAATGTCATCTACTTCAAGTGCACAGTGATCTTCAGTGAGTCTGAGTTTGAATAAATATCGATTCCTTTGAGTTCTCTATAGCATGGGTGGTGAGCAGCACATTTTCAGTGGGAAAAAGGTGCCAATTTCTTTTGATGTTTTCAGAATACAAAATCTCCCAGTTCAGCTTGTGTGGGATGTATTCTTCTATAGGAATCAGATCTTAGAAGGCTGCTTGTACTTGTTTAAGAGAAGCTAGTGTGTTGTCCATTAGAGCTATAGGGATTCTAAAGTTTGACTAATTTGAACACTAGGGTTTCACTTGTTAATTCTATGTCAAAAAATGACTGTGGATGATAAGGACAACATAGAAGTTGAAAGACAGGCCTAATGTAATGAATTTCCTTGATAACTGATTCTGTAAAAGTGTGCCTCAATCAGTAAATAATTTAAAAAGGCACTGCTCAAAGAAGGAAAATTTCTTCTAATAACCTTTTAATTACTATTATAGCATTTTCATTTCAGCTAGAGGGTATGTCGATTTTTTTTTTCAATTTCCATTTAGTATTGTATTTAAATGGACAATAGTCTGTTTTCTTGTTTCTAAATCGTTGGAAACAAAAACAAAAAAAAAGAGAATTCATTACAAAATAATGTAAAGCAAAGTAAAATCAATTTAAAAATAAATTTTCAATAAAATATTTCTAAGCATAACAATTAACCCTATTTTCAAAAAACTTCAGATATAACTTATACTGATCCTGAGACATAATATATATCAAAATATATCAAGATTATCAAGTACTGAAACAACTGCATATTAATAAAGCTCTAGAAATGAATGATGTGAATTTCCAGTTAAAACCATTGACTTTGACGATGCTAGATTCACATTAATGGAAAAAAGCCATGAGTAAATTAACAATTTAAAATATAATATCAGGGAAAAAATATCACAGAAAAGATATTGACACTCATATACATTTTTTATCCAAAGAAAATTAGACAATTCTTCTGATTGGACAACATGTTTCATGCAGCTCACAGCATATTAAATAATCTTATTTAAGAATAAAAGAATCACTTCAGGATAAAAAGTCATTAAAACTCACTGTCATCTAGTCAGTTCCAATTCACCTCAACCTCCTTTGGGTTTTGGAGGTGTTAAATATTTACGGAATTAGGTTACAGTCTTCCTTCCACATAGTGGCTAAAAGGTTTGAACCACCAACCTTCTGTTTAGTAGTCAAATGCCTTAGGCACTATACCACCAAAGTTCCTTTGTCACTGAGAAATAATAAATATTTGTATTGCTATTTAATCAGTGAATGTAAAATATTTTAAAAGTTAAAAAAAAAAAAAAAAAAAAACTTAGCTTTTTCTAAAAGAAAAGCCTTCATTTTCAAGACTATGATGAACTCAGCTTATTCTAATGAGACACAGAATCTTTATCTTCCAGGTAGATTACACAGAAGATAAAATTAACACTTAAATCTTTGTTAACAATACAGCGAGTATACATTGCTCCAGAGAACTATTAATTTAAAGCCAGCCTTCTAGACGGGGATGATTTTTGAAGTCAATGTTTGAGATTTGTTCTAAGCCTAGGAAGTTTCTTCTTAGTTGAGTCTTTCTCTGGTTCTGTCCAGTAAACTAGTTGGCATATCCTTTAAGTTTATATCTCTACCAAGCACACCAGTGTCTTTTTAATTGCTTTTGACCAAACCCACCATTATTTTTGAGCTGCCTTGATACTGAAATTCCCCACACTGTTGCAAATCAAATCTTTTTTTTTTTTGAAGAGTTTTGGAACTCTGTGTTTAAAACTCACCAATTTCCCTGGGCAAAATTTCTGAACCATGGTATGCAGCTGAGGGAGAGGACTGTGGCTTGCTTCTCTGGAATGAAATCTCTGCTTTAGCAGCTAGGTGCTTTCCAGAGGAATATAAGCTGTAACTGCTGGTCTTCTTAGTTTACTGCTCCTTGTTTGGAACCTCAGCTTTACAGTCTAGCCAGAGTGAGGGTGATTTGATCCCTAGTATTCTCAGCATGTTGCATGGAAGATAGAACATCCAATCTATGAATGCATGTTGGACTGAAGAAGAGAGCCTCATCTCTCAGCCACATATCCTGGGAACATAGCCTCAATAACAGATAGCTGGTGGAAGAATGAGAAATGTGGAAGTCCTGCCCCTCCCAGAAAGGTAACATAGCATCTCTGACTGGGAGTTGTGCTGTTGAATGCACCCATCAGCCAGGAAGCATCCCTTACTTTGAGCTTGGAGAGAGGAAGAGTGTGTCACAGTAAAGGTGCCACACATTCACCCTGTTCTTATTGAATTTTACTGGCAGAATGTTACTCATTTGGTTTATGTTTTTAAGACCATTCACAGAGATTTTAATTTTTATTTGTTTGGTGTCATAAGGGTCTGCACAATGCCTCAGGTTGTCATACCTGTAAGAGAACTTCCTACTTGTTCCTTCTTTACTAATATAAGGACTTGATGCCATACATTCCCTTCTAAGCACTGCTTTAACAGCATTCCACAAGTTTTGATAAGTTGAGCTTTCATTTTCATTTAGTTAAAAGTATTTTATTTATTTATTTTTTTCAGCTATCTTTTGACTGACGTGCTATTTAGAAGTAACTTGCCTCTAAACATGTGTGTATTAATCAATTATCTTTGTGCTATTTATTTATATTTTAATCTCATTGCTATCTGGGAGCACACTTTGTGATTTTTATTCTTTTAAATTTATTAAGGTGTGTTTAATAGCCCAAAATATTATAACTTGGTGATTGTTCCATATCAGCTTGAGAAAAATATGCATTTTTCTGTTTTGGGATGTGTTAAAGAAAATGGCTCCCCTTCCTTCCATTTAAACTTAACTCAACCCTTCACAGAAACAAAAATCTCATGATAAAGGTAATTCTAGAAAATATTTAAATAATTAGATAAGCCATAAATAACCCATAGTATGCAGATACACAAACTTAATAAACCAACTCAAGCCTTCTCTTGCGAATTAAGTGAGTGACAACCAATCAGTTTAAATTTCCCTTTTGGGAATTCCCTAACTATCTGTACTGTATATAAACTAATTAAAATTGTAAACTGACAAGATCATCTCTTTGGAGGAGGGCTTCCTTGTTGTGAATGGTTTTTATTTTTGTTTTTTACCCAATAAAAACTTTCAACTCTAACTGACTTACTGATCTCCTTTTTTCTTTCGACAGTTCTGGTAACAGAAAAGGGGTTCAGAGAATATACACTACAACCCCATGGCTAGTGAGTGAACAGGTGTTGGTGTCCACAAGGACCCTGTGTGTCTACTGTCCCTCACCAATCTCACAGAATTTGAGGATCAGTCTCTTGATTTGAGCTCTTCTTCTTTTTGCATTTTGAATTCCAGATTTTATTGGAATATATGATTCAGCCACTCATAACAAATCCCAAGTGAGATTTATTTCAAGAATTCAGTTGGTTTAATATACAAAATCTATTAATGCAGTATATTATATTAGTAGAAAAAAACAGAACCACATAGTCTTCTTAATAAAGGTATAAAAATAATTAAACAAAATTCAAAACCCTTCATGATAAAGAAAGTCTCAAAACATGGGGAATAGAAAGTAAATTCCACAAATGAATAAACAGCATCTGTGAAAAACCCAGAATTAGCATGATATTTTATGGTAAAAGACTGGATCTTTTTTTTTCCCTTAAGATCAGCAATAAGACAAGGATGCTCACTTCTATTCAACATTGCATTAGAAGTTAAAACCAGAGTAATTAGTCAAGGAAATGAAGTAAAAGGCATAAAGACTGGAAAGAAAAAAAGTCAAATTATCTCTATTTGCAGATGATATGATCTTATATATAAAAAATTCTAAGGAATCCAATAAAATAAATAAATCATCAAAGTTGTAGGATACAAGATCAATATGCAATAATCAATTGAAATTCTATACATTGTTGTTGTTGTTGTGATGTGCCGAGTCAGCCCTGACTCATAGCCACCCCTCCTTGTGTTTCTGAGGCAGTATCACTACAGAAGTAGGATTGCCCAACCTTCCTTCTGAGGAGTGGCTGGTGGGTTTGAGCCACCAGCCTTCTGGTTAGCAGTCAAGTGCCTTAGCCACTATGCTACCAGAGCTCCCATTCTATACATTAGTAATGAAAAACTTGAAAATAAAATTAAGAGAATAATCACATTTACAATTGTGTCAAAAAGAATAAAATACATCAAATAAATGTAAAAAAGAAAAAAAAATCTACTCAGAAAATTACAAAACATTGCTGAAGCAAATTAAAGATCTTAACAATGAAAAAACTCCCCAAGTCCTTTAAAAAACAAACAAACAAACAAACAAAAACCCTCACTGCCATGGAGCAGATTCTACTCATAGTGGTGGCTCCTTGGATTTCTGAGGCAGTATCACTGCAGAAATAGATTGCTTAGACTTCCTTCCGAGGATTGGCTGGTGGGTTTGAACCCCTAGCCTTCTGGTTAGTAGTCAAATGCCATGGACACTATGCCACAAGAGCTCCTCTCCAAGTCAATAGTGCAGTAGAATTTATGTTGCTAACATAAATTCTATGTTGGGAGCTCTGGTAGCATAGTGGCTAAGACACTTGCCTACTAATCAGACGGCTGGTGGTTCAAACCCACCAGCCACTCCTCGGAAGGAAGGTTGGGCAATCCTACTTCTGTAGTGATACTGCCTCAGAAACACAAGGAGGGGTCACTATGAGTCGGGTTTGACTCGATGACATGTAACAACAACAACAACATAGCAATACTCCCAAATTGATTTACATATTTAACACAATCTCTATAAGAATCACTGAAGACTTCTTTGAAGACAATTATAATTCATAGAAATTCATATGGATTCAATGAACCTGAACCAGTCAGGACAATCTTAGAAGAGAACAAAGTTCTTCTTGATTTCAAAACTTAATATTAAGCTACAGTAATCAAGGCAATGAGACATAGTCATGTGGATAATCTTAACCTTATGAGATCAATAGAATAGAATAAAGAGTACATAAGTAAACTGTTTTAAAAAATCTGAGCATCATTTTCCATAAAGGACATGAAAATCAAAACCACAATGAGGTATCATTTCACACCCAGTAGGATTTCCATGATCAAAAAAGCAGAAAAAGATTAGTGTTGGCAAGGATATAGAGAAATTGTAACACTTATACACTGCAGGTGATAATGCAAAATGGTATAGCCACTTTGAAAAACTATGGTGTTTCCTCTAAAAGTTAAATATAGATTTACCAATTGACCCAGCAAATCCACTCCTAGGAATATGCCCCCCAAAACTGAAAACCAGTATTGAAACAAATAAATATTCATAGCAGCATTATTTCCAATAACAAAAGATGGAAATAATCCAAATATTCATCAATGTTTGAATGGATGAATGAAATGTGGTATATCTATACAATGGAATATTGTTTCAAATAAAAAGAAATAAGTACTGATACATTCTGTAACAGACAAACACTTTGAAATTATTATGTGATATGACCCAGTCATAAAAGACCACATATTATATAATACTATTACATGAAATGTACTTAACAGTCAAATGCATAGAGACAGAAAGTGGTTCGTGGTTGCTTGGGGCAAAGGAGACTTGGGGGATGATTGTGAATGTGCACATTTTCTCACTGAAGTGGTATAATATTGTAAAATTGATTGTAGTGATTGATGATTGTACATCTCTGTAAATATACCACAAACCACTGAATTATACTCTGTAAATAGGTAAATTGTATGTGAATATATCTCAATAAAGCTTTCACAAAATACATATAGAAGAAAGATTTAAATTCAGTAATTCAAATCTCTACTGTAAGAAAGTAGAGATAAAGGACAGTTTAAGCCTATAGAAATCAGAGGAAAAAATAATAAATATTGGAGCAAATAAAACAATGAAATTAGAAGAAAGAAAATAATAGAGAATAACTAAATAAAATTATTTTAAAAAATATTAATAAAACTTATAAACTTTTAACCAAGTTAACTAAGAAAATAAAAGAAAGGACACAAATTACCAGAAATGAAAGAATGGCATCACTCCTGGCTTCATGGTCAATATAAAGGTACAAAATAATATGCAAACAACTCTGTGCCCACAGATTTGGTAAATTGTATGAAAAGACCAATCTCTTTGAATAACATAAACCACCAAAGTTTGCAAGAGGAAACATAGATATCTGATCAGTCCTACAGCTTTTTAAAGTTTGAATCAATGATTAATGACCTTCTGATATAGTAAAAACCCAGGCAAGATATTTTCCTGTTGAACTCTACCAAACATTTAAGAAAAAAAAATGATATAAATTTTCAATCATATCTTCCAGAATGTACAGTCAGAGGGAATCTGTCCTAAGTTATTCTGTGTCCAGTATCACTGTAATACCAGAAATAGATATGTTGTTGTTGTTAGGTGCTGTCCAGTCGGTCCAACTCACAGTGACCCTATTTACAACAGAACTAAACACTGTCGAGTGCTTTGCTAACCTCATAAGACTTGCTATCCCTTGCAACCATTGTGTCAATCCATCTCCTTGAAAGACTTTCCCTTTTTTTGCTGACCCTCCACATCACAAAACATGATATCTTTCTCCAGGGGATGGACTCGTCTGACAACATGACCAAAGTAGATGAGGCAAAGTCTGGCCATTCTAGTTTCCAAGGATCATTCTGGCTGCACTTCTTCGAAAACAGATTTTTCTTCTGGCAGTCCATGGTACTTTCAATATTTTTTGCCAACACCACAACTCAAAAGCATCAACTCTTTTTTGATCTTCCTTATTCATTGTCCACTTTTCAGGTGCATATTAGTCATTTGGGGGAGCTCTGGTAGCATAGTGCCTAAGGCACTTGACTTCTATCAAGGAGGCTGGCGGTTCAAATCCGCCAGCCACTCCTCAGAAGGAAGATTGGGCAATCTACTTCCGTAGTCATATTGCCTCAGAAACCCAAGGAGGGGTCGCTATGAGTCAGGTCTGACTTGACGGCACATAACAACAACAACATGAGGCATTTGAAAATACCATGACTTAGGTTAGGGGCACCTTAGTCTTCAAAGAGAAACCTTTGCTCTTCAGCACTTAAAAGTGGTCTTTTGCAGCACATTAGCCCAGTGCCATATGTCATCTTATTTCTTGACTGCTGCTTCCATTGTTATTGGTTGTGGACTCAAGCAATAGGAAATCTTTGACAAATTCTATCTTTTCTCTATGCAGTTTATTTGTCCAGTTTTGAGGATTTTTGTTTTCCTTATGTTGAGGTGTAATCTATACTGCACACTGTAGTCTTTAATCTTCATCAGTGAGTGCTTCAAGTCATCTTCAGTTTCAGCAAACAAAGTTGTGTCATCGCATATTGCATATAAAAATTCCTCCAATCCTAGTGGTGCCTTCTTCTTCATGTAGGGCATCTTCTCAGATTATTTGCTCAGCCTACAGATTGAATAAGTATGGGAAAAAGATACAAACCTGACACAGTCCTTTCCTGATGTTAAACCATTCAGTACCCCATTGTCCTGTTTGAACAACAGACTTCTGGTCTATGTACAGGTTCCTCATGAGCACAATTAAGTGTCTGGGATTCCAATTCTTTTCAATGTTAGCCATAATTTGTTATGATCCACACAGTCAAATGCTTTTGCATAATCAATAAAACACAAGTAAACAACTTTCTGCCAAGATCCACCTGATAACAGCAATGATATCCCTTGTTTACATGTCCTCTTCTGAATCCAGGTTGCAATTCTGGAAGTTCTCTGTAAATACTCTGCTGCAAGCATTTTTAAATTATCTTCAGCAAAATTTAACTTGTGTGTGACATTAATTATATTGTTCAATAATTTTCACATTCTATTGGATCACTTCTCTTTGGAATGGTTACAAATGTGGATCTAATTCATTCTATATGTGAAGTATTACTGTAACATGAAGACAAGATCTGGACAATAGAAGAAAACAAAAGCACAGAACAATACATTTCAGGAACATAGATGTAAAATTTTTTGAGCATATATTAGCAAATCAAATCTGTTAATCTTAGAGAAGAGTTATACAATGTATACAAATTGAATTTGGAAATCCCAAGGTTGATCACATGGTTTGCATTTGAATTCTTGATAAATGAATGGTTGGCTGTTTGGACCAAGATTTAGAACTGGTTCCAACTGGTTCAGTTATGGCCAACAGAAATGAAGGCAGCCTACATGTTGCATAGCACAAAATCACTTGAGCATCAGATTTTGACCTGAGTAGGAAACAGGGAGTCATGCCCCACTCAAAGATGGCTGCCCCAGAGCTGCTTCAAATGTGTCAGTAGGCCACCATCTTTGTGTGGGACACCACTGGTCAAAATCTGATCTGCAAGTGAGTTGGTTGTTAAGTAACACATATGCCGCCTTTTTTTTTTTAGTTGTCCATGACAGAACTGTTTGTAAACAGTTGGAAGCCCTGGCTTAAACCCACTCAGAGGAACAACAGAAGATAGGCCTGATTTCTTTATAATAAAAGCCAAAAAGATTCTACAGAGAAGTATTATACTGTAACATATGGAATTACCATGACTAGGCGTCAGCTTGGTGGTAACTAGTAACAACAACAAAATGTGATTTATTCCAGTTATGGAAGATTATTTCAATGATTGAAAACTTGACAAAGAACATCTACAATAAATAAATAAATAAATTGCCACTAACATTATACTTAATGATAAGAAACTAGAGGCATACCTCTGAGGTTTAAAAAGAAAAGCTAAGGATGTTTTCTCTTACTACTCTTACTCAAAATCATACTGAAATAATATGTAGGGCAATAATACAAGAGCACCTAACCAAAGTATGCAGATTGGAAAGGAGGAAATATAATGCTCTATTAGATAAAAAAAAAAAAAAAAAAATCTCACTGCCATTGAGTTGGATCCAACTCATAACGATCTCTCCTTGGGTTTCCAAGACAGTATCACTATGGAAGTAGATTGCCCAACCTTCCTTCTGAGGTGTGGCTGGTGGGTTTGAACTGCCAGCCTTCTGGTTATCAGTCATATGCCTTAGGCGCTACACCACTAGAGCTCTCCTTTATTAGACGGCATAATTATATGTATGGAAATCCCGATTGGTAAGAAAAACACTCTTTGAACTAATAAATGAATATAAAAATGTCACAGCATAGAAGGTTAATGTATCAAAAGTAAATTGTTTTTCTGAATAATAGTAATTAGAAATAGAAATAAAAATAATCAGTTACTAAAGCATCACAAAAATGAAATACTTAAGTATAAATATAACAAAATATGTACAGATATGTATAGGTGGCAAATTTCAAAACTTTATTGACAGAAATCTATGATCAATATATAGAGAGTTATTTCTGTGTTCATGGATTAGAAGGCTCGTTATCATTAAGATGTTATTTTTTCCCCAATTGATATACAGATATAATGAAATCTCAATCAAAATAATCAGTATCACAATAAAGGAGAAAAGATTGAAGATGTCAAAGATTTCATATTACTTTGTTCCACAATCAACACCAATGGAAGCAGCAGTTAAACCATCAGACAATGTATTGCACTGAGCAAACATGCTGCAAAAGACCTTTTTAAAGTGCTGAAGAGTAAATATATGTCTTTGGAGACTAAAGTGTACCTAACTCAAGCCATGATATTTTCAATCACTTCATATTCATATGAAAGCTGGACAATGAATAAGGAAGACCAAAGAAGAGTCAATGCTTTTGAGTTGTGGTGTTGGTGAAAAATGCTGAAAGTTCCATGGACTGCTAAAAGAACTAACACATCTGCCTTGGAAGAAGTGCAGCTGGAATGCTCCTTCAAAGAGAGAATGGCCAGACTTAGTCTTGCCTACTTTGGTCATGTTGTCAGAAGAGACCATTCCCTAGAGAAGGATATCATGCTTGGTAAGCTGGAAGGTCAATGAAAAATGGGAAGGCCCTCAAGTAGATGTATTGACACAGTGGCTGCAATGATGGGTTCAGGTATAGCAAGAATTGTAAGGCTGGCACAGGATCAGGCAGTGTTTCATTCTGTTGTACATAGGGTAACTATGAATCAGAGCTAACTTGATGGCACCAAACAACAACAATAATGAATCAAAATTCCAGCAAGCTATTTTACAGTTATCAGTAGACTGATTCGAAACATATGGGAAGGCAAAAAGAAGTAGAATAGATAACACAATACTACAGAATAGTAGCCAAGTTATAGGATGAACACCACTCAACTTTGAGATTTACTATAAAGGTACAGTAATCAAGACAGCATAATATTGGTAAAGAAGAAACATAGGTCAATGGAAGAGAATTGAAAGCCTAGAAATAGACCATCTCAAACATAGTCAACTGACTGATGAATGAGCAGAGGCAATTCCATGGAGAAAAGGCAGCCTTTTCCACAAATGGTGCTGGAATGTCCATATGTAAAATAAAAACAAAACAAAGCAAAAAACCTAGACACAGACCCTACAACTTTTATAAAAAGTAACACAAATGGAAACCAGAATTAAATGTAATATGCAAAACTATAAAACTTTCAGAAGAAAACATTGGAGAAAATCTATGTGACCTTGGATTTGGCAATGAGTTTTAGATATAACTCCAAAATTATAATCAATGAAAGAAAAAAAAAATGATATTACTCCCTATTAAAATTCATTTGAGCTATTATGTTGGCAAAGAATATTGAATATACCATGGACTGCTATTCAAATGAACAAATATGTCTTGGAGGAATGATCCTTAGAAGTTATAATGGCCAAACTTTATCTTTTGTACTTTGGTCATATTGTCTGAAGTGAGCAACAGTGGAGAAGGATATCATTCTTAGTAGAGGGTCAGGGAAAAGGTACACTGGATTAAGACAGTGGCTTCACCTATGGGCTCAAGCATGTAATAATTGTGAGGATGGTGCAGGATCATGTAAGATTCCGTTCTGTTGTACATAGAGCTGCTATGAATAGAAACTGACTCAACAGCATCTAACAACAAGAACATTAAAATGAAAGTCTTTTCTTCTGCAAAAGAAACTGTTAAGAGAATGAAAAGGCAATCCACAGACAGAGAGAAAAATTTTTCAAAATGCATATCTGATAAAGGGTTCTTTTCAGAACATGCAAAGAGCTCTTAAGACTCAACACTAATAAAATGAACAAGTCAAATAAAAAATGGGGCAAAGATCTGAATAGCCATCTCACCAAGAAAGATGTATAGATGGCAAATAAGTATAAGAAAATTTACTTATTATTACTTTTCATAAGAAAATTAAAATTCAACAACAAGAAAATACAACTACACAACTCAACACGAATGGTTAAAACTCCAAAACTGGCAAACACTGTTGGCAATTCAAAGTAATGGGAACTCACATGCATTGCTTTGGGGAAGAAAAAAATTTACAGCTACATTGGGAGACATTTTGTTACTTTCTTATAAAGCTAAACATTTTCTTACCATATTATCCAACAATATTCCTTAATATTTATTAAGCTGATTTTAAAGTTATGTATATACAAAAGCCTGAATGCAGATGTTAGGAAATTTATTTATAATTGCCTAAAACTGGAAGATAACAAGACATTCTTCAATAGATTTATGAATAAACAAACTGGAAAATCCATGCAATGGCATATTATGGAGTAATTTCAACAAATGAGTTATTAAGTGGCAAAAATAAAAGAATTAAATATACATTGCTGGGTGAAAGAAGGGTCTCTGGGAAAGCTACAATTGATGCCAACTGTAGACATAAAATAAAGCAAAACCCATTGACATCAAGTCAATTCTCACTCACAGAAACGCTATAAGACAGAGTAGAACTCCCTTATAGGATTTCTGTAAACCTTTATAGAAGCAGAGCACTTCATCTCTCTGGTGGTTGTTGCAATTCAAACTGCTGTTTCGAATAGCAGCTGAATACCTTAGCCACTGTGCCACCAGAACTCCTTAAGCTATAGAGATACCAAAACCAAAAAACAAACTAACTGCCTTCAAGCCTGTTCCAACTCATAGAGACCCATCTTTGGAGTCCAAGGCAGTATCATTACAGATGTAGATTGCCGATCCTTCCTTCTGGGAGTGGTTGGTGGGTTTGAATTGCCAGTCTTCTGGTTATCAGTTAAATGCCTTAGGTACTATGCCACCAGAGCTCTCTAGAGAGAGCAAAAGGTTTAATAGTTGCTAAGGGATTGGAAGTAGAGTGGGAGGGTTGAATAGGTGAAGAACAGGGAGATGTTAGAGCACTGAATCTACTTCCGTAGAGATACCACCTGGGAAACCCAAGGAGGAGTAGCTATGATTTAGAAACCACTCGAAGGAGTGGGTTTGGTTTGACACTATTCTGAATGAAACTCTAATGCATACATCTAATACATCTTGTTGCATTTGTCAAGATCTGTAGAATTTAAAAGTAAAAATTTTATGCAATTTTTTTTTTTTTAATATTTAGGTTTACGATTCCAGGAGGGAATATAAATGTGATAAAAGAATCTAACTGTATTACTTATGTATGAAACAAACTCATTAAAAGGAGTAAGGGAAATAATATTAAGTAACTTTGGAAAGGAGTTGAGTCTGTAAGAGTAAAGGTAAATGAAACTGTACAAAAAATATTGGACTCTAGTTGATATAGTTGATTCCCATAGAGATACAGGTTAACAAATTTGATAATACTATACTTGTTTGATGGAATTTAATAATCAAACTACTGTTACAATTAAATTACTTATAGTAGATAGCCAGGTTTCTCACTGATGGAATGAAAGTTTAAAAATAAGCAACAGAATGACACTAAAATGATCCATGTGATGATGGATTACAGTTAGAGATATCAGTATGAATTTATGTTAAGTTTAATGTAGATACAAATTGTTACACAAAGACACATTTATATATCCATGGGTTAGCATGGATACATATTTCCTGCTTTTTCAGCTAAAATGACTTAGAAATGACATTCTAATATCAAGGAGTACACCTAGTCCTAGAGTTTGGTTTCTGAGAACCAGAGATCCTTGGGGAAAGACATATACAAGATGAGTCTGTAACATCCTGTAATGCCAGAAAAAAAAAAAAAAAAGTTCCAAGCAAATAACATACACACACACACACACACAGAGAGACATACACACGTTTAAGTGACCTAAGACCCAACTAACAGGTCTTTCAAAAGCCAAATATAGAACAATTTGAGTAAAAAAAAATAATTTTTATAACTCAAAATATAAAATAAATGTGTATTCATATTGATATAAAGAAATTATTGAATAAGTAAATAGAAAGAAGAAATATAAAATGCTCCTATAATTTAAGTAGATCATCTACCCTTCAGGAGGGAAAGCATAACTCCCTATTCCTCAAGTACTGGTGTACATGTAACTTCCTTCCAAAGACTACCTTGTGGAAAATGGGAAACACAGACAAATATTTCCTCAACCAGGTGATCAAGGTCAACACCAACAGTGATAAATCATGTTGGTAATATGGACCATGAATGCACATTGTGATCTTCCTTCTAAAAAATTTATGAACACAGTTTAACCAGATAAAGGATATTCTGCAAAATGACTGACTAGAACTTGTGAAAACTGTCAAGCTCATAAAAAAAAAAAAAAAAAAGCAAGTGTGAGAAATTTTCCCATCCCAAAAAATGATAGTAACAAGATGACAGAATGTTATGTGATGTCCTGGATGGGATCCTGGAAATTGTGATGTGTGGTTTGTGAAATCACCCTTATTAATCTTTAATGTAGGAGCTCTGGTAGCACAGTGCCTAAGCACTCAAAAGCTTACCAGAAGGCTGGAGGTTCAAACCCACCAGCCACTCCTCAGAAGGAAGGTTGGGAAATCTACTTCCTTAGTGATACCGCCTCAGAAACCCAAGGAGGGGTCGCTATGAGGAGGGTCCAACTCGACGGAACATGACAACAACAACATCAATGTTTAGTGTATTGATAGATTTTCCCATCTCTAGTCTTTCACAACTTCTTTTGTCCTGACATGAATGTGAAAGATCAATGAGAGTTGTTATCTCAGTTAAAGACTCTCTTGAGACCTTAAGGTGTAGTTTAGATAAGTAGAAAATTTGAACTCTTGTAAAGCAAGTATGTATGCTTATACTCTTTTTACCCACAATGAGCTTTATTTACTTCATTGTCAATGAGGTTCATTCTACATATTTCAGTCAAAAGACAGAAGATAAAAAGACAGAAAATAACAAATGCTGGTGAGGATGTTGGGAGATTGGGAATTTCGTAAACTACTGGTGGGAATGTAAAATGATACAACCACTGTGGAAAACAATATGGTGATTCCTTAAAAAGTTGGAATTAAAAATACCATCTGATCCAGCCATTCCATTACTAGGTATATATCCTAAAGAAGTGAGAGCCAAGACAAGAATAGATGTATGTACATCCATGGTCATCACAGCATTATTTACAACAGCAAAAAGATGGAAATAACCTAGGTGCCCATCAACAGAAGAATGGGTAACCAACTATGGTACATACGTATGATAGAATACTATGCAATCCTAAAGAATAATGTAGAATCTGCATAACACCACATAGCATGGATGAACTTGGAGAATATTACGCTGAGTGAAATGAGTCTATCACAGAAGGACAAATGTTGCATTAGTTCATTATTGTAAAAAGTCAAGGAAAAGTTTATATATGGAAGGAAGCTTTATTTCTTTGTCCAGAGGTGGGAGGGACAGGGAGGGGACACTGCAAAAATTAAAATAATAATCACTTTTAAAAAAGATTTTTTTCTTGACAGAGATAAAACAAACAAAATAGAAGTGTAGGAGATTTGTTACACCACTGAAGTCTTTTCTATTTTTTTCTCATTTCTCTAAACATACATACAAAGAATCTATTTGCACTTGTACATTCATCCATTGCTTTGAAACATTAACTCATCTTGGAAATAATAAAAGATCTGACATTTAAAAAATATATAAATGTGTATTTACTGTTGAATATCCACTGTTTAGATAGAACTTTTTAAGAATATGACTGTGGTGGTTAAGTTTGTGTGTCTACTTGGTTAGGCTTGGTTGAGTGGCTGGGCAGCTGGATATAGTATTCCCCTTGATGAAATTAGGAATCATCTCCGTGGTGGAATCTACTGAGAGCAGCTGAGTAGCTGTCATTGGGTATGTGGTCTGCTTCCCGTATATAAGAAACAACTTTGGAAATGGTCTCTAGCTTATAGGATTCTTTAACCCTGCATGTAGTCTTGTCGTTGTTCAGCTGCCTGACATGCTCTGCCAACCTGGGACTTTCAGTGGAAGTGAATTAATGGCCTTCCATGTGGTTTGGTAACATTGGGACTTGCCATTTTATGTGTCGACCTTGGGCTTGTTAGCCTCAGCAGCCAGTAGCTGCCTGAGTGAAGAAATGCCTCTGGCTCCAGTGGGCCGGGAGCAAGAGGCAGAGCTGAAGCCCAAGGTCAAGGGGCTTTCACACAGCCCCTAGAGCCTGGCAATTGGACCTCGGACTTCTAGCCTCCCAAACTGTAAGAGAATAAGCTCCTGGTTTATTCAATCCATCCCATTTATGGTATATTCTTGTCAGAGTGGCACTAGGTAACCTAAACAATGTCCAAAAAGGAAAATCCCCACTCTATTTTAATCATCTTAATTATCATCATCATCAACATTCCTCATTGTAATAATATGAGGTAAGTTCTACAGTGGGCTCATAGCACTTTTCTCCTAGCGAGCTGAGTTAAAGTCAGATCATGAGATCAAAACCATATTCATCTCACCACTAATGTATAATACACAAAGTTTTGTGTCCACTGTCCTTCACTGAATCCGAAAAAGTCAATTTTTCCCTCCAATATTGCACAGGATTGACCTTACTACAGAAGACCAGCAGACACAGTGGCTAACTTGTGCAGAGGGCCCAAGTTTTCACAAATATCTCTTTTATGTAGTGTATAAAATAGTATAAAATTTGAATATTTTAAATAAAAGGAAATACCATGATATTTTAACCTTAATTTCCAAATGATGAAACTGGTATACTGAGAGGTTAAGGAATGGCTAGGAACTAAATAAG
>NW_006921591.1:33139287-33147854 GCF_000298275.1 Orycteropus afer afer
CAATGTTATATTAACCTTCATTTGCTTTATACAAAGCATCCCCAAGTATCTGCTCATCTGTCTGTCTCTCTCTTGCTCTTGACTTTGGGTGTTAAGAAAACTGGACACAAGGGATGGAAGATCAGGTGTAGATCAGAAAACAAAATATATTCCAAACAAGTTGACTATTTGCAAATAGGTAATACTATGAATCATTGTGGTTAGGTCCCGATGAATCATCTCTGACTCATAGTGACCCTATGCAGAGTAGATAGAACGAAACACTGCCCAGTCCCGTGCCAGCTCTGTGATCCCTGCTATACTTGAGCCCATTGTGGCAGCCACTGTATCAATCCATCTCATTGATGGCCTTGCCCTCCTTTGTCGAGCCTCCACCATACCAAGCAAGACATCCATCTCTAGGGAGTAGTCCCTTCTGACAACATGACCAAAGAAGGTGAGACAAAGTCTGGTCATTCTCCCTTCCAAGGAGCATTCTGGCTGCACTACCTCCACTACTGATTTGTTAGTTCTTTTAGTAGTTCATGGTACTTTCAGTATTCTTCTCCAGCACCATATTTCAAAAGTATCATTTCATGTTTGGTCTTCTTTATTCATTGTCCAGCTCTCACATGCATATGAGGGTATTGAAAATATAATGGTCTATGTCAGGTACACCTTAGTCCTCAAGGAGATATCTTTGCTCCTCAGCACTTGAAAGAGGCCCTTTGTAGCTGACGTGCCCATCATCTGATGTCCTGACTGCTGCCTCCATTGGTATCAGTTATAGAATCAAGCAATGTGAAGTCTGACAATTTCAATCTTTTCTCCATTTATCATGATTTTGCTTACAGATCCAGTTGTGAGAATTTTTGTTCTCTTTATATTGAGATGCAATCCATACTTCAGACTGTATTCTTCAATCTCCATCAGTAAGTGCTTCAAGTCATCCTCACTTTCAACAAGTGAAGTTGTGTAGTCAGTGAATTTCAGGTTGTTAATGAGTCTTCCTCTAATCCTGATGCCACATTCTTCTTCATATAGTCCAACATCTCAGATTATTTGCTCAGCATAGAGATTGAATAAGTATGGTGGAAGAACACAGCCCTGACACACTCCCTTCTTGATTTGAAACCATCTAATGTGCCCTTGTTTTGTTTGAATGACAGCCTCCTGGTCTGTGTACAGGTTCCTCATGAGTACAATTAATTGTTCTGGAATTCACATTCTTCTCAATGTTATCCACAATTTATGATCCACACAATCAAATGATTTGGCATAGTCAATAAAACACAAGTAAACATCTTTCTGGTGTTCTTTGCTTTCAGACAAAATCCATCTGACATCAGCAATGATATCCCTTGTTCCACATCCTCTTCTGAATCCAACCTGTACTTCTGGAAGTTCTGTCAATATATTGCAGCAACCACTTTTGGATTATCTTCAGTAAGATTTTACTTGCATGTAATATTGATATTGTTCAATAATTTCCACATTGTGTGGGATCACCTCTCTTTGGAATGGGTACTAATATGGACCTCTTCCAGTCAGTTGGCCAGGTAGCTGTCTTCCAAATCTATTGGCATAACTGAGTGAGTGCCTTCAGTGGGGCATCTGTTTGTTGAAACATCTCAATGGGTATTCCATCAATTCCTGGAGCTTTGTTCTTGGCCAGTTCCTTCAGTGAAACTTCAACTTCTTCCTTCAATACAATTGGTTCCTGATCATATGCCACCTCCTGAAATGGATGAAGATCTACCAGTTCTTTTTGGTACAGCGACTCTGTATTCCTTCCATCTTCTTTTGATGTTTCCTGCATCATTCAATATTTTGCCCATAGAATCTTTCAATATTGAAACTTGAGGCTTAAATTTTTCCTCAGTTGTTTTAGCTTGAGAATTTCCAAGCATGTTCTGCCCTTTTGGTTTTCTAACTCCAGGTCTTTACACATTTTATTATAGTAATTGGCTTTGTCTGCTCAAGCTGCTTTTGAAATCTTCTGTTCAGCTCCTTTATCTTGTCATTTCTTCCATTTTCTTTAGCTACTCTCCATTCAAGGGCAAGTTTCAGAGTCTTTTCTGTCATCCATTTTGGTCTTCTCTTCTTTTCTTTTTAATGACCTCTTGCTTTCTTCATGGATGATGTTCTTGACATCATTCTCCAATTCTTCTGGTTTTCAGTCATTGGTGTTCAATGCATCAAATCTATTCATTAGATGGTCTCTAAATGCAGGAGGAATATATTCCAGGTCATATTTTCGCTCTTGTGGACTTGTTTTAATTGTCTTGAACTTAAAGTTGAACTTCCATATTGATGGTCTGTTCCACAATCACCTCCTGGCATTGTTTTGGCTGAAGATATTGCATTTTTCCATCACCTCTTGCCACAGATGTAGTAAATCTGATTCCTGTGTGAATCAGACATCTGGTGAAGTCTATGTGTATATCCACCATTTGTGTTGTGGAAAAAAGATATTTTCAATGAATGAGTCATTGGTTTTGCAAAATTCTTTCATGCAATATGCAGCATTATACTGTCACCAAGACCAAATTTTCCAACTACTAGTGATTCTTCTTTGTTTCCAACTTCTGTATTCCAGTCATCAGTGATAATTAACACATCTTGATTACATGTTTGGTCAATTTCAGACTTCAGAAGTTGATAAAAATCTTCTGTTTTCTCATCTTTGGCTTTGGTGGTTGGTGCATAAATTTGAATAATAGTCATACTAACTGGTCTTCCTTGTAGGCATATGAATATTATCCTATCACTGACAGTATTGTACTTCAGAACAGATCTTGAAACATCCTTTGTGATGATGAATTCCACGCCATTCCTCTTCAATTTGACATTCCTGGCATAGTAGAACATATGATTGTCTGATTCAAAATGGCCAAAACCAGTCCATTTCAACTCACTAATGCTTAGGATATCAATCTTTATGTATTCTCTTTCATTTTTGACAACTTCCAATTTTCCTAGATTCATACTTCATGCATTCTGTGCTCCTATTATTAGTGGATGTTTGCTGCTGTTTCTCCTCAATTTGAGTTGTGCCACATCAGAAAATGGACATTTGAAAAGCTGTACTTTATCCATATCAGAAAAGCTTTATTTTATCCATATCCAGAAGGTTGGTGCTACCTTGATGGTGCAACACTTTCCTAGTCATAATTTGAAAGCCTTCTGACCTAATGGGCTCATTCTCCTGCACTGTATTTGATGATGTTTCTGGGCTATTCATAAACTTGTCCAGTAATGTGTCAGGCAATGTTTCCCTGCTATTCATAAGGTTTTCCATGGCTAATTCTTTGAGAAGTGGATGGCTTCTTCCTTCTTCCTAGTCTGTCTCAGTCTGTTGAATGCATTTCAATCTGTGGGCCATGTGCAAACTTGCTGGCACTTGAAACACCAGTGGCACAGCCTTAAGTCTCACAGCAACATGCAAGCCACAATAGTACAACAAACTGATAGACAATTTTGCCTCCCTTTGCTGTTCAAAACCTCCTTTCCTCCCCTTACCTGGATCCCTGGTGCTGCTCTGCTCTGTCATTCCCCTGGCTTCTCTTTCCCATGTTTTCCTGGCTCATGGGGGTTGGGCTTGGTCCTTCCCTTACTTGGATCTCTGGCTGCTAGTCTGCTCTGTAGTAACCTCTGGTTTCTCTTTGCTCTGCTTTCCTGGATGGTAAGGGTGGGGTCCGTGTCCCTCCCCTTACCTGGATACTTGGATGCTGCTCTGCTCTGTCCTCCCCCTGGCTTCTCTTTCTCCTGCTTTCCTGACTGGTGGTGGTGGGGCCTGGGTAGCTTCTCTTACCTGGATCCCTGGCTGTTGCTCTGCTCTGTCTGTATGATAATGAATCATTATCTTACAGAAAGTAAGAAATAAATAATACTTTTTTGTTATTGCCCCCAATCTATATCATAATCAGTTTCTTAGTTATTGTAAAGTTTTGATAAAAAATGGGATCATTTATGAGGATTCTAGATGACTAAAAAATAGGTGCATCTGACACATGCCATGATATTTTCAATCACTTCATATGCATGTGAGAGCTGGACAATGAATAAAGAAGACCAAAGAAAAATTGATGCTTTTTACTTGTGGTGCTGGAGAAGAATGCTGAAAGTACCATGGATTGCTAAAAGAATTAACAAATCTGTCCTGGAGGAAGTGCAGCTGGAATACTCCTTGGAAGCAAGAATGGCCAGACTTCATCTCACCAGCTTTGGTTTTGTTGTCAGAAGGGACCATTCCCTGTAGAAGGATGTTATGTTTGGTAAGGTGGAGGTCGACAAAGGAGGGGAAAGCCCTCAATGAAATGGATTAACACAGTGACTGTTATGATGGACTCAAGTATAGCAAGGATCACAGAGCTGCTGTGGGACTGGGCGATGTTTCGTTCTGCTGTGTGTAGGATTGCTATGAGTCAGAGACATCTCAACAGCATCTAACAACAACAACAAAGAAACAATAAGGTGCTACTCAAAATATACAAAATAGCAAAAGCACCCCATATCAAATTCCTCTTCTGTGGTACAATGGGTTTTCTTAATGTGACATTTATGACTGTATTTGAAAAACAAAAAACAACCTGGGAGGGTATTTACTGAGTTGATTGACACTTCTTGGATAAATTATAAAACAACTTTATGATTTGTTACTTTTATTTGGCTTTGCCCAGTAATTGACAAAGCCTGAGTTGACTGATGTTTCTCTATAATCAAGGATTAGTTGTGCTTTGATCCAGCTAAAACAATTGGTTTGGGCTTCAGTCTGTCTAGAGAGGCTGCAATAAATTGAATTGTGTCCCTTCAAACTATGTGTGAACTTGGCTAGGCCATAATTTCCAATATTGGGTGGTTGCCCTCCATTTGTGATTCAATACAATATCCATCTTGTGATATGTGTTGTAAATCCTAATTTCTATATGTGAACAAGGCATGATTAGGGTGGGTTTTATCTTGAGTCACAGCCTTACAAGAGGACATGATTCAAGTCCCACCTTTACTCATGTCACCACTCTTACACAAGTACTCAAGTTATTTCTTTACTTTAGTTGCCACTTTTTTTCATGTCACACCCTTGCTTGAGTCCCACCTTTTATCTCACAATAGATAAAAGGAGAAGGAAACAAGCAGAAAGAAAGAACCCAATTAGCACCAAGAAAGAAGAACCAAGAGTGTAGTACATCCTTTTTGCCCAGGGTCCCTGCTCTAAGAACCTCCTAGTCCCAGGCAAAGATGGATGCCAAGACATTTGGATATCTCTAAGGAAATATGAAGCAGAAGCTGAAAAACAAGGACCTTCTTCTGGAGCTGAGAGAGAGAAAGAACCTTCCTTTAGAGCCAGCACTCTGAATTCAGACCCCTAGCCTCCTAAACTGTGAGAAATAAATTTATTTATTAAAGCCATCCAATTTTGTTATTTCTGTTAAAGTAGCATTAAGTAAATAAGACAGAGGCTCTGTCTTGAAATTAACAAGAAATGGTCTAAATAAACAGCTGAAACACAAAGTATCTGGCCCTACTGTATGATAAGAAACAGCAAGGAAAGTAATTATTTGGATGCAGGGTCCCTGTGCTGAGACTATCCCAGACCTTGTATAAAAGCTGCTATGCTGAGACAGTAACACTGAAGGAAAGCTGTGACACTGATGGAGAGCTGGACTAGAGAAAATTTGGGCCAGTAAAATGTATAGCAGTTAATAGTGACTGTGAAAATCACAGTGGTGGCAGAAATAGCAGTGGGGTCTGACCTGCAGAGCAGAAGTGGAAGAGTGTATCCAAAGCACTCTGCAGAGTTGGACACCCTGAATCTGGGGTTGGCCCACAGAGCAGTTTTGTTCCAAGAGCTGTCATGATGCTAGCCTAGAGCTGGTGTAGGTCCAAACATGTAGTGATGTCATGTAGGTAGTGCTGGCTTAAAGCTTCCCAAGAGGTGACAGCAGCTTGCTGAGAGGACCACCAACAACACAGTTCACTGAGAGAAGTGGCCAGAATTCAAGCTCACTCAGGGTTATTCAAATTTTCTGTTTGAAAGATTCTGATGAGTGAGAATTAACATTGACCTCAGGGAAGAGTGAAAGTGCATCCTGTTTGAGATGTAAATGGGTACCTTGAGATGTTGAGGCTTTATTCTTGGACCACTCCCAAACATTACCCTTTGTATTTCTTCCATTATATCTTTCCTTGTTTATAGCCTTCTCTTTTATATTAAATTTGTTATCACAGATATGGTGTTTCCATAAAATTTGTGGACACTGCAATGAATTATCAAACCTAGTGAGAGAGAATGCTATGGAATGGCATGTGCCAAAAATATATGAGAAAGTGCGAAAATGGAGTTACATTTCACCTCTGCCTCATAGGAACCACCTTGGTGCTTGATGCTAATGTTTTGTTGGCAAAGTCAGTCATGAAGTTACTATTAAATTTATCTTTCATATATTATTCCCTTGCACCTACCCAGAGAACAATCTTGAGCTGGTTTGCTGTTCTGAAGGTGTATCAGGCAGAGGTTTAAGCAAGAGAAAGGTTTGATGTCATTTTTCAAGGAATCGTGGTATATAGTGTGGAATAAATGGTCCACAAATCCAACTCAAACAAGAAGGCAGGTTATAGATGATTCACTTGGGCCATAGACCACAAGTGAGGGCAGAAGGGGCTGTAGATATAAATATGCTAATATATTACCAACTCACTTTTTTTTTTTTTTGCTTAATTTAATTTTACTTCTCCCCCTTGCATTGCCAGCATGATAAAGATACTTTTGTCTATGCTATTCATCCTATATTCCTAGAACAGTGTTTGAATGTAGAAGGTCTTCAAGCATATTAAATGAATGAAGCGCTCAAAAACATTAAGTGAAAGAATGAAACATAGGCACGACAAAGAGGAGGAAAATTTATGAAGAATGTGGGAGGCATACCATTAAGCCATACCTGAATTGATAATTTTTCCCCTAGGGTGGCATAGTTTTTGACAAGTAGTAAAAGTGAATAGTTAGATGTGCCAAACTAGTAAATGTGCACACTTTTATTGTTAACTGTTCAACAATCTAATATATATGGGTCAGCTCCAAATAATAGTATTTTCCTCTTCTTGTCTTGCCTCCTCACTTTCCAATTTTCCCTACTATGACATCTACCCCTATTACCTGTGAGATTCTGGTGTCCTCACTGCATTTATCCCCTGGTTTAAGAGAAATTTAATTCTAGAGTCTCTTATTCAGGTCTATCTTAATTTGTATTTATTTATTTGTGTATTTTTATTTTGTTATTATTTGCGTGAAAGTTTACAGAGCAAATTGATTTTCCATACAGCAGTTTACAAACCCATTGTCTCATGATATTGACTACAATTTCCCACAATGCAACAGCTCCCCTCCCACTTCTGCCCCATAGTTACCTCTTCCGTATATCCTTCACTCCATGCACTCCTGCCCCCTGAGCTATGTTCTATCGTCATTTTTGACAGTCCTGCATTTCTAAGCTAACCACTCACTACTTATATAAAATGTATGTTCATCTCCACAATGCCATGCCCTTGAAGTCCACAGAAGCACTTCATAACCAAGAACACTGAAGAATCACAGGACACACAATTCATTCACAGCTCATAAGAGTTTAATGTTTAATTGATTAATTTAAGGTCTTTTGCTCCCTGCACTATCTTAAAGAAGGTGGCATAGTGCCTAAGGCATTTGATTGTTAACCAAAAGTCTCGTGGTTCAAACTCACCAGCCTCTCCTCAGAAGGAAGGTTGGGCAATCTACTTCCATAGTGATACTGCCTCAGAAACCCAAGGAGGGGTCGTTATGAGTCAGATCTGACTTGACAGCAAACACAACAACAACATACTTAAGAGAACAGAAATTTCTTGCCAATGAAATTGCAAAATCAGTGGCAGACTATCGAAACACATATTGAGGAGTGGGTCTGAGGATGGTATAAGACACCTGCATTTTACATCTGAGCAGTCTTTGACCACAGCCCAGGGAAATATGTTGTCTGTTTTGCCGCAGTCATAACTAGAACTTAACAGTTAGTCAAATCCCAGGAGAACACGGAAGTAGCTTTTATTGGTATATTTTCTCCTCTAACCACAGAGCACTTATTCACAAAATGTTTGAATGAACGTTACAGCTTAATTTCCATTCTAGGTAATTGAGAGATATTCAAAGAAAGGGATGAAATAAAAACAACTGTAAGCATTCCACTGGGATTGAAGCATTACATTCCAATTTTCAGCAGCTCTCTCTGTTTTTTTTTAATAATTTCTATTTGGCACACACCATTGCCTCTAGAGTTGGGCTTCATTACATACTTGTCTTCATGTTATTTTCTACTTACATATGCAGCACCGTTTTCCCTTTCTAGAAGCTATATTTTCTCTGTGCCTATCTCTAGTCTTAGATTTTCCCCACGTTGGCAGTTGCTCGATTGAAGGAGTATAAGGATGATGGGTAAACAAATACAAATGAGCCATTCTTGAAACCCAGGTCTGCCAAGGCATGAGTATAACATTTGGTTAGTTAGTTAAAGCTTTTCACTTGTGATTCTTAGCTTTGGTAAGAGCTGGGTATCATG
>NW_006921591.1:33147954-33150685 GCF_000298275.1 Orycteropus afer afer
ATCTATCCAAATATAAAATTGTCAGTTTATTAGTTTGACAAGTATTGGGTATTGGATATCTATTACATATAGATACATCCAAGGTGCTAGAAATACACATACAAATAAAATACTTATGTATTCCTTAAGGATCTTACAGTGAAATGGGGAAGATACATTTGTAAAAACAATTGTATAAAAAAGAGGGTTAGGGTTTCCAGTTTGGACAAGATGGCAGAGACCCAGTTCTTGCTGATCCTTCCTGCAAAGCACAACTATATGTCCTGGAAATAACACAAGATACTTGGAGACAAATAACAACAACAACAACACTACCAAAGGAATGCTCTGAAATGTAAAAGAGGAAGATAAACTGAATTGGGACACAGGAGGCGAAGGAATAGCAAAACAGTGAAGTGTTTTACATCCTCCACTCAACAAAAGAGGTTACCCAGATTTATGTTTCCAATCTAGCAACAAAAGGAAATCCAGGTATGATCTTTCCTCCCTTGGATTCAACAGTCCATCTGACAACTTCAGGGAGCCCAACACCTAAAGTAAGGGGATCCATTGGAAGTTCCACCAAGAAGTGGCCTAACTTCAGCAAGTGGCTTGGCCCAGAAAAATCTTTTTGGCTATACAGGCCTGAGATTCTTATACCCCCCAAGAGACCCCAGGGCAGGTAGAATTTGTCAGAGAGAAGAATTAATACTAGTTTTACATAATTTCTTCTAGGAAATTCAAGAAAACAGAATATGTCTCAAGGTATCATTTTATGAGACCAAAATTATTCTGATACTAAAGCTTAGCAAAAGACTATATAAAAAAGAAAATGAAGACAAATATATCCCATTAAATTAGACCAAAAAATCCTTTAAAATATTAGTAAAGAATCTTTTAATGTATAGTAAAAATTATACTCTGTGCCATATTGGGATCTAATCTAGACATATATATCTGGTTCAACATTAAAAAGTCAATGAAATCAAACATGTCATATATGAAGTTAAAAATAAATTAAAATGAAAGGATGGGAAATGGATATGCCAAACAAATGATAATCTAAAAAAATCAGGAATGATTATGTTAATAGCAGACAAAGAATACAACACTGATAACAGAATGTTACATAATAATAAAGGGGTATATTCTTCAAGGAGATGTACACTCATTTTAAATTTATATGTCTACATCTTAAACAGAACTTGAAAATTCTTGAAAGACAAACTGATAGAATTAAAAGAATATATAGACTAATTTATAATTACAGTAGGAACAATCTGCTCTAAGAAGTTCATAAGAGAAATTACTAATAATATTTAATATTTGAACAGACTATAATCAAGATTACCTAATTGACATTTATAGAACAATTCCCACAACTACAGCAGAATATACATTCTATTTAATTGTGCATGGAACATTTACACTGATAAACCATAACCTTATTCATAAAACAAATTCTAATAAATTTACAAAAGATTACTAATTGTGTTCTTGGACAAACAGAATTATGTGACAGAAATAAATGACCAAATGATATCTAGAAAATATTGAACTATTTAGAAGTTAAACAGTATACACTGAAAGAACCAATGGTCTAAAAAGAAATCATAAGGTAAATTACATGTTGTATTAAATGAAATTGCAAAAACTAACACAGTGTTTAGAAGGAAATTTATAATATGAAATGCTTACATTGCAAATGAAGAATTATCTAAAATCAATTAGTCTTCAGGGTTAAGTGACTCAAAAAAAAAAAAAAAAAAAAAAAACTCACTTCCGTCAAGTTGATTCTGACTCATAGAGACCCCTCACTGGGTTTCCGAGGTGGTATATATATGGAAGCAAATTGCCCAGTCTTCTTTCCAAGGAGTGGCTGGTGAGTTTGAACTGCCAGCTTTCTGGTTAGCAGTCAAATGGCTTAGACACTATGCCACCAGAACTCCTGGAAGAGAAAAAACAAATTAAACATAAAACAAAGAAAAGGAAGTAATAACATAGATTACAAAATGAATTAATGAAAGAGGAAACAAAAGGTACAGAAAGTAAATGAAACAAAAAACTGGTGTTTGGAAAGATGAATAGAATGAATATTTTCCTAGCAAATTTGACGTAGAACAGGCAGAAATGACACAAATTATCAATATAAGTAATGAAGGTGGGAGCATCAAATACATCCTGCAGATTTTACAGGGATAAAGAGGAAATGTTTAAAAGCAATTTTATGCCAAAAAATTTGATAACTTTTTTTAAAATAGATTCATTGAATCCTCCAAACTCTCTCTCTCTCTCTCTCTCTCTCTCTCTCTCTCTATATATATATATATATATATATAATGAGCAGCTCTGTATTTATGCAAGCACAGAATTGTTATTTAACATCCTTTCCATAAAGGAAACTTCAGGTGTGTCTGACTTCACTGGTGAAGTCTATCTAATAAGGAGAAAATGATATCAATTTATTAAAATTTTTCACCAAAATAAAAGTAAAATTGGAGGAAAGTTATTCATTTTATGACACCAAGATCACACTTGTACCAATACCAGAAAAAGACAATAATAGAAATGAAAAATTCAGTTTTATACATTTATGAAAACTGTTGTTGTTGTCAGGTGCTGTCAAGTCAGTTCTGACTCATAGATCCCCAAAGTACAACAGAACAAATTATTGCCACGCTTGAGCCAATGGTAACAGCCACTGTGTCAAACCATATCATTGAGGGTATTCCCATTTTTCCCTTACACCATG
>NW_006921591.1:33151042-33162370 GCF_000298275.1 Orycteropus afer afer
GACAGATTTGTTCATTCTTCTAGCAATCCATGGTACTTTCAATATTCTTCTCCAACACCACAATGCAAATGCATCAATTCCTCTTTGGTCTTTCTTATTCACCATCCAACTCTCACATGTATATGTGATGCTATTGAAAATATCATGGGTTGGGTCAGGTGCACTTTCTGCTTCAAAGTGACATCATGCTCTTTAACACTTTATAGATGTCTTTTGAGGGACAGAGCAAGGAGTCAGCTGCAGGGATCCAGGTAAGGGGAGGGAATTCAAACCATGCTCCATAAGCAGCAAGGTTGGGGGGGTGAGATCAAAAAGGCCAGAGGGGCCAGGACAGAGTGAGGAGGCAGGAGCAAGGATCCAGGTAAGGGGAGATTGGAGAGGTTTTGAGCAGCTAAAGAAGACAAAATTTCCTGTAGATTTGGCCTACTGTGGTGACGTGTTGCTGTGAGTCTTGAGGCTATACCACTGGTGTTTCAAACCCAGAGAAGTGCACATGCTGCACAAGTTTCAGTGCGGCTTACAAATTGAGACAGACTAGGAAGAAGGAAGAGGCCATCCACTTCTCAAAGAATTGGCCAGGGAAAATCTTATGAATAGCAGAAAAACACTGTCAAATATGTTACAGTGCAACTTTATGAAAAGCCCAGAAACATTGTCCAATACAATGGAGGAGAATAAGTCACAAAGTTTAGAAGGCTCTCAAACTACATCTGGGAAAGAGCTGCATCATCAGAGTAAAACCAACCTTATGATATGGATAAAGCAAAGCTTTCAAGACCTCCATTTGCTGACATGGCACAACTCAAATTGAGGAGAAGCAGCTACAAGCATCCATTAATAACCAGAACATAGAATGTATGGAGTAGGATTTAGGAAAATTGGAAGTTGTCAAAAATGAAATGGAACACATAAGGATTGATATCCTAGGCATTAATGAGCTGAAATGGACTGCTTTAAGCCATTTTGAATCAGACAACCATATGATCTACTATACCAGAAATAATTTGAAGAAGAATGGCATGGCATTAATCATCACAAAGGATGTTTCAAGATCTGTCCTGAAATACAGTGCCGTCAGTGATAAGATAATGTCCATATGTCTACAAGGAAAACCAGATAGTATGACTATTATTCAAATTTATGCACCAACCACCAAACCCAATGATGAGGAGATTGAAGATTTATATCAACTTCTGCAGTCAGAAATTGACTGAGCATACAATCAGGATATGTTAATTATCACTGGTCACTGGAATGTAAAAGTTGGAAACAAAGAAGAATCACCGGTAGTTGGAAAATTTGGTCTTGGTGACAGAAATAATGCTGGAAATTGCATGGTAGTATTTTTCAAGACCAATGACTTATTCATTGCAAATATCCTTTTTCAACAACACAAATGGCAGCTATATATGTGGACTTCTCCAGAGGAAACACACAGAAATAAGATTTACTACATCTGTGGCAAGAGGCAATGGAAAAGCTCAATATCTTCAGCCAAACTCAGGACAGGAGCAGACCATCAACTGTTCATACACAAGTTCAGCTTGAAGATAAAGACAATTAAAACAAGTCCAAGTAAGCCAAAATATGATCTTGAATATATCCCTCCTGAATTTAGAGACCATCTAAAGAATAGATTTGATGCATTGAACACCAATGACCAAAAACCAGAAGAACTGTGGGATCACATCAAGAATATCATCCACAAAGAAAGCAAGAAGTCACAAAAAGGAAAGAAGAGAAGACCAAAATGGATGACAGGAGAGACTCTGAAACTTGCCCTTGAGCAGAGAGTAGCTAAAGCAAATGGAAGAAATGACAAGATAAAAGAGCTGAACAGAATATTTCAAACAGCAATTCAAGCAGACAAAGCCAATTACTATAAAGAAATGTGCAAAGACCTGGAGGTAGAAAACCAAAAAGGAATAATATGTTTGACATTTCTTAAGCTGAAAGAACTGAGGAAAAATTTAAGCCTTGCATTTCAATATTGAAAGAATCTATGGGCAAAATATTGAATGGTTCAGGAAAAATCAAAAGAAGATGGAAGGAATACAGAGTCATTGTACCAAAAAGATCTGGTCAATCTTCATCCATTTCAGGAGGTTCCATATGATCAAGAACCAATGGTACTAAAGGAGAAAGTTGAAGCTGCAATGAAGGAATTGGTAAAGAACAAGGCTCCAGGAATTGACAGAATACCCATTGAGATATTTCAACAAACGGATGTCCCACTGGAGACACTCACTCGGTTATGCCAAGAGATTTGGAATACAGCTACCTTGCCAACTGACTGGAAGAGATCCATATTTGTCCTCATGCAAAAGAAAGGTGAAAATTTGGAAATTGTCAAACAATATCATTAATATTGCACACAAGGAAGTCTTACTGAAGATAATTCAAAAAAGCTTGCAGCAGTACATTGAGACAGAACTTCCAAAGTTGCAAGCTTGATTCAGGAGAGAACGTGGAACAAGGGATATCACAACTGCTGTCAGATGGATCTTGGCTCAAGGCAAAGAATATAAGAAAGATGTTTACTTGTGTTTTATTGACTATGCAAAGGCATTTGATTGTGTGGATTATAACAAATTGTGGATAGCATTGAGAAGAATGGGAATTCCAGAACACTTAATTGTACTCATGAGGAACCTGTACATTGACCAAGAGGCTGCTGTTCAAACAGAATACGGGAACACTGCATGGTTTAAAATCAAGAAGGGAGTGTGTCAGGGTTGCATCTTTTCCCCTTACTTATTGAATCTATATGCTGAACAAATATACCAAGGAGCTGTACTATATGAAGAAAAATGTGGCATCAAGTTGGAGGAAGAACCATTAACAACCTGTGATATGCTGATGACACAACTTTGCTTGCTAAAGTGAGGATGACTTGAGGATCTTACTGATGAAAATTGAATAATACAGTCTGCAACATGGATTACATATAAATATAAAGAAAACAAAAATCCTCACAACTGGACCTATAAGCAGCATTGTGATAAATGGAGAAAAGATTGAGGTTGTCACAGAATTCATATTGCTTTGTTCTACAATTGACACCAATAGAAGCAGCAGACAGGACATTAGATGACATATAGCACTAGGAAAGTCAGCTGCAAAGGACCTCTTTCAAGTGCTGAGGAGCAAAGATATCTCCTTAAGCACTAAGGTGCACCTGACAGAAGCCATGATATTTTCAATTGTCTCGTATGCATGTGCATGCTGGACAGTGAATAAGGAAGACCAAAGAAGAGTTGATGCTTTTGAGTTGTGGTGCTTGCAAAGAATAATGAAAGTACCATGGACTGCTAAAAGAACTAACAGATCTGTCCTGGAGGAAGTGCCACTGAAATGCTCCTTGGAAGCAAGAATGGCCAGACTTCATCTCACCTATTTTGGTCATGTTGTCAGAGGGGACCATTCCCTGGAGAAGGATGTCATGCTTGGTATGGTGGAGGGTTGATGAAAGAGAGGAAGGCTTTAAGGAGATGGATTGATATGGTGGCTGCAAGGATGTGCTCAAGTATATATATATATATATCATGGAGCTGGCATGGGATTGGGCGATGTTTCTTTCAGCTGTGCATAGGGTCGCTATGAGTTGGAAATGACTCAATGGGACCTAACAAAAATAAGAGGTCTTTGAAGATTTGCCCAATGTCATACCTCATTTTATATCTTGATTTATGCTTCCAAGGGCATTGATTGTGGATCCAAGTAAAATGAAATCCTTGAAAGCTTTAATCATTTCTCCATTTATCATGATGTTGCTTTTTGGTCCAGTTGTGAGGACTTCTGCTTTCTTTATGTTGAGGTGTATTCCATCCTAAAGCCTGTAATCTTTGATTTTTTTTCAGTAAATACTTCAAGTCTTCTTCACTTCCAGGAAGCAAGGCTGTGTCACCTGCATATTGCAGGTGGTTAATGAGTCTTCCTCCATACCTTATGTCATGTTCCTTTTCATATACTCCAGCTTCTCGGATTATTTGTTCAGCACACATATAAGTATAGGGAAAGGATACAACCCTGACACAAACTTTTTCTGATTTTAAACCACAGAGTATCCCTTAAGTTCTATTGTACATAGGGTTGCTATGAGTCAGAGCCACCTGGATAGCACCTAACACCAACAAAGTATCCCCTTGTTCTGTTTGAAAGATTATCTCTTGTTCAATGAATGGGTTCTTCATAAGTAAATTATATGTTCTGGAATTCTCATTCTTTGCAATGTTTTCCATAACTTGTTATGATCCACACAGTCAAATGCCTTTGCATGGTCAATAAAACATAGGTAACCATCTTTCTGGTATTCATTACTTTCTGCAAAGATCAATCTGACATTAGCAACACACTATTGTGAACATGGCTTGAATTTCTAGCATTTTTCTATTGATATTCTGCTGCAACAATTTTTTTGAAAAGTCTTCAGTAAAATTTTACTGTTGTGTGATAGTAAAGATTTGGCTTAATAATTCCCACATTCTCTTGGATCACCTTTGTTGGAAAGTGCACAGATTTGTATCTCTTCTAGCTGGATAGCCAGGCAGCTGTCTTCCAAATTCCTTGGCATAAACAACTAATCATCTCCAGTACAGCATCCATCTGTTGAAACATCTCAATGGGTCAATTTCTGTAGCCTTGTTTTTCAGCAATGCTTTCAGTGCAGCTTGAACTTCTTCCTTTAATACCATAGGCTCCTGATCATATGGTACCACCTGAAATGGTTGAACATAGACAAATTATTTTGGGTACAGTGATTCTGTGTATTCCTCCCATTTTCTTTTGATGTTTCCTACATCATTCAATATTTTTTTCCAATAGAATCCTTCAATATTGCAACTTGAGGCTTGAAGTTTTTCTTTAATTCTTTCAGCTTGAGAAATTCTGAGTTATTTCTTTCACTTTGATTTTTCAACTCCAGGTCTTTGCCCATTTCATTGTAATACTTTTCTTTGCTGGTAATGCTGTCTTTTGAAATCTTCTGTTCATCTCTTTTACTTAATCATTTCTTCCATTTGCTTTAGCTGCATTCTGTTCAAGAGCAAGTTTCAGAGTCTTCTGACATCCATTTTTGTCTTCTCCTCATATCTTCCCTTTTTAACGATCTTCTATTTCCTCAATGTATGATGTCCTTGATGTCATCTCACAAATCCTCTGGTCTTTGGTCACTGGTGTTCAATGCATCAAATATGTTCTTAACATGGTCTCCAAATCCTGGTGGGATATACTCAAGATCATAATTTGGCTTTGGTGAAATTGTTTAAATTTTCTTTATCTTCAACTTAAACGTGCATATGAGCTATTGAGAGCCTGTCAACAGTCAGCCATTTTCTGACTGATAATATTGAATTTTCCATCACTTTCCTTCACAAATGTGTTTAACTTGATTCCTGTGTGTTCCAACTGGTGAGATCCATGTTTATAGTTGCTGTTTAGGTTGTTTCAGAAAAATTATTTTAGTGAATAAATTGTTGGTCATGCAAAATTCTATCATGTGATTTCTGGTGTCATTTCTATCATCAAGGCTTATGATCATAGACACAAAAAGTTTTAACAAATGGAATCCAGAAATAAAATTAAAATTATAGTCTAGGTCTGGCAAAAGATGGCATCCTACTAACAGATTGCACACAAGATCCCTCTTAGAACAGAAACTTTGAGAAACTCAGTGGAACAGATAAAATAATGATCCTGGAATTATGGTAGCATAGTGCCTAAGGCACTTGACTGCTAACCAGAAGGCTGGCAGTTCAAACCCACCAGCCACTCCTTGGAAGCAAGATGGGGCAATCTACTTCCATAGTGATACTGCCTCGGAAACCCAAAGAGAGGTCACTATGAGTTGGGTCTGACTCAACGGTACACAAAAACAACAACATAACAATGAGAAGATAAATAATTAAATCAAGTGAAGAAAGGAAAAGAGCAGAACTAGATTGCCCAGTCTTCCTTCTGAGGAGTGGCTGGTGGGTTCGAACTGCCAGCCTTCAAGTTAGCAGTCAAATGTCTTAGGCACTGTGCCATTAGAGTCCCCTCCCCCCCCCTTTTTTTTTTTAATAAGAAGATAAAGAATTAGATGGAGTGAAGACAGGATAAGAGACTATTTAGTGACTGGGGAAACAAACAAACAAACAATTAAATAAATAAACAAATAAGCCACAAGCTGGCTGAGCTGAAGAGAAGCCATTAGAAACACAAAGGAGGTCAAGGAGAGAGAGAAAAAAAAAAAAACTACACAACACCTACAGGTGTTAAAGACACACTATAAAAACATTGGAAGGATTTCAAGGTCACCTAAATGCACACATGTGAAAGAAGATCACCACCCCCTTACGTGGGAGAAGATAGTATTAGGAAACATATCAGACCTCTTGTAGCTTAAGGTGCTGTGGAATCCAGGAAGGAGTAAGGGAAAAGAAAGGAAACTTTTCTGGAATCAACTAAACCTCTAGTTGGACCCACAGCAGTGGGTCCAAATCCACCTCTTAGCAACCCTTTTTAGCTCAAAGAACAAAGTGCAACTGAGGTCTGAGATTGCAGGACTTGTAGAACCTTGCTGAGCTCTGCCCTTTCTCCTGGTGGGCAGCTGAGCAGCTGGCCAGCTTGAACCATAGGGCTCTGATTGACAGCTGGAAACGACCATCAGCAAAATTTTCCAACCAGACCCAGGGCATGTAGTTGTCCTTCTCCTACACCTGGATCACTGGCTGACCTGTCTCACACTAAACACAAAAATAAACTTTAGCCTACTCTCCTGGAGGTCATTTCTTGCACCAATCTATTTCATCCTATGCAGACACACACACTGGTGAATGAGCAGTTTCTAGCACAATAGCCATCTTCCAGGGCTGTTGGCTGAATAAAATAAAATTCCTCTTAAATTACGTTATCCTCCCTTCATTTTTCTACTTTCCTCTTCCTCAAATTCTCTTCCTTTCTATATGACAATTTACCCCTTTACCTCCTCATCTTCTTTCATTTTTATCAAACTTGCATCCCTTTTACCCTTCCACTTTTGTTTTCACTCTTTTTTCTAGTATTCTTTTTCCTTTTCCTCTATTTCTTATCCTCCATTTTTATACTATTTTTTCATGTCTCCTTTTCTTTGGCTTTCTTTCTTTTTTGTTTTTCAGTTTTTCTCCCCTGCCTCATCCAATGAGAGGAACACATTAACCCTCCACTATTCACCCATATCTACTACAATAACCACCTTACCCAACAGACTAGTAACACCAATAACTCCTGCACCACAAGATCAATGTCAGACAGTGGACAACACCTGCTTGTCCCAACTTCAAATCCTTTTTATGAAACAGAGACTTGCATTCACATACACACCAATTACTCCACCAACACAGAGAAAGCTAGAGAATGTCCCAGTACTGCCAAGGCAACAAATAAAGAACACTGGCTCCACACTTCCAGACATATTAAAACAAATACTTAAAGCCAGGGTGAAACAAGTAGGCACATAACCAACAAATAAAGACAACAATTTCAAAATATTTAGGAAACAATAGACAACTTCAAATTAAACAAAACAAACAAACAGGATAAGATAGTAGAAACAAGCGTTCAAATTAAAGAATTTCAAAGTCTCCCAAAGGAAGAACAAGTAATAGAACTATCAGAAAATAAATTCAATAGATACATACACATGACCTTCCAAGAGCTCAGGGAAACCATAAACAAAATTAAGGAGAAAACAGACATTACCCTTGATAAAGTCAGGAAAATCTTTCAAAAGCAAAATGACTAAATAAATACAAAATTAGAAATCATACAAAAACACCAATTAGAAATCCAGATGATGAACCTTAAAATTACAAAGATAGATAACACCTTGTGAAGACATAAGGGTAGACTCAAAATGGCTGAAGAACACATCTCCCAGCAAGAAGACATACCTTGACACCAATTTGTGTGGGGAAAAACCAGAACAAGGATTTAAGAGAAATGAAGAAAACTTAAGAGTTATATGGGATGCCATGAAAAGAAATAACATATGCCTGATTGGAATTCCAGAACAAGAGGAGGCAAAAATAATGACTAAGAAAACTGTCTAAGATTTATTAACAGAAAACTTCCCATTATATCATGAAAGATGAAAAGAGACCTATCCAAGAAGCACAACAAACCTTATACAGGATAGACCCCAAGATAAAGTCACCAAGACACATCATAATCAAACTTTCCAAAACCAAAGACAAAGAAAGAATCTTGAGAGAAGCTCAGGAAAAATGAAATGATACCTACAATAGGCAACCAAAAAGACTAAGCTCTGACTTCTAAGCAAAAACTGTCTGGGCAAGAAGGCTGTTGTTGCTGTTGTTGTTGTGGTTAAGTGCCGTCGAGTCAGACCCGACTCATAGCAACCCCTCCTTGGGTTTCCGAGGCAGTATCACTCTGGAAGTAGATTGCCCCATCTTCCTTCTGAGGAGTGGCTGGTGGGTTTGAACTGCCAGCCTTCTGGTTAGCAGTCAAGGGTCTTAGGCACTACGCTACCAGACCTCCCAGCAAGAAGGCAGTGGGATGCATATACAAAACCTTAAAGAAAAGAATTACCAACCAAGAATTCTATATCCAGCCAAACTGTTCCTCAAATATGATGGCAAAATTAAGACATTCCCAGATAAACAGAAATTAAGGAAATTTGTGAAAATGAAACAAATCCTACAAGAAATGTTGAAGGGAGTCTTTCCAACAGAAAACTCACACAGAGAAGAAAAATAAAATAAAATAAAGACACTTGACACGACCACCTAAAAACCAACCCAGACTATATATTATCCTTTGGGCCTTGAACTGGTCTCTCTTCAGTGGATTAGCTCTCAGCCAAACAGTAGAAAGCCTTACAAGCAGAACATCTACCCCAGGGAGATGCACTCACCTAACTTAAGGAGATGCATCCCTTACCTTAAGGAGACACACCCCTTAGATCAGTCAACCATGAGACATCAGAAGGGTGGCATTTTCATAGAGGGAAAGCTGGGCAGACAGATAAGAAGGTCAAAGGGAAGAGGTAGTCAGAAAAAGAGATGAGAGTAGAGCTTATTTTTGTTGGGATTGTAATCAGGGCTGTGGAAGCAAGTGGGCATGAAATGTTGAGAATAAAATGAATCACTAAAGAGATTATAAAGATGGAAAATAAGAATATTTAAAATGTTCAACATCATTAGCCATCAGGAAAACACAAACTAAATCTCCAATGAGATATTACATACATATCAGACTGACTTAAATTAAAAAAAGAGCAAACATCAAATGCTGGAGAGAATGCAGAGAAATGGGCCAACTCATACATTGCTGTTTAGAAGGTAAAATAATGCAATCATTCTGGAAAAAATATTTTACTTTTATTTTATAAAGAAACATGCAATTAGCATTTGTCCCAGCAATTGCACTGTTGGTCATCTATCTTAGAGAAACAGAAATATATTTTTCCCCAACAAAGTTACAGAAATGTTCACAGAAGCTTTATTCAAAATGGTCAAAAACTCAAACAACCCAGTGGTCTTTCAACAGTAAATAGGTAAACAAATCATGGTTTATCCATACTATAGAAGTCACCTCAGCAGTGAAAATGAAGGAACTACTAATACATGTGACAACTTAGATAAAATTCCATGGCCTTATGCTGAATGAAAAAAGCAATTCAAAAAAAAAAAAAAAAAAGGAAAACACTTAGATTGGGAGAAAAGACATGAGTGAGTAATGGAAGAAAGAAAGAAAAATTGCAAATGAAGAGGAAAAAAAAAAAAAAAAAAAGGAAGAAAAAAATGTGTATTATAGAATTACCTTATGCAAAATTCTTAAAAAAGACAAAAATACATGGAAATGAAGAATAGATGAGTAGTTGTCAGATGTTTGAGACAGGATGGGGTGGAAGGTAAGTGTGGTTATAAAAGGACTACACAAGGGATCGTTTGGTAATGGAACTTTTCAGTATCTTCACTGTTGTGATTGATATACAAATCTATATATGTGATAAAATTTTATAGGACTAAATACAAACAGACAAACACAAATAAGTACAAGTAAAATTGGGAAAATCTGAATAATGTTGGCAGATTATATCAATGTCAGTACTCTGGTTGTAATATTGTACTTGTTTTGCAAAACATTACCATTGGAGAAAACTGGGTAGAGTATGTGCAATCTCTTTGTATCAGTTCACAAAACTTCATGTGATTCTACAGTTATATCACTAAATATTTTAATTTAAAAAAGTCATAGGTGTTGTGATTCAAGCCTGTGTAGCATATGTTGTAGGTATATAAATAAAATGGTGGCCTTCTTAGTGTGTGGGCTTCCCAGAGACACCCAGGTGGGTATGGTCTTGTAAATCACTAGAGAGCATCACTTAAAAGGGTTGTTTGGCTGTGTTTTTTTTTGTTCACAGACCAAGTTCTGAACTGGTTGGCCTGGATTGCACCCTGAACCCTATCTGCCTCTCTCAATCCGATGGCCTTTCTCAACGTACCCATAGCTTCTCTCCATCCCTCAGATTTCATGCACATTTTATCATGGATAAATATTCTGTCAATTCCTGACAAACTTTCTCATGTTTGTTCTGACTGCATTTCTATTTGACAATAATGAGCTATCTAACTTGGTGCAGTAAGGGTTCTCCTGCAACATAGTGACAGAAATGTCTCCTTTGCTTTTTGGGCACCACTTAAAAGCCTGATCAAGGACAATTTATTGTTCCTGCAAGATGGCGGACTAGGCAGAAGGACTGCACAGATGCTCTTCAACAAAGAAAAGGGAAACCAATTAACACAGACACAGAAGATAATTTTGGACTTCTGAGCCTTGAAGGGAAGGATACAAAAGTGGACTAAACCCCAACAAGCAGAAGAATTTGCATGAAAATACCAGAAAAGGAGACACACATGGAGCTGTAGTTTGGCAGCGGCCTGAGAAACCCTCACAGCACAGACGACAGGGCTTGGAGATTCCCAGTGGTGATAGGACCTAAGAATTAACCCAAAAATCACCCTGCTAGCGAGGAACTGCACGGAAGACTGTGCATGGTGGCTGGGGAACAAACGGAGAAGGTGAAGAGAAAGGTTGAGTGAGCTGTGGACTTTTGCCCGTCTGGAGGGCACCGCCATTTTGTAGGTTTAAAAAGCATCCTGACTATTTTGGATGTTTAAAGAGACAGCGCTCTCGCAGATTCCTGTGCTGATAGGACTTAAGAATTAACCTAAAAATCACCCTGCTAGCCAGGGACTGCACGGAGGATGGTGCACAATGGCTGGGGAACAAACGGAGAAGGTGAAGAGAAAGGTAGGCTGAGCTATGGACTTTTGCCGGTCTGGA
>NW_006921591.1:33165751-33188855 GCF_000298275.1 Orycteropus afer afer
AAAAAAAAAAAAAAAAAAAAAGCCGTGATCAAATATAATCTACTCCAGAGAGGCTCCCATGATTAACACAACCTTCATGCATTGCCCAGTTCTATGTTAAAGTAAAAATAATATTTTAAAGCTTAAGGGACCATGTGAACCACAGCCCCTACTACCAGGAGACCAGAAGAACTAGATGGTACCTGGCTGCCACTACAGGCCACCCTGGTCAAAATCACAATAGAAAATCATGGACAGAGAGGGAGAAAAATAAAGTAGAACAAAATTCAAAAACATAAAAAGATAAGATTTACTGTTATGATACAGACTAATGGACCCTTACCCCAGATTATGACCCTTAGACATCCTTCAGGCCTGGAACTGAACCCATCCCCAGAGATCAATTTTCAGCCAAACCATAGATAGGCCTATAAAGTGAACAAAGGAGCTCTTGTGATGTAATGCCTAAGACATTTGACTGTTAACCAGTAGGCTGGAGGTTCAAACCCACCAGCTATTCTGTGGAATATGGGGCAATCTACTTCCAATGGGGGTAGTTATGGGTCACAACCAACGCAATGGCAGTGAGTTTGGTTTTGTTCATAAACCAAATGCAAGGGAGGAATTTACTCCTCAATACAATCAGCTATAGGAGATCAAAAGGGCAAAGTTTTCCCAAGACAAATCTCAGAAGTCTAGAAGGGGCAGAAAAGAAGGATGAATGGAAGGGGGTGAACCTAGGGAGGAAAGGGGAACAGTGCTATTATATTGAGGGGAACATAACCAATGTCACAAAACAAAAAGAGTATAGATTGTTAAATAGAAAACTAATATGTTTTGTACATTTTTACTCAAACTACAATAATAAGCAAAGCAAAACAAAACAAAGAACACATTATATGTACCACAAAAATAGCTATCTAATATTTTTTGTTATTATCACATGTGTAACAAGCCATTTTTCATAAATAACAACAGAAAATCTTTAAGTGTAGAGAATTAAGACATACTTTTTACATTATTTTCTGGCTTCCTATTATGCTAAACTAATAGAATAGGTTGAGTAAATACAATCAAAGGAATGGGAAGATGAAGATAGTGAATTTAAATAAGGATGGGGGAAAAAAAGACAACTTAAGAGTACTTTTCTGTAAGGAAATGCACATTTTATTTTACATTTTGTAGCATTTATTAAGCTAAAATAAAATCCCAACAGCTTCATTTCCTTCACACAAAAATTGAAGAGAAGCTTATCTACCCCAATTATGTTAAGAGAGAATGGGCTGCACTAGCAATGTGAGTGTTCGTAGAGAAAGCTTGAGAAGAGTGTACATCAGCAGGCTCCTCTGGTGCCTTGAGAGGTAGAAGGACTTAGTGAGAGGGGAATAGTGGAAGGAGGAAAGAGTGAGACTCCCTGAGGAGGCATGACCGTGGAAGCAAAGAGATTGGGAGTTGGGGTACAGAGGGAAGTTCATACACAGAGAGCTTCAGAAAAGGCTTTCTCAGTGTGAGAGATTTCCTTCTTTACTAAAGTGAAAAAAAGAGGGCAGCCCTTGGTCCACAGAAGACAAGAAAATTTGCAGGTCACTGCCAGCTATATACTTTTACATTTTCCATTTCTCCAACCATGTAAATTGGAGGATGGGAAGGAAAGTGAGATAACTAAGCACATAGATCCACTGGTAGGTCAGAGAGTTTTCCTGGGAAAATGAAGGTGTGTAAGCCAGCACCATCAGTTGGAAATGACAAAGACAATATTCAAACTACCTAAGTGAGGAGAGGGATGCAACTGAACAGACTAGTGGTGTAGTTGTTCTCAGGATCTCTAAAGGGCAGAATTGCCATCATAGTTCTCTTCTTTATTTTACTCTGCCTCTTACTGCTTCTCCCTCTTTCTGGCCTCAATTTATTATACTATCACCAGCAGGATTTCTCCATGTCATGGGAATGGTGGGTGGTGAGATGTATGACAGGGGTATTAGCAGTTCCAGTTGTACATAATCTTGGATTAGAGACCTTTGTGAAGGACAAAACCCTTCTATCCCACTTTTATTGGCTCATCTTAGTGCACATGTCTATTCCTGGACTAAACTGTGTGGCTAGAGAGATGGAGTACTAATCTGAAGGATGGTCCTTTTCATAAGTGGGAAAGGATTGGGATGCTCTTGTCTGGATCCATCAGAAGCACACAAAGTAGAAGAGCTATTATTTCCCCCAAATATTCAACTTTTATTAAAAAGAAGGGAGAAAGACAAACAATCCAATTAAAAAAAAAAAAATCTGCAAAGTACTCAAGTAGACACTGCTATAAAGAGGACATAAAAATGTCCATCAAGATTCTCAAAGTCATTAGTCAGGGAAATTCAAGTAAAAACCACAATGAGATACCACTCTACCCTCCCTAGAATAGCTGCAATATAAAATAATAATAACAAATGTTTAGTGCTGGCAAATGAAAAATACTGTTATTTTTTTCTCCCATAGGAAGCATAGAGAGGCAAAGCAACTGATAGTCATAAAAATAAATGGAAATTGCAAGTTAGCATAGAAATAATGCAGGGATGATACATGAAGCTAAGAGAACATAAATTAAAAGGTTTGGAGCTTGGATCTGGACTGGGACGATAGAGAAAATTTTCCTGAGGAACTGAATGTCAAGTTGAAATACAAAGAATGGGTAAGTGTGAAGTAGGTAAAATAGACAGAGTGAGGGCAGAGAGCAACAGTGAAAAGGCAAAACAATTCCAAAGAGAGTAAATAAGAAATATAATTGTCCTGTGGCAGAAAAGAGCACACTGGATCTAGGAACCTGAAGGACGGCCCAGGTGGTTCCCATAAGGAGTCTAACATGCATGTGGAACTGTGAGGCTTAAGTGACATGCAGACCTCAAAGGTAGCATGGATTCACAACCTATGCTGAGACATGAAGCTGCAACTGAAGTGTCATGGGAAACCAATGAAATATTTCTTGGAAAGTGTAATGTGATACTATTTGCATTTTGACAAAGTTATTCTGACTGATCATAGAAAATGGATTGGAGCAAAGCAAGAATTGATACAGTTAGATCAATTCAGTGAGCAGGGTTAGTGCTTTGATCTAGGATGTTTGTAGAGGAGATGGAGAAAAAAATAGAAGAATTTAAGAATTACTTAGAAAGGAGAAGTAAGAGATCATCTTTAAGCCTGTATTTTGGGTTCATTTATACATTCACTTATCCAGTGATTAATTGTTGAACAACTACTATATGCCAGGTATTATGCTCAGTGCTGGGTAATGGACAATAATGACACAGTTTTTCTCATGTGGAGAAAGAAAAATCAACACATAAATAAAGAAATCACACAGATAAATTAAAATTACAATGGGGGTCGAAGCACACTAAGAAGTTTATAAACAGAATTAAAAAGAAAGATGAAGATACTATTTTTAGGCCTATTCTGCATCCCTCTGTGTCAATATGGTTTCCTGAGCACTTCACTATGGAACCAGGCTCCCAATCAAATATTAAAGAATGGTAACAGTTTTCCCTAAACTGTTCAGCACTCTTACTAGTAACATCCTTGATTTGAAGAGGTTTCTCAGAATAAGTAATTTACACGTGCAAAATCCTGGTAAGAATTGGAGCCAGATTTAAACTGAGTTGCATCTTAACCAAAAGCTTGACCACTGTTTCCTTGTGCAGTGGCCATTTAATGTGATCCTTGCTTCAATTTCTACAATGCAATTAAGTGATTCTTAAGTAAGTCCAGCAGCAGCAGCATCACCTGGGAACATGTTAGAAGTGAAAATTCTCGAATTGCAACTCAGATGTATTGAATCAAAAATAGATTCAATAACTGGTGTATTAACAAACCCTCTGGATGAATTTGTTACACAGAGACTTAGAGTCAAAACTGACTCAATAGTATCTAACAGCAATGTGTGAATCTGATGAAAATTCATGTTTGAGAACCACTGATCAAATCCATTGTCACCAAAAAACTCCATAGGACACACTTTGAAGGTTCCACAGCCAAGAGCTATTGTTGCTAAGTGCTGGTGAGTCAGCTCTGACTCATAGGAACCCTATGTTCAACAGAACGAAACACTGCCCAATCGTGTGCCATCCTTAGAATCCTTGCAATACCTGAACCCATCATTGCTGTCACTGTTTCAATCCATCTTGTTGAGGGCCTTTCCCTTTTTGTCTGGCCCTCCACTTTACCAATCATGATATCTTTCTCCAGGAAATGGCCCCATCTAACTGCATGACCAAAGTAGGTGAGAGGAAGTCTGGCCACTCTTACTTCTAAGGAACATCATGGCTGCACTTCCTCAAGGATACATTTGTTTGCTCTTCTAACAATCCTTGGTATTTTCAATTTTTATGTTAAAGAGTTATTCATCAATACATCAATAAGTGCTTCTCAAGTCTTACTTTCAGTAAGAAATGGTGTGTCATCTGCTAATCACAAGTTATTCATGAGTCTTCCTCCAATCCTGATGCTTCATTCTTCTTCATTCTTCATTCAGCTTCTTGAATTATTTGCTCACCATATAGATTGAATAAGGTTGATGAAAGGATGCAGCCTTGATACACACCCTTCCTAATTTTAAACCATGTAGGACCCCTTGTTCTGTTCAAATGACAGCTTCTTGGTCCATGTAGAGACTTCTCATGAGCAAAATTAAGTGTTCTGGATTTCCCATTCTTTACAATGTTGTCCATGATTTGTTATGATCCACACAGTCAAGTGTCTTTGGATAGTCAATAAAACATAAATAAACATATATCTAATAATCTTTGCTTTCAGCCAAGATTCATCTCATATGATTACCCTCATCCATGTCCTCTTCTGAATTCAGCTTGCATTTCTGGAAGTTTCCTTGTCAATATACTGCTGTACCCCTTTTTGAATAATCATCAGCAAAATTAAACTTGCGTGTTATAATAATGATATTGTTTGATAATTTTCAAATTCTGCTGGACCACCTTTCATTAGAATGTGCACAAATATCAATCTGTTCCAGTCAGTTGACCAGGTAGGTGTCTTCTAAATTTCTTAGTATAAATAAGTAAGTATCTCCAATGCTGCACTTGTTTGTTGAAATCTTTCAATGAGTATTCCATGAATTCCTGGAGCCTTGTTGTTCACCAGTTCCTTCAGTGAAGCTTTCACTTCTTCATTCAGTACCATTGATTCTTGATCATATGCTATCTCCTGAAATAGTTGAATGTCGACCAACTATTTTGGGTACAGTGATTGTTCATGTCTTTCTTCTTCTTTTGATACTTCCTGAATTATCCAATATTGTGCCTGTAGAATCTTTCTATATTGTAACTCAAGATTTTAATTTTTCTTCAATTCTTTCAGCTTGAGAAATGCTGAGCATGTTCTTCCTTTTTGGTGTTTTACTTCCATTCAAGGTATTTGCCCATTTCATTGTAATACTTTACTGTGTTGTCTGAATCTGCCCTTTGAAATCTTCTATTCAGCTGTTTTATCTTGTCATTCCTTCCATTTACTATAGCTTGTCTATGTTCAAGAGCAAATTTCAGAATCTCTTCTGACATCCACTTTGGTCTTTTCTTCCTTCCTTATCTTTTTAATGATTGTTTCTTCATGTATGATGTTCTTGATGTCATCCTACAACTCTTCTAGTCTTCTGTCATTGGTGTTCATTGCATGAAATCTGTTTTAAGATGGTCTCTAGATTTAGGTAGGATATAATCAGGGCCATATTTTGACTCTCATGGACTTGTTTTAATTGTCTTCAGCTTCAACTTGAACTTGCAAATGAGCAATTGATGGTCTGTTCCACAGTCAGCTCCTGGCCTTCTTTGACTGAAGATAATGAGGTTTTCCATCACCTCATTCCACAAATATAGTTGTTCTGATTCCTGTGTATTCCACCTGGCAGGTCCATGTGCATAGCTGCTGTAATTGTTGGAGAAAAGGTGTTTGCTATGTCATTGGCATTTCAAGATTCTAGCATGCTATCTCCAGCATCAATTCTATCACCTAGGTCCTATTTTCCAAATGTAGATTTCTTTGTTTGCAACATTCACATTCACCAATGAAAATCAATACATCTTGATTGCATGTTTGGTCAATTCAGACTGTAGAAGTTGATAAAAAGCCTCGATATATTCATCTTGGGATTTAGTGGTTGGTGTGTAAATTTGAATAGTGGTATTAACTGGTCTTCCTTATAAGTCCTATCACTGCCAGCTTTATATTTCAGGGTAGAATTTGAAACATTCTTTTTGATGATGAATGTGACACCATTCTTTTTCAATTTGTCAGTCCAGGCTTAGTAGATAATATGATTGTCTCATTCAAAATGGCCAATATCAGTCAATTTCAGTTCACTAAGTCCTAGAATATTGATCTTTATGTGTTCCATTTCATTTTAACTGCTTCTAATTTTTGTAGATTCATACTTCATATATTCAACATTCCAAGTTTTAGTGGATGTTTGCAGCTGTTTCATCACATTTTGAGTCATGCCTCATTAGCAAACAGAGGTCCTGAAAGCTTTATTCCATCTACATCATTAAGGTCAACTCTTCTTTGAGAAGGGAGCTCTTCCCCAGTTGTGTTTTGAGTGCTTTTCAACCTGAGAGGCTCATCCAGCACTATACTACACAGCATTTTAGGACAATTTATAAAGTTTTTCAATAATATGTCAGACAGTGTTTCACTGCTATTCATAAAGTTTTCACTGGCTAATTTTTTCATAATTGGATGGTCTTATCCTTCTTCCCAATCTATCTTAGTGTGGAAGTTCCACTGAAATTTGTCCACCATATGTGATCCTTCTGGTATTTGAAATACCAGCGGCATAGCCTCCAGCCTCACAGCAAGACACAAATCCACCACAGTATAACAGAGTGATGAGTGGTAGAGCCAAGAATTATACATTGTCAATGAACTGTAAAAATCAGAATATCTCCTTACATTTTATAACACTCCCTGAAAAACAATTATACTCAATGAATTTTAGTGATTTGCATCCCCAGCAGCTAGGACAGTGCCTAGAATGTAGAAGACTCTAGATATATGCTGAGTGAATAAATATGACATGTACCCCTTTTGACTGTTATTTTCCTACTTTGCCTTCACTTCTTATGATCAATTTTCCCATTTATGGGCCTATTTTCCCATTTATGAGCCTATCTTTCACAGTAGTTATAAGGGTATCCTAAGGAGGAAAAACAATGTATTTCTCATTGTTCACTCCCTACCTATGTCCTGACACTCTCCCTTTAGGGGAAGACTCACTGCTGTAAAAGTGCACTATCCACAGTGCAATTTTTAAGGCCAAACCATTTCTCTGAGCAAAATGTCAAGTGTTATTTTTCTGGGAACCTATAACTTGGTAAGTAATAAAATAAGCTTTGATTTGATAATTATGACTTAGGACTAAAAGACTCAGAGGAATTTTAATAAGTCACTTTTCTAAAACTGTGATTGTACTACACTGTACCTAGAAGTTAGCTTATCTGTTAATATGCCCTGGTGATTTCAGTGTTATTGCTTCTTCTCAGCATGCTTGTAACCATCTCGAAGCCATTCAGATGGGCTATAATGTCCACCCCAAAGCAAAATGAAACCTATTATCTCAGCAAAGCTATATTGTAGTCCAAAACATAGAGCAGAGCAGACACTAATAATGGAGCTGGAGATGCAATAAACTTATGACATTATCACTAAGAAAATGCATTTATATATCTTAAATACATGCTCTAGTGTCTAACAATTTAAATGGACTTATTGATCTTTCAGTTTCAGTAATATCATCACCTTGATTATGTTTTTAACCTTGTATGTTTTGAAGAAACACTTCCCTTCTGTGACTTTCTTTCTCTCCATATATTACATTTTTCTTATTGCTTCTCTTCCTTTTCCTCTATCCATTTTTTTCTTCCTTCCTTCCTTCTTTCTTTCTCCATCATCCTAAAATTTATAATATTTATCATGGATTTAAATGCATCTCCCCAAAACATGTGTCACCTTGCTGGACCATGATTTTCACTGGTTTGGCAGTGATGTAATAAATATAATTTTGGCAATTACATAATGATGTAAGCTTTCTCCATGTTGTTGTTGTTGTTGTTAGGTGCCGTCGAGTCAAACCCGACTCATAGCAACCCCTCCTTGGGTTTCCGAGGCAGTATCACTACGGAAGTAGGATTGCCCAACCTTCCTTCCAAGGAGTGGCTGGTGGGTTTGAACCGCCAGCCGTCTGGTTAGCAGGCAAGTGTCTTAGCCACTATGCTACCAGAGGTGTAATGTAATGTAATGTAATGAGTGAATCAGTTGTAAGAGGATTAAGGTGGGATGCAACACCCTTACTCGGGTCACTCAGCCCTGAACCTATGTAAGGGAATTTTCTCTGGGGTATGACCTGCATCACTTTTCAATTATTATTATCTATTTAATTTACTTGTGGTGATTCTTAGTGCTTTATTTCTCCTGTTTTCTTTGGGCTTATGTTTCCTCTTTCGATTACTTGCTGAGTTGGAACTCTGTTGTTAGGTACCATCGTGTTGACTCTGACTCAAATTGACCCTATGTGCAACAGAATGAAACACTGCCAGGTTGTACGTGATCCTCACAATCCTTGCTGTACCTGAGCCCATCGTTACAGCCACTGCGTCAACTCATCTCATTGAGGGTCTTCCCCATTTTTTTTTTTGTTGATCCATCACTTTTCCAAGCATGATATCCTTCTTCAGGGAATGGTCCCTTCTGTCAACATGACTAAAGTAGGTGACATGAAATCTGGCCATTCTTGGTTAAAAGGAGTGTTTCAGCTGCATTTCTTCCAAAACAGATTTGTTCATTCTTCTAGCAGTCCATGATACATTCTGTATTCTTCACCAACACAATAATTCAAAAGTGTCAGCTCTTCTTCAGCCTTCCTTATTCATTTTCATTCCAGCTTTCATATACTTATGAGGTGGTTGAAAATGCCATGACTTTGGTTAGGTATACCTTAGTGTTCATAGTGAAATATTTGCTCTTCAGTACTTTGGAGAGGTCTTTTGCAGCAGGTTTCCAAGTGCAATATGACATCTGGCTTCTTGGCTGTTGTTTCCAAGAGTGTTGATTGTAGATCAAAGTCATATGAAATCTTTGACAACTTCAATCATTTATCTATTTATCATTATGCTTTTTGGTCCAGTTGTGAGGATTTTCATTTTCTTTATGTTGAGTTGTAATTCATAGTGCAGACTGTAGCCTTTAATGTTCATCAATAAATGCTTCAAGTCATCTTCACTTTCAGCAAACCACATTGTGTAGTCTGTATGTCTCAGGCTGTTAATGAGTCTTCCTCCAATCCTGATGCCACATTCTTCATAGAGTCCAGCTTCTTGCATTATTTGCTCAGCATACATATGGAATAAGCAGGGTGAAAGGATTCAACCCTGACACACACTGTTCCTGATTTTAAACCATGCAGTATCCCCTTGTTTTGTTCTAACAGCAGCCTCTTGGTTTCCTCATCAACATAATTAAGCACAGTTTCCTCATCAACACAATTAAGTGTTCTGAAATTCCCATTTTTCACAATGTTATTCATTATTTGTTATGATTCACAGTCAAATGTAGTTGCATAGATGATAAAACACAAGTAAATATCTCTGTGATATTCTTCACTTTTAGCCAACATCCATCTAACATAAGCACTCATATCCCTCATTCCACATCCTATTCTCAATCCAGCTTGCTTTTCAGAAGTTTCCTTGTCAATATACTGCTGCAACCATTTTTGAATTATCTTCTGCAAGATTTTACTTGTGTGTGATATTAATTATATTGTTTGATAATTTCCATATTCTGTGGGATCACCTTTCTTTATATTGGGTACATATATGGATCTTTTCTGGTCAGTTGGCCCAGTAGCTATCTTCCACATTTCTTGGCATTGACAAATAAGTGCTTCTAGCACAGCATCCATTTGTTGAAACATCTCAATATGTATTCAGTAGGTATTCTGTCAATTCCTGGAGCCTTCTTGTTCACGATTTCCTTCAGTCCATCTTCACCTTCTTCCTTCAATGCCATTGGTTCATATGCCACCTCCTGAAATAGTTAAACATTGACCAATTCTGTTTAGTAAAATGACTCTCTGTATACTTTCCATGTTCTTTTGATGCTTTCTGCATCATTCAATATTTTGCCCATAGAATTCTTCAGTATTGCAACTCAAGGCTTGATTTTTAATTCAGTTCTTGCAACTTGAGAAATTTTGATCTTGTCCTTCTTTTTGTTTTTCTAACTCCAGGTCTTTGCACATTTAATTATAACACTTAACTTTGTCTTCTAAGCTGTTCTTTGAAATCTTCTGTTCAAATCTATTATTTTGTCATTTCTTCTATTTGCTTTAGCTATTCTCCATTCAAGAGCAAGTTTTGGAGTCTTTTCTAACAACCACTTTGTTTTTTTCTTCCTTTCTTGTCTTTTAACTGACCTTTTGCTTTCTTCATGTATAATGTTTTTGATGTCATTATACAACTTACATGGTTTTAGGTCACTGGATTTCAACACATCAAATCTATTTTTCAGGTGGTCTCTAAATTCAGGTGGGATATATTCAAGGTCATATTTTGGTTCTTGTGGACTTGCTTTAATCTTCATCAGCTTCAACTTGAACTTGAATATGAGTGATTGATAGTTTGTTCCATAGTAAGCCCCTGGCCTTGTTGTGGTTGAAGATATTGAGGTCCTCCATTGCCTCTTTCTACAGATATAGTCAACCTGATTCTTGTGTATTCTGCCTGGCAAGTTCTATGTGTGTAACCACCATTTATTTTGTGAAAAAGGCATTTGTGATACGTTAGTTCACCTTGCAACATTCTATCATGCAATCTCCAGTGTCATTTCTATCACCAAGGCCATATTTTCCAATGACAAGTGATTCTTCTTTGTTTCCAACTTTATCATTACAATCACTAGTAATAATCAATATATCTTGATTGCATGTTTGGTCAATTTCCACTGGTAAAAATCTTCAATTTACTTGTCTCTGGCTTTAGTGGTTGGTACATACATATGAATAATAGTAATATTAACTGGTCTTCCTTGTAGGTGTAGGGATATTATCTTGTCACAGACAGCCTTGAACTTCAAGATATATCTTGAAACATTGTTTGTGATGGTGAATATCATACTATTCATTTTCAATTTGTCATTCCCAGAATAGTAAATCATATGATTGTCTGATTCAACAACGTGTCTGTCATTTTGTCATATTGTGGTGGCTTCCATGTTTCTGTGAGGCTAGAGGCTATGACACTAGTATTTCAAATACCAGAAGGGCCACCAATGGTGGACAGATTTCAGCAGATCTTGCAGAATAAGACGGACTCAGATGAAGGAATGGGCCATCCAATTCTCAAAGGATTGGCCAGTGAAAATTTATGAATAGCAGTGAAACTATGTCTGACATGGTACCAGAAGATGAGCCCCTCATGTTTGAAGGCACTCAAAGTACAACTGAGGAATATCTCCCTCCTCAAGTAGAGTTGACTTTAATGACATGGATAGAATAAAGGTTTCAAGACTTCCATTTGCTAATGTAACAATACTTAAAATGGGAGGAAACATCTACAAGCATTCATTAAAAATAGGAACATGGCATGTATGAAGTATGAATATAAGAAAATTTAAAAGTCAACAATGAGGTGGAACTTATAAAGATCAATGCCTTCACTTTGAATTACACCTCAATATAAAGAAAACAAAAAATCTCTCAACTAGATCAATAAGCAACTTATTGCTAAACAGAGAAAATATTGAATTTATTAAGGATTTCATTGTATTTGGATCCACAATCAACCTATGTAAGCAACAGTCAAGAAATCAAAAGACATAGTTCATTGGGCAAATCTTTTGCAAAAGACTTCTTTAAAGTGTTAAAAAGTAAAGGTGTCATTTTTGAGTCTAAGGTATGCCTGATTCAAGCCATGGCATTTTCAATCACCTCATATGCATCTGAAAGCTAAGTAATTAATAAGGAAGACAGACATAGAGTTGACACATTTGAATCACAATGTTGGTAAAGAATATTGAAAATATCATGGACTGGAAGAATAATGAACAAACCTGTCTTGGGAGAAGTACATCTAGAATGCTCCTTAGAAGTGAGAATGGTGAAACCTGAACTTACATACTCTGTACATGTTATCATGAGGGACCAATCCCTAGAGAAGGACGTAAAGAATCATTGAAAAAGAGGAAGATGCTCAAACAGATGGATTGACACAGTGGCTGCAACAATAGGCTCAAACATAGCCACAATTTTAAGAATGGTCCATTACCAAACAAGGTTTAGTTCTGCTGCATATAAGGTAGCTATAAATTGGAACTGACTTGACAGTATCTAACAAAACAACCATAAAATGTTTATGTAAAATAAAATACTTCACATGATCATTAATTTTGAATGAGATCCATATCAAAAGCATGATGTTAGGAGCTTTACAAATGTAATCTTCCTCAATAAACGTAGAAGGGAAACATTAACAACCATATTTTTGAGTTGACATAAGTGAGGTTCAGAAAGAATATAGCACTTAAAGTTTACATTTCTTGGAAAATGTAGAACTGGGATTCAAAATCAAAATAAGATACCACAAATATTTTTTAAAATGAAAATACATATTTTTTTCTACCATCAGTTTTATTTTTACAGTGAAGGATGTGGTGTGATTGTCAGTTGCCAGAGGGTCAATTTTGACTCATGATGACTCTATGTCTGTAGAGTAGAACTGTTAGAGATATGCCACGCCATCTTGTGTGGCTCTTCTGGGTTCTTCTTCATTCCCTGCTGCGCCACCCAAGGTCATAAGTCAGTTAAAAGAAGTTGAAACTGAGCTTCCTGCAAGGCGCAAATTTTAAAAGGCAACACAGCCTTTTAAGGTTAAGACCTCTTCCCCCAGCTCTGATGTACAACCTCCTAACCCCAGGCCTATATAAGACCACCCTCTTCCTGCTCTTCCTCTTCCTCTTCTTCCTCTCTCCTCTTCTTCCTCTTTCTTTCTTCTTCTCTTCTTCCTCTTCTCCTCATCTTCCTCTTCTTCTTCCTCCTCTTCTTCTGTCCTTCCTCAGTGCAGGCGCCTTTTCACCTCCTTAATCAAATCTCCTGTTGGGTACCCTGGTGTGTGGCATGGTTGTTGAGTGCCAATGGAGCTCTAACATTGGTGTCAGAAGCAGGATTGCTGGTGCCCCCGATTCCTCATTGGAGGGTCCAGAACCCCCCATTTCCCCAGCACTCCGACCTGCCTCCCAGCACCCGTGACCATCTTCCCTGGCACCTTCCCAGCAAACAACACTGGCAAATCATCACCTTCGCCCCGGCCTGGGTAAGTCCTCTAATGACAGCTCAGGTATCTGAGTCCTAAGTCCTGGTGACTAGAAAAACAAGACTCCACTCCAGAGCGCAAACCGGGTACCAGGTTTTTTGTCTCCCCACTGTGAGTCTGGGACTCACCGGGACAAGTCTGGGACTTGCCCGTTCCACCCCCACCCACTGCAGGAATGCCTCAGAAGGTGGTGTGGCCCCCATTTTCAAGCCCTCTCCCCATGGTGGGACGCCTCCACAAGGAGCCTAGGCTTCCATACTTAGGACCGGGTCCTAAGCTCGGGCACATGGTCTGTACCTTGAGAGATGTCTTTCATTATAGGTGCCACCCTTTGTCTTGCTTCTGGTCACCTTGGGCTCTGGATCCTCTATACCTGCAGACTCTCTCCTGGGGTGTTTGTTACAGAACTTTGAAGGTTTAGATTTAAAGCCCAAGCATCTCTTATGTTTTGTCCACTCAAATTTGGCCCCAATATAAATTGGACAACCAAAACGTTTGGTCGCCTAATGGCTCACTTGAATCTGATCTAATTCGAGACCTGTATAACTTTTGTGAGTGCCAAGGAAAATGGTCAGAGATTCCCTACATTCAAGGCTTTTCTTATCTCCATAGTCAGCCTTCCCTCTGCTAGCTAGCTGATCAACAATTCCCTCCCCCAAAGCTGTTAGTAGCCCAATCTCTTTCCACCCCAGCGCCCCTCCCCTTTGAGTCTGTCAGCCATCTTGATCTGGCAGATGATCCTCCTCCTTATCGGGGAGAGCCACAAGCAGCTCCACCCTAGACTCTAGTTCTTCACTTATCCCCCCCCAAGTTCACAAGAGCCTCCCACTCCCTCCCCTCCTCCTCCTTCTCCTCCCTCCACCCCTCTCTGCGTGCCAACTCCACCCATCACTAGCTCCAAGTCCCATAAGTCATCTGACCCTGAAGTTTCTCAGTCTGACTACATGATGGCGCCCTTGCGAGAGGTTGCCAGAGCTTAGGGAATTGTTCAAGTCCATACGCCTTTTCCAATGGCTGAGCTGGCTCTCATTCAGTCTAGGCTTGGATCTTTCACTTCTGACTCTGCAACCTTTATCAAACAGTTTCAATTCCTGACACAATCATACCAGCTAACCTATCATGATATTTTTGTTGTCCTAAACAATTCACTTACCCCTGAGGAGAACAAAAGAGTGCTGGAACAGGCCCGTGCCCATGCAGATCAAGAACACCTCACAAACAATCATCACCCAGCAGGTGCAGACGCTGTCCCCGATCGAGACCCAAAGTGGGACTACAATACTCAGGCAGGTACCGACACCAGAATGAGGTATGTTAGCTGTCTACTCCATGGCCTACGCTGAGCAGCCATGAAGGCTGTCAATTATGATAAACTAAATGAAATTATTTAGGATAAAAACGAAAATCTATCCGCCTTCCTTCAGATACTGATTGAAGGCCTCCAGCAATATGCTAACCTAGATCCAGAGTCTGCTGGTGGCCAGACAGTAGTTATGATGCACTTTTTTTCTTAAGCCTACCCCAACATTAAGTCTAAGCTAAAAAAACTAGAAAGGGGTCCCCTTACTCCCCAGGCAGAAACTCTCACAATTGCGTTTAAAGCCTATAATGGCCAAGATGAGATAAAAGCCAAACAAAAATATCAATTGTTGGCACAGGCCATCAATCCCACCGTGCCACGATGCCCCAATGGGGGACCTTCCAACCCTCTGGGACCCTGTTTCCAATGTGATCAACAAGGCCACTGGGCTAGTGAATGCCCAAACCCCAAACCTCCCACGAGGCCCTGCCCCAAATACAAACAAAAGGGACATTGGGGTTTCGACTGCCCCCTGGTGTCCACCCACCATCGGGTTGCCGGTCCCCCCGCTCCCTCAAACGACCTTATCAGTCTGGCGGCAGAAGACCTGTGAGGAGGCCCTGGCTTGTTTGGCCCAATGTGGATCACCACTCAGGAGCGGGTAACCTTCACCATGGCAGGTAGGATGATCGCCTTTTTGATGGACACCGGTGCCAATTTTTCTGCTTTACGAGAGTACTGGGGTCCCTCATCCCTGTCTCAGACCTCTATTGTTGAGGTAGAAGGTCAATCACATCGCCCCCTACAAACTCCCCTCTTATCATATACAATTGGTAATTTTTCATTTTTACATTCCTTTTTGGTCCTCCCTTCCTGTCCCGTTCCCCTGCTGGGTCGAGACATTTTATTCAAAATTGGCACTTCCATCCAGTTTTCACTTCCGGATCCCTCCAGCACTCTGATGTCCTCCCTCTGTCTTTTACTTTCACATGCCGTCCAGTCCCAGCCCCCCTTCCCCCAATGGCCTATTGACCCTACCCTAGTTGACCCTACTCTAGTTGACCCTAAAGTCTGGGACATCCACTCACCTTCGATAGTCAAGTGTTCCCCTGTTAAAATCCTTTTCAAAGACCCTTCCCAATTTCCGGCCCAAGCTCAGTATCCCTTGCCACACTCTAGTCTTTTGGGGTTACTGCCAATTGTTACAGACCTGCTCAACAAGGGCTTCCTACGACCAACTAACTCTCCTTACCTAAACCCTCATGTACTGTCAAACTCTCTCTTCACCGACACCGCTTAGCATCCTCTGTGTGATCCTCATTATTGCACTTGGCGTCATACTTGGGTTAGGCCTAGCTACCACAACTCCAAAGGACTGGACCACCTGACACTTACATTCCAGGCCCCACTCTGTTTCCAGCGCAACAAAACAAGCCCCCCATTGGGACAATTCTCGCCTAAATTATGCAACTACACTATACAACTGCAGCCTCCATAGGATCATGCTTCTTATGTAGTTACCCAAAATGCCCCGTTTATTAAGACCATAAAATTTACAGGCCCTCCCCAGATCAGTAGTCAGGGACTTCTCAACAAAAATTCAAGATTCTGTAACTGCCGACATAGTCCATGTGTGACCATGCATCCATGGACCCCTTGTAACATTCCCCAACCTCTCGCAGGGGTGCAGAACAAAAACTTCTCCCTTTCCTCCTCCTTTTCGTGGACCAGGAACCTCCAGCCACCACCATCCAACACTGGTGAGTTTCCCATTTTTGACTAGTTTCCCAATCCTGGGCACCTAGATCCCAAGTCCTGGTTCCATTTCCAGAGCCTCTGTCCACAAGCTGTGAGCTCATGTCAGAGTCTCTTCCACTCCAAAGGCTGAGGTACCCTGGGGATGCCCTGGGTTCCCTGTCTTTCCACGGCATAGCCATTCCAGACTGAAGACTACAGCAGAAATGTCCACTGTTTTCTTCCAGTCTCCATTTCCAAGATTCTGGCAAAGCGACTGGGACACTGGTCCTTTGACTGAATCTTTCCACCAGGACTTAAGGGATCATGGGTAACCCGAACTCCAAACCAGACCCAACTACTCCCCTGGGGTGTCTCTTACTCAATCTCTGTGCCCTGGGGCTGGCTCAGGACTTACGTTACAAACACCTAATTTTCTATTGCAATACTGTTTGGCCCCAAAAATAATTCTCGATGGCCTGAACAAGGAACTTTTGATTTTAACACCCTCACTGATCTTGATAATTTCTGTCGCCGCATAGGCAAATGGCCAGAGGTTCCCTACATCCAAACTTTCTTTTACCTGCACTCCCGTCTCTCTCTCTCTCTCTTTCTCTGCTCTACTTGCAATACCATCCAAATTCTCCTAACACATGAAACTCCTATCCAAACCCCCTCTAAAGACTCCTCAACCCCTCTCAATTTCCCTAGCCTAAAATCTTTGAGGTTAGAGTCCCCTTTGGCCTCTTCAGGGGTTCGAGTCCCCCCTTGGCCGAGTTAGGTAGGGTAGAGGGTTCGAGTCCCCCTAACAGCTCTAGTAGAGAGTTCACATTCGGTTTCATTAGAGTTGGTGTCTGTCTGTGTGACTGTTTAGTGTGAATGATATATTTGATGTTCCAAGAAGAAAAGTCATGGAATTTGAATGGGCCTGAAGTTGCATTCCGTGTGAGGTCAGATTAGCGTAACGGTGTGGTTTAGCCCTCTGCTCCAGGGTTTATAAGGAAATACCTTAGCCAAAGACCCACTGAAACCTTAGTAAGAAGGCATCAGAGAGGTCCTCAGGACTTGTTTTTTGTTTTGTGTGAGCCACTGTCACTATGGGAAGTACCCCAGTAAATCTACTGTGTTAGAATACATGATCAAAAAATTTTCCAAAGGAATTTAAAGAAGATTATGGTGTTAGCCTCAGTCCATCTAGATTAAGAATCTTTTATAAGACCCATCCACCAGAGCATCCAACTTCCTCTTTTTCTTACCACCTGAATCTCTTTCATCCCCATTTTATACACCACCCCCTTATTCAGGACAGGCACTTTCATCTCCACCTCCTGTTAACACCACTGCACCCTCTCTGCCACCCCCACCTTCCTCTTCACTAACATCTCCAGAAACTACTTCCCCAGAGTCCTTTTTTACCCTTCCCAGTGAGCAGCCACACCCATTCTCAACAGCCCCTTCTCTGTCCCTTATGTGAAATGGTGACTTTGAAGGTGCTATCCGTGTGCATATTCCTTTCTCCCTCACCAACTTATCTCAGATTGAAAACGTCTGGGTTCCCTTTCTCACAATCCCACCACCTACATTAAGGAATTTTGTTGAGCCTATGACTTAACTTGGCATGACATTTATGTCATTCTTTCTTCCACTTTAAATTCTGACAAAAGGTAGCGTGTTCTTAGGGCTGCTCGGGAACATGCCAATCAAACCCATTAATTGACTCTACCATGCCAGTAGGACCAGAAGCCATTCCTGGGCACGACCCCAGATGGGAATACCAACCAGACACCCAATCTGGGTGGAATGACCGCACCATAAAGACAAAATGCTCTAGTGCCTCCAAGCGGGCCTATAGGCTATTTCACATAAAGCTGTTAACTTCGATAAACTGTGGGAGATTACTCAACTCCCTTGCGGCAATCACTCTTCAGAACAGGAGAGAATTAGACTTACTAACGGCAGAAAAAGGCGGCCTTTGCCTATTTCTGGGAGAAGAATGTTGTTTCTATATAAATCAGTCAGGTATAGTACAAGATGCAGCCAAAAGACTCATCAAGAGGGCAACTAATATAGATCAATATCTATCCACTAACAATGGTCCACCTTTTTCTTCCCTCCTTTTGGACTCCCTATTCTGGCTCCTACCATTCTTGGGCCCCCTAATCTCCATAGTGTTGATTGCTACCGTCACCCCCTGTGTTCTCTGTTTCATTCAATCACAGGTCTGCCAGATATCTACCCAAATTTTGCAAGAGACAGCAAACCAAATGATCCTTCAAGCCAAAGACCTGGAAGAGATTTCCTTGCACTAATGGAGACCACCCAACTAATAAGATACCTTGGCCACCTAGGCTCCACTGTTTCCCTCTTCTCACTTCCCTCCCCTAATCGTTGCAACCCAGCCTGTCTTACAGGTCCCAGAACACCAGATGCCAAACATGTCCAGCCGACCCCTGGGAGTTGATAGCCTTAGAAGCCGCTTCTTCGAGGACCTCTACATACTACAAATCACCAACCAGGCAAAACAACACAGCATCTCTGAAGCTGAAGCAAAAGAAAACTGCTTTTGGCACTACAAAAGACAAACTCGTGCATGGATAGACAGAAGGCCCCGCTTCCAAAGACACTGCACCCCTCATCATCAGGAAGCAGCTCCAGAAGAATGACCTTTGCCCCTTTTCCCACAAAAGTGGGCCCTTCTTTTTTTTTTCCTTTTAAAAAACCAAAGAGGGGGGAATATTAGAGATATGCCATGCCATCTTGCGTGCCTCTTCCGGGTTCTTCTTCATTCCCTGCTGCCCCACCCAAGGTCATAAGTCAGTTAAAGGAAGTCAAAACTGAGCTTCCTGCAAGGCGTGAATTTTAAAAGGCAACATAGCCTCTGATAGGTTAAGACTTCTTCCCCCAGCTCTGATGTACAACCTCCTAACCCCAGGTCTATATAAGATCACCCTCTTCCTGCTCTTCCTCTTCCTCTTCTTCCTCTCTCTTCTTCTCTTCTTCTATTCTTCCTCTTTCTTTCTTCTTCTCTTCTTCCTCTTCTCCTCGTCTTCCTCTTCTTCTTCCTCCTCTTCTTCTGTCCTTCCTCAGTACAGGTGCCCTTTTGCCTCCTTAATAAAATCTCCTGTTGGGTTCCCTGGTGTGTGGCATGGTTGTTGAGTGCCGATGGAACTCTAACAAGAACTGCTCTGTAGGGTTTTCAAGTCTTGATCTTCACCAACCAGATTGCTAGGGCTGTATTCTGAGGTACTTTTGAATTTATTCAAACTGCCAATTTTGCAGCTAGTAGCCAAGTGATGAATCATCTGCATCATCCAGGAACTTCAAGAAGAGTTTGTTCTTATGTGCTGTTGAGTCAGACTTGACTCAGAGCAACCCTCCTTGGGATTCTGAGGCAGTATCACTACAGAAGTAGATTGCCCAACCTTCCTTCTAAGGAGTGGCTAGTGGGTTTGAACTGCCAGCCTTCTGGGTAGCAGTCAAGTGCCTTAGGCACTATGCTACCAGAGGTCCTTCAAGAAGAGTTTAGAGATCTGAAAAATGCTCAAAGTTAAAAAAATAAATAAATAATTCCAATGGTTTATTTTAATCAGAACTTAAATAACTGTATTATATATTTATTGTGAGGATTATTGTAAATAGTGTGAATACAAAGCATCTAGATATTTGACACATAGTTTATGCTTAAGAAGTGGTAGCCATAAATTTTAACATCAGTTATTTATTAGTACTGATGCTGTTAATAATCTTTGATCAAATTTTATGGAAAATTTTAGTTTACATATTACTTTCAAGGAAAACATTTTGTATTGTATTTATAGTGACTCTACAGACTGAGTAGTAAAGATGAAGTTGTAAATATCATCATATTTCTCTATCTGCAGTTATGTTCAGCAGCTTTTACCAAGCTAACTTCACACCTAAAAAGCATTGGAAAACTATAAAACACACACTCCCCACATAAACAAAGACAACTGTTTCAAGGGCTTACCAAGAAATATAGAACTTAAGGACTAAAATCCAAGGAGGAGAAAAATTTATTGAGGTGAGCCAAACATTCGGTATGGATTTTCCCCGTAAGACATTTGCTGCTTACTGAAAGGGCTAGAAGCTAAAATGTTCACCCAAAGCTGACCCCAAGAGGTCTGAAATCAAATAAAACTTTAGACAATTTCATGGAAATAGAAAGATCAAATTTACCCTAAGGAAACAGAGGTAACAAAGAGGAGGATAACACATAGAAATGAGCCAAATGCACAACCTTGTGTTTCCCTTGGAAGCATTTGCCACAATTTCTTAAGCACGACATGATGAGAAGCTAAAAAAACAAGGAGAAAATAGCTTCTAACAGGCTGAGAAACTAAGCATAGCTTTTGACAGCATCACAGTAAGTACAGGCATTTTATAGCACTACACAGATAATTCCCCCCACCCTCATTTTTTTTTTTCTTCAATTGAATCTTTGTGGTAACCTTGCATCAAACACATCTATTGGTGCCATACTTCCAACAGCATATGCTCACTTTGTGTCTCTGTGTCATATTTGGGTAATTCTTGACAATATTTCAAACTTTTTCATAATTCTATTGCACACTTAATAGACTACAATATAGTGTAAATATAACTTTTATATTCACTGCCTAAACAAACAAACTTACTGCTGTTGAGTCAATTTTGACTCATAGAGACACTTCCTTGGGTTTCTGAGGTGGCATCACTATGGAAGTAGATTGCCCAACATTCCTTCAGAGGAGTAGCTGGTGGTTTTGAACCACCAGCCTTCTGGTTAGCAGTCAAATGCACTGGGAGACCGAAAAATTCATGTGAATCACTTTATTGCAATGTTTGCTTTACTGAGGTGATCTGAAACTGAACCTGTAGTATCTCCAAGGTATGCCTGTACAATGTACATAGAGAAATATAGGACCGAATAAGGAGAGACTTTATAAAACAGTTGTGATTGAGCACTTAACTGTATGCCTGCTATATGCATCATTAAATATATGTGTGTATGTGTGTGTGTATGTATAGATAGATGGATAGATATCTCCTGATGTGTCATAATTTTTCTTTTATCCTGTGTTGCCACAAATTTTATATACAGATAAGGTCTAAATGCTGGAATGATGGTTATCACTAACAACAGTTAATTAATAGACTAATTACCTTCTGTGCATTTTAGTTAAAATCAATGGTAATGATTCATTTCCATATTCAGTATCTGTCTTCATGGGGTTTATAGTCTGGTTGGGGAGAATTCTGCAAAATAAGAGTACAATGTAAGCTACACAGTTCAAACTGATGTAAGTAGTGGCAAAGGAGTAAGTAACACTTATATGGGGTAAAATAAAACTTTGAAGAGAGGAGAGGAATATGCCCTTGAAATTTATAGCCTACAAATATTTTTTACTAAATTAATTATTATTGCCATTCACAAGTAGAGTTGCCATTGTTTCTAAGAGTTTTATCATTAAATCATTAAATAATATATTAGTAAACTGACATATTATTTCTCATTTGCTAAACACCCTTTTTAAAAACTGCAAAACTGCTTATATAGAACTAGAAATATATAATGCTAGATTAGTATAATTATTGATGTAGCTAGGGGGTTTGAACCACCAGCCTTCTGGTTAGCAGTCAAATGCCTTAGGCACTACACCAACAGAGCTTCTAAGATAAAAGGAAATTGCTATTTTAATTTAAAAAGAAAGAAAGAAAGAAAAAAGCAAGCATACAGTTGCAAAGGGAATTGCATATTAATTCAAAATAAACTGATTACTAAAACATACATTGATGTTGTACTATTATATTGAGTAAGAATTTTTCAAAATCTTGACTAATGAGAACTTATAAACATTTATGAGATGCTTTAGCCTGGGCTAAACTAGGTGCAGCAATATCAAGCTAATTCTTGCAACAAAAATCATTTGCACAATAATCAGAAATTTGGTGTAGGGGAAATGGGATTTACATGTATTGTGTGCAGAAAGATGAGGTTAGCCTGGGTGGATAGCTTTCTATAGAACCTTAAGAGTCATAAAAGTATTCCCTGAGACTTCTTGAAAATTTTCCTCCCCAGGAAAACAGCATAATGCCATAATGTTGGTCAATAAAATGTAGAAATAGTCACATAATCTGTATTCATATTTTCATATTTTTGACTCTTCCTAACAACAATGATTGCAAGATTTCAAGAGAAATCTTAAATCATAAATCAAATTATTTTCTAGCAATATATATTCAACTCAATTGAGTCATTATCTCCAATTGTGTTTGAAAAATGATGAGCGTCTAATGCGGTTTAGTTCTATGGCAATTAGTAAATCTATATATGTATGCATCCTTTCTCCAAAACCAAAATTTACCATAAAAAAAAAAAAAGCCACTCCAATCCACCATTATGGAAAAAGGTTGATATAAAAATTAAATGAGACAACATATCTTAAAGACATGTATAAACGTCAAGGTGTTATATGTCAACACAAATATATTAATAAACTGTATTATATATTACACAAATATATTAATCAACTGTTTATATGAATAGCAAAGAAACACTGTTTGGTACATCACTGTGCAACTTTAGGAATAGTCCGTTTAGGCTAAAAGGCTTGCAAAATAGGACTGGGAAAGAGCTGCAACATCTGAGTAAATCAAGCCTTACTCATGGAAAAGAGAAAGCTTTCAAGACCTTCATTTGCTGATGTGGCACCACTCAAATTGAAGAGAAACAGCC
>NW_006921591.1:33191355-33192293 GCF_000298275.1 Orycteropus afer afer
GGTGGCTGCGATGATGGGATCAAGTATAGCATGGATTGTGGGGCTGGCGTGGGATTGGGCATTGTTTCGTTCTGCTGTGCATGGGGTCGCTATGAGTCGGAAACGACTCGACGGCACTTAACAACAACAACAACACAAGGAATTTGAGAAATTCCCTTATTAAATGAAAACTTTTACAGTTGGCAGTCAAATAACCAGAATGGGGAATTTACTTGCCCAAATCTTCACAGACTTTTAGTGGCAGATACAAACCCCAAGCTTGGGCCCCTAATTTCAACTGATGTGTTCTCTTTCCACCAAATCAAACTTCTGTTGCTGACCTATGATATAGAGTTGATCATAATAACTGAGAACAATGGCTTTAAGCATACCAATGATCATGGAGATGGTACTGGACCAAGCACTGCTTTCTTCTGTTATAAATAAAGTCAGAGCCAACTCAATATCAACTAACAACAGAGTTCATAATAGGTTCTTTATGAATAACTCTTGAACGGGTGTGTGATAGTTGAAGCTGTTTGTCAACTTGGCTGGACCCCAGCTCTGTGTGGTTGTTCCAATGATGGGATCAGGTGACTGTGTTCTGAGTGGTCATTCTGCCCAAGAGGAGTTTCCATAGGGGTGTGGCCTGCTTCTAAGACATCCAGGGACATCCTGGGAAGAGAGACATTCTTTGAGGTATTGGAACCCTAGTGTGCAGACTACAAACTTCCACGAGTGAGCAGCCCACCACTCGGCCTGGAGATCTTGGATTCGTCTTTGTTGGAGTCAACAACCAGTGTACTGCCAGCCAGCCTTGAATTTCTCATCCCCCTGTGCTTGCATAAGCTAAGGCTTCCACCAGCCTGAAGTTTCCTCCAGGGACTTTGGACTTGCCGGCTTCTATATGTTTGTGAGCCCTTTTCCTAAGATAAATCTCTTTCTCTCTCTCTCTCTCT
>NW_006921591.1:33211547-33212073 GCF_000298275.1 Orycteropus afer afer
ACTTCCATAGTGATACTGCCTCAGAAACCCAAGGAGGGGTCACTACGAGTTGGGGCTGACTCGATGGCAAATAACAACAACAACAACAACAACAGTCTTGTATGGTGGTTTTGGTCTTAAAGTCAATATGATCTGAAATTAATTTTGCCACTCCTGCTCTCTTACAATTGCCAATTGGTTGATATATCTTTTTTCAACCTTTGATATTTAATCTATTTTTGTCTTTATCTCTAATGTTTGTCTTTTGTAGGCAGCATATTGATGGGTTTTGTTTTCTTATCCAGTCTGCAACTCTCCATCCTTTGGGTGGTGCATTTAATCCATTAATATTCAGTGTAATTATTGACAAATATGATTTGGTTGCTGTCATTTTGGTATGTGCTTTTTCATCGTGTCCCTGGTTTCTTTTTCCATATTGTTTTCTGTGATGAGCTCATTATGTTTATGAATAGTGTTATCATTACCTTTGTTGCTGTTGTTTTAATATTTGCTGAGTATTTGTGCTTGTCCTCTTTTTTATTGTGAT
>NW_006921591.1:33212334-33232913 GCF_000298275.1 Orycteropus afer afer
TCTGGAAATCTCTTATTTCCACCATCATATTTGAGGGACAATTTTTCCGGGTATATAATTCTTGGTTGAGAATTTTTCTCTTTCACGGTTTTCTATGTAGCATCCCATTGTCTCCTCACTTTCATGGTCTCTGTTGAGAAATCAGAGCTTATTCTTACTGGCTGTCCTTTGTAGGTAACTTTTTCTTTTTCCCATGCTGCTCTCAGGATTCTGTCTTTGTCCTTTGTTTTGGTGAGTTTGATGATGCATCTCAGTGATTTTCTTTTGGGTTCTACCTTGTTTGGGGTCCTTTGGACTTCCTGAATGGATATGTTCTCCTTTTTCATCATATCAGGAAAGTTCTCCTCCAGCAAATCTTGGATGATTTTCTTAGAGATTTTATTTTTCTCTTCCTGTTCTTGAATTCCAATGTCATGTAGATTATTTCTTTTGATGGTATCCCACATGAACCTTAGGATTTCTTCTTCTTCTTTTTTTTTTTTTTCTGACTGATCCCTTTCCAAAGAAGTATTCAGGTATTTGTCTTCAATCTCATCATTTCTGTCTTCCATTGCATCAATTCTACCCCTTTGCTCTTCCAATGTGTTATCTATTTCTAACAATTTAGTATTAATCTTCTGGATTTCTATCTGTAGATTTAGAATAATTTCTAATTTTTCATTTATTTTATCATTTTGTTGTTGTATTTTCTTCCAAAATTCTAAGTTGTTTTTCTGTGTTTTCTTTGGTCTGTCTCTCAATCCTTTGAAGATACCTAAATATAATTTTTTTGATTTCCTTATCAGAGAGTTTCAATGCTGCTTCTTCCTCAGGGATGTGTTCTAGTTCTGTATCCTGTTCTGTTGTTTCTACCACTTTATGTTGCTTCTTTTTGTGGACTATGATGGTCTGTTGTCTATGAGGCATCACAGTATTGTATTAAGATCTCTGTTAATTGTTTGTGAAGAGCAGCCAAGGGTGATTCAGGTTCTTCTTGGTGGTCTTTTATTGATGTCCTATTGATTCAGAAGGAGGTGCTAGCTCTTGCGCAGTAAGTGAAGTTGCAGGAGTTGTGGGTGTATTTGTATCTTATCTGTCTCTCTCTCAGTTAGGCAAACTTACAATTGAATAGACATCAAAAAAAACCTAAAAGCACATGGACAAAAGTACATCCTGAAATCACACAGGAACAGTAACCAAAAAAAAAAAAAAAAGAATAAGGAGAGAACAGAAGAAGAAAACAAGTAAACCTGCAATATCTGGGGATAGTTCACTGAGAGAAAAATGGTAGAGAAGGAGAATAATGAAGAAAAAAAATGGGAGAAATGCAAAAAGAAAAACAAGGAAAGGGGTTATCCATGAGAGAAAAAAAAAAAAAAGTGTAACTAGGACCTTTTCAGTCATGTAGTGCAGGTCTGGAAGAGTTCTTGGGTTTACTGAAAAGCAGAATCTCTTTTTAAGGCCATGGAATCTGGTAAAGCACTGTCTCTTTAGGTTGTCTATAGCTACTAGTTATGTGTTGATTTGTTTTGTCTTGGTTTTAGGTTTAATATTTTGAAAAGGTGAATCTGGTGTGTTTTGTTTTATTATTGATTCAGGTGTGCTGGGTCACTCTGCTGTTTTCTTTGTGATGGTGTAATCACTGTGTGTAGTGTGGATATTTGTTTCTGTTTGTCATAAAGAGGGTTTAGAGTTCAAAGCGGAAGGTTTTATGGTAATTGGCTGAATATGGTTACTTCTATTGAATGAGTGAAGTTATTGACAGAGATGGTAGGAACAGAAAAAGGAAAGCTTGGTGTCGCTAGCATTGATTTCTAGGGCTTTGAGCAGGCTATTATTGATGACATATTTATTTGCAAGACCGTGGCTCAACCCCAGGAAAGATTCCTATTGTTAGGGCATCACAACTTTCAGCCAATTTCAGGCATGCCCAAAGACCCCGCCTCCACGGCCCCACAGAGCCAAAGAACGGCTCCAAGGCAAAATTCCGGGGACCACACTCAGCTGCATTTTCTTCACTCTCCCTGCCCAATCTGCCCGCAGTGCTGACACAATCCTGCCAGATGCTAATGGCCAGCTCTGGAATTTGTTTGTTATACCACCCACGAGCTGCGCCAAAGATGCGCACAATTTCTGGTGTGTTGGAGTCAGGGGAGTAACTGCTAGTAACCTGTGGTCCTGATATCTGTGGCAAAGAAAAACACGATATCTCTCAGTCTGACCCAAGGCAACTCTGTGACCCGCTGGGAGGGGAGGGAGCTAGCCTTCATGGCGCAACAGTGAGTTCTTCATCTGAATCTCAGCAGTGGTGCCCGTGCCCACCTGCACACAGATTACCCAAATTACTGACAAAATCAGCTGCTGGAGGCAGATCTCTGCCACTGCCTGGTTGAATATTGGAGTGGTCACTGGTATGCTGCTATAAGGTATCTTCCCTCTTGGCTCAGGGATCTCAGATGGCTGCCCTAGCCTGGCAGACAACGACTGCCCCAGGAAAGTTTCCAATGACCTCTCTTGGGTGCCCATCCATCCTCTGCCAGCAGCTCTTTCTTAAATAATCTCCCTGTGCCTTTCCTCTAATTCTGCTCTTCTGTGTTTGGTGCACTCTGATTCAGGGAGCTATTCAGAGTACCAAAGTTCCTAATTCAAACTGTTGTACCTAGTTTTCCAAGTCCTTAGATGCCAGAGGGAAAAAGCTTGCTGCTCACTTCTGAGACTCCATTTTGAATCACTTTGCTTTTTTTAACTCCTTCCTCATTTACTTTCTCCCTTTACTCCATATTTTGAATTCATGAAATATCACCTGGGACATCACAGAAGTTCTGTTAGGAGCACAGAAATCTCTAGTTATTTGTTTTGAATTTTAATTCTGATGCCAACTCACCGTTCCCTTACATGGAGACACATGGGAGTCTAGAAAACTACCTTTTTTTTTTGGTTTGTTTTAGCTCAAGTACTTTAAGATACTGTTTGTTGTCTCTGTATTTGTTAAATAGACATAACAATTAGACAATGAATCTACCCTCAAAATGTTTTAAAGATCAGAAATATTGATTGGTAAAGTCATTTAAAGTTTTGAAACTTTTGATTCTATGTGTGACAACTGCTTAAGTCATTGTTTATTAAGTAATAAGAGAACAATTAATAATTGACAATAATTAAACAAAATTAACATATTCTGTAATACTGAAAATACTACTTTTTTCGCCCTAGAAAAGCCCTACTCCCTCCCTCCCCCCCAAAAAAAGTATAGATTTTATTAATCTTTGGAATATCTTAATCACAACCATTTGATATAGTGTCACCATTTCAAGTAAGAGCTTTTAGTCTTAAAAGAACCCACCATCAGCATGATTTATGTTAATTTGGAAGGGGCACCCACATTATTGCTCTATCTGTTGAGAGCTGAGTTCCTATAAAAGCTAAGGTCCGTCTTAGCTTGTGGAAGCCTAGCCTAATCAGGCAGCTATGTCACTGTTGACAGGTTTGTCCTTTCCTAATAAATTTTGGGATTATTCTAAAAGAAATCATTTTCCATCAAACTTAAGGTGACCCTTAAGACATACTAATACAGAAAACAGGGCTTTTAGTGCTCAGCCCTATTTCTTATAGTTTAAGCATTTTACAGTTTTCAAATATATATATATATATATATATATGTATATGTATATTGCAATGAAGCAGTATATTTTTATTAGCAATGAAACAATATACTTCTTACTACTTAATAAAGGAAAGGTTATTATAAAAATAGTCAAATAGGATATTTTTTTTTTGAAAGTGAATTTTAATATAAAAATGCATAATAAGTCATAAAAGAGAAAAATAATTTCTATTTATGGAAAAAAAATGGTTTTATAAATGAAATCAGGTTTGTAGACTACCTTTTGAGACCATTTGGGGGTAATAGAATTTCCTTATGAGGAGAGGGTAGTGTCACAGAATGGTATATAGTGCAGAACAAAGGTAACACTGAGCCATCAAAAACAGGAAGTATTGTAATATGTGAAAATAACAACAGAAACTACTGACACAAAGGTCCAGCATTACTCTTCACAAATAATTTACTACTTAAAAGTGGTCAGAGGTACTTCAACCTACTTTTTTATTCTCTTTCCTAATATCTAAAATACCTATCATCAGATGTCACTTTCATCTCAGTTCATTTCCATAACATCAGGAGTGCCCAGCCTCCCAACTTCTAAAGTAGTCCTAGCTTTTAACATTGTACATCATTCTTCACCTAGTTCACAAACACACTTGGCTAAAAGCAAGTTACATTGCTTATTTGGTTATTATAGTCTATTATTTCTTCTCACTCTCTCAATAATGCAAGTTTTATGAGGGCAAAGATGTCATGTGACTTCTTGTATACTGTGTAATCAGATCCTAGATTAGTGCCTGGCATATATTGAGTGTTCAGTGAATAAAACTTGAATAAATGGATGGACTAGTGTTTTGGTTACCTGGTGCTGCTCTGACAAGAATATACCACAAATGGGATGGGTGAACAAACAGGAGTTTATTCTCTTACAGTTTGGAGGTTTTAAGTCCAAGTTCAAAGTGCCAGGCTCTAGGGGCTGTGTGAAAGTCCCTTGATCTTGACCTTCAGCTCTGCCTCTTGCTCCTAGCCTGCTAAAGCTACAGGCATCTCTTCACTCAGGCAGGTACTAGCTGCTGAGACTAACAAGCCCAAGGACCACAGATAAAATGGCACAGTCCCAATGTTATCAAATTTCATGGCAGGTCATTAATTCACGTCCATTAAAAATCCCAAGATTATGACTTCTGGTAAGATGGAAAAACAGGCAGACAAGCAACACAGACCCTCTTCAACAAAGAAAAGAAAAGACAATTGACAGAGATACAGAAGATAATCCTGGAGCCCTGAGCTTTGAAAGGAACTATAAAAAAGAGAATTAGGCACCAACTAGTGGAAAAAACCTGAACGAAAACTGTGAGTACAGAGATGGTCAGAGCTGTGCACTGTCTGCTATTCTGACAAGACCAGCAGCCTGAATATTTCCAAGTAGTGTTGGGACCTGAGAATTTACCTAAAGATTGGCCCTAGTAACCAAGGGCTGTGGGGACGACTGCGTTGGTGGCCTATGACTTGGAAGGGAAAAAGCAAGGAGGGCGACAACTTGAGCTGTTGACTTTCTGCTGTCTAGAGGGTGCAGCAATTTTGATTGTTTATACACAGTAGCCATTTTGGATATTTGAAGTGACTAAGGGCCTTTTCAATCTTTACAAGTGGCAACCATTTTGGATTTTAAAGTGATAGTATAGTCATTTAGATTCCAGGGATCTAAGAATAGGCTCTGTTTTCCAGGGTCAGCAGGGACATATGAGAGGCTGACAACAGGAAATGAGATAGGTGGTGAGTGTATAAGTGCTGCCAACTAACAAATATAGGAGCACAGTACCCTGCTTGTGTAGATAACATGGAAACAAAACAAAGAAAACAAAAATCTTGGGCAAGTTACTCCAACATACAATCACAAACTAAATATAAACATAAAAATGTCACAATGTCTCAGAGACAACAGAGACATGAGAGTCCACACAAAGAAACAAGATAAAGCAGGAGAAACAAGGGACCAGGAAACAGACCCAAAACATATCCCTGAGGAAGACACAGCATTGGAACTCCTGGATAAGGAATTCAAAAGAATTATATTTAGGTATCTTTGAAAGACAATATAAGAACAAAATGACATAATAAATGAAAAATTAGAAGTGATACAAAAATCTACAAATAGAAATCCAGAAGATTAATACTAAATTTTCAGAAATAGATAAGACATTGAATGAGCAAAGGAACAGAATTGAATTGATGGAAGACAGAATTAGTGAGGTTGAAGGCAAATAGCTGAATACTTCTTTGGAAAGGGATCAGTCAGAGAAAAAGATCAAAACAAAATGAAGAAAGCCTAAGGTTCCTCTGGGATACCATCAAAAGGAATAACCTAGGTGTAATCGGAATTCCAGAACAGGAAGAGACAAATAAGACCACAGAGAAAATTTCAAAGATTTTTTTGGAAGAGAATTTTCCTGGTATGATCAAAGATGAGAATATATCCATTCAAGAAGTCCAGTGAACCCCAAACAGGATAGACCTCAAAAAAAAAAAAAAATCACCCAGACATATCATCAAACTTACCAAAACCAGACAAAGAAAGAATCATTAGAGAAGCACGAGAAAAATGAAAAGTTACCTACAAGGGGAATCAATAAGACTGAGCTCAGATTTCTTGACAGAAACCATGTAGGTGAGAATACAATGGGATAGTATATATAAAACTCTGAAATAGAAAAATATCCAACCAAGAGTTATGTACCCAGTAAAACTGTCCCTCAAATATGATGGTGAAATCAGGACATTTCCAGATAAGCAGAAATTAAGGGAATTTGTTAAACCAGACCAACCTTATAAGAGATGCTAAAGGGAGCCCTTTGTACAGAGAAGCAACACCAGCCAACAACAAATAACCATTAATACACATGATGATATAACCCAGAGACCAACCCAGCTGTGGAAGTATCCAAAGAAAATAATCCTACAAGATTTTAAACAGTGAACTAGAGATATTAATTGATAAATGATGACAACTACAAACCAAAAAGCGGGAAAAAATTGTGTTGTTACAGAACTTCTAGATGGTAAGGAAATCAAAACAACTGCAAGATAGAACAGACTGTTCTAAACTTGGGAAGAAAACTATAAATCACAGGTAACCTTAATGGAAAATGATAAACCTTCACATCAAAAAAGAGGACTGGCATAAATATTCAGCAAATACTAAAACAATAGCAACGAAGGAAGTGATAACACAATTCATAAACAAAACAAGCTCAGCATAGAAAATTATATGGAACAAAGAAATTGACATGACAAAAAAGCACATAACAAAAATGACAGCAACAAATTAATATATGTCGATAATTACATATCTGGCAAGGGACTAATCTCTAAGATTTAGAGCAGAAGCGTGGATAACCAAACTATGTTACGTACATATAATGGAATGTATGTCATGTAACACTAAAGAATAATGTAGAGTCTGCGAAACACCACATAAGATGGATGAACTTGGAAGACATCATGCTAAGTGACATAAGTCAATCACAGAACAACAAATATAGCATTAGTTCATTGTTGTAGAGGGTCAAAGAAAGGTTTTTATATGGAGGGAAACTTTCTTTGTTGGCTGCCAGGGGTTGGAGGGGAGTGGAGGGAAAAGTGAAAAAAAAACAAAAATGCATTGACCCATGCCACTTTATTTTTGTGTATTTCACTATACATAAACTATATTTCAATAAAATGCATTAAAAAATAAAAAAGTTCCAAGGTCAAGAGAGCATGGCAGGCTGCTGAACAATGACACAGCTATATGCAGGGTTCAAGCATACCATAAGCTAGCAACTATTCCCAAAGCTATTTCTTATATACGGGAAGCAGACCATATACTCAAAGCAACTACTCAGCTGCTTGTGGTAGATCCCACCATGGAGTTGATTGCCAGTCTCTTCATGGGAAATAACTACCACCAGCTGCCCAGACACTCAACCAGGCCAAGCCAAGTTGAAACACAAACTTAACCACCACAACCAGTAAGGAATGGTGACCTGCCTCTGAATGCCATTGATTAAAAATGTTGTTTTTTTCTCTGTCATCTGTCTACCCCTGCTCTCATAGATGATTTTACTGTATATTGTATGTTACCAGGAATAGAAAACTTTCTTCCATTTGCAATATTCCAAAATAAGGTATTTTAATTTGGGTCTTCCAGAGGAGCAAAACACACACATACATGAAACAAAGAAATCCATTGCCATCAAATCAATACTTGCACTACAGTGGGGGAGGGGGTGGAGAGAGATTTCTTGGAAATGTTCATCCAGCTACGGAGGTTGGCAAGTCCCAAATCCATGGGTCAGATTTCAGGTTGGAAGCTTCTCCTTACTCATGTTTTGCAGGACTGATGAACCCCAAATCAGCAAGTCAGACAGCAGGCTGGACCATGCAAATGCAAAAGTTGACAAATCCAAAAATCTTCAGGTCAGATGGCAGATTTCTGGATCATATCACAATACCCAGAGGTAAGAGGATGAAGAGTTGGATGCAGGATTAACAGGGGGTGAGTTTTTCCAGAACATCCATATATATTGGATGTAGGCCACACCCCCAAGATAACTCTTTTCAACAAATTGGCTTGTCAAATCAGAGCTAATCATGGAGGATTGTTACACAATATCTGCCAAACCACTGAGAATCATGGTGCAGGCAAGTTGACACATAACCTTAATGATTAATGCAGGACTGGAGATAAGGGGATGTACTTGTGGGGACATGGACAGACAACATTAACTGAGTAACAAATGTGCTGTGATCTGGGCTAACTTATTTTATGTGTGTTCTCCCAACTCAATAAGTACATTCCCTATCATTTAAAGATGTTGTTGTTGTTGTTATGTGCCATCAAGTCGGCCCTGACTCATAGCGACCCCTCCTTCGGTTTCTGAGGCAGTATCACTACGGAAGTAGATTGTCCAACCTTCCTTCCGAGGAGTGGCTGGTGGGTTTGAACTGCCAGCCTTCTGGTTAGCAGTCAAGTGCCTTAGGCACTATGCTACGAGAGTTCCTATCATTTAAAGAAAAAGTTAACTCACTTACTCTGAATGCTACATCTGGTGAAAATTAAAAGTAGTCTCAATCTTATGCATTTATGTTAAAATCACATCATAGTAGGATATCTCACATACACACTAGACCAGGGTTGTCCAATAGAATTTTATCTTATGATGGAAATATTCTATACTTGTGCTATTCTATCTCATGGTCACTAAACTCAATTATTACTGAGCTCTTGAAATGTAGCTACAATGACTACTAAACTGAATTTCAAATTTTATGCAATTTTAATACAGGCTATTTGTAAGATGACACTAGTCTATACAGAAGGACTTTCATTAGGGCTTCCCAAATATGTTCAAAGATATAAATAAAACATGGGATAATAACTAGCCCAATAATTTCACCCCAGATATACAGTCAGAAGAAATGAAAACATATGTCTACATAAAATTTGTACAAAAATATCCATAGCAGCATTATTCATGGACACCCAAAAGTGGATTCAAACCAAATGACCATGAGCAGATGAACAGATAAACAAATAGTATATTTATACAATGGAATATTAATTTTCAATAGAAATAAATGGTATTCTGACACATGTTACAACATGGTGAAACTTGAAATGATTATGTTAAGTGAAAGAAGTCAGACTTAAAACCTTCTTCTGTATCTTGCTTCTGCTTCCTCTTAATCACAAATTCTTACACCTAACACCTGTGGGAGGCTGAGAAACAGAGGGACTGACACTCTCTTTCATTGCAGAGTTCCATCCCATAATAGACATTAAGTGAGAAAGAGAGAAGGTTCAAATTTGAATGAATTTCAGAAAATTGATATTATTAATTTCACTTACATGAAATGTCCAGAATAGGCAAATCCATAGACAGAAAGTAGATTAGTACTTTCCAGGGGCAGAAGTGGGGAGTGAGAAGTGGAAGTGTCTGTGAATAGGTATGGGGTTTCATATCGGGATGATGAAAATGTTCTAAAACTGATGGTAGTGATGGTTACACAACTCTGAATTTACTTTAAAACATGGAATTGTACATATTAAATGGTTTAACTGCATGCCCTTTTGTGAATTATATCTCAATGGAGGAGTTATTAAAAATAAATTAAAAAACAAACTTGTCAAATGGTTGTTTGTTGTTGTTGTTGTTATGTGCCTTCGAGTCAGACCCAACTCATAGCGACCACTCCTTGGGTTTCTGAGGCAATATCACTATGGAAGTAGATTGCCCCATCTTCCTTCCAAGGAGTGGCAAATGGTTAGGGAAGGTGTATTTGTATGAGGGCTTGTAAGATTACTCTTAGGTATGAAGCTTCCCTGACATGTAATGAGCATTTATATATGGAAGAATTGAGTAAAAGGGCTTGTAAATGTGATGTAAGTATATTATGCTATCATTCATGGCTAATCTGCTTGGGATTTGTTCCAGCAGTTTGTCATACACTATCTTTTTTTTTTTTTTTTTTTCCCTGAGTTGTTATCTGTTCTAGAATTGTGTTTCCTATCTAAAGATCATCTTCTCTGAGATCCTTGGACTATTTAACAACCCCTCAGTTTCCCTGCACAATCACTAAACAATTAGATGTTTAGCAAAGTACGATGGGTACAAATAGGAGGAAAAAAAGCACATGGTTAAAAGTGAAAACCACAGATTCATGCAGACTGATCTTTGAGTAGTAGGTACATCACCACTTTTTAACTGTGTGAGTTTGGCAAGATATTTAACCTTCCTCAGACTCAAGTTTCTCATCTAGAAATAGTGCCACACACACTGATTATAAAACATGCCCACCCAGCCTACACCCTGAATAGAGGTACTTGATAGTCTTCACTTTCAGTGATTGTTAAAGCAAAGAATATTGTGGGTCAGATATGGGCACTGGAGAGGGAGCTGGATTTGGTCATCTTGAGCGAATATCCCCTTAAGAATTCTCCATAGAGGATGAGTTTCATCAGAGGGTTAGACCACTGGAATTAAAGGCTGAGAAGTCTTAAATGGGCAGATAGGAGAGGTAGGAGATAGACCACAGTACCTAATGGGTGAAGGACAATTCCCAAGGGCTGAGAAGGGGGTTTTAGGAGGGAAAATGGAGGAGGTATTGTTTGATTTAACAGAAATGCAAGCAAGAGACACTCAGCAATGGAGGATTCACTGAAGAATTTTTAAAACATCCCATGCAAGCAATAAACTACAACACAAAAAAATAACCAGTTGTCTTTGAGTCAATTTCAAGTCATGGTTACCCCATATGTTTCATGGTAAAACTGCTCCATAGGGTTTCCATGGCTGTGATCTTTCAGATGTATATTGCCAGGCCTTTCTTCCAAGGTGCCTCTGAGATTTGAACTACCAAACTTTGGTTAATAGCTGAGTGCTTAACTATTTGTGCCACTCAGGACTTCCATGTGGGCAGTAATCAGCTGTAAGTACCCATCCAAACCAGAGAGTACCAATGCAAGATCATGGTCAAATTCATCCTCCTGTCCGTTGCATCTTCTCTCTCTGACCCACAAAAGTTTCCATCTAAACTCAGGGGGAAGCTGAGAAACAGAAAAAAATTGACACTATTCATTGCTGAGTTCCATCCCCTAAAAGACCCTGAGGAAGTGAGAGGTTCAAATTTGAAAGAATTTCATTTTTTTTTTTTTCAAAATTTTGATTATTATATTGGGCTGAATATCTTAATTAGCCACAAAGCCATCATACAATATCTTCCTTTATATAAGATAAAGTGACAAGTTATGTGAATTGTTAAAGTTTTCATATAATAGATGAGAAAGAAAGAGTCCATGTAACACCTTTAAATATGTGGCCCACTATCAGTTAGTTTGTGGTACTGTGGTAGCTTATATGTTGCTATGATTCTGGCTGCTATGTCACAAGTGTTTCAAATACCAGCAAGGTGGACAGGTTTAATTGGAGCTTGTAGACGAAGGCAGACTAGTAAGCAATACCTAATGATCTAGTTCCAAAAATTATCCAATAAAAACCCTAGCAATAACAACAAAATATTGCTTAATATAGTGCTAGAAGAAGAGCCCCTTCGGGTGGAAGGCGCTAAAAAGATACAGTGGCTACAATGAAGGACTCAAGCATACCAACAGTGGTGATGATAGTACAGAACCTGGCAACATTTCATTCTGTTTTGCATAGAATCACCATGAGTCAGGGCCTACTCAAGGCAACTAAAAACAATTGTGTGAAACAGAAAATATAAATAAATTCTTGAATTGTAGTCTACAGCATGATCCAGTTGTTCAATATAATAGATGACTACTTAGTTTAGTTGGGGGCTTTGGTGGTATAGTGCCTAAGGCATTTGACTATTAACCAGAAGTTTGGTGGTTCAAACCCACCAGCCACTCCTTGGAAGGTAAATTGGGCAATCTACTTCCATAGAGATACTGCCTTTGAAACCCAAGGAGGGGTCACTATGAGTTGGGATCGACTCAAAGGCAATAGGCTTGGTTTGGAGTACTTAGATTATATCAATGACAGATAAAAAAACAGAAAAAAAAAAAAAAAAGAGAGAGGGTAAGTATTAAGCACAGGGTCTAACTTGCAATAAGAACTCAGTGAGTACTAGTTCCCTCCCTATTAACTATGCTTATTCAAAGTAAAGCTAGAGGAATCAGAAACCGCATTGCCATTAGATAGATCACAGCCAGATTGAGGACATAGTTTTTCTGAGAACTCCAAGAAAAGGCACTCATGTTTGGGGAAGACACACTTAACATCAATCATACCTCATTATCTCTCTAATATGAACTTAGTCCTTCCTCAACCCAAACATCCTGGTTTGCCTCTTTCTGGCACATGTTTCCTATTGTGTTTTAGTACCTATGTGTATTAATTCATTTTTCATACATTGTGAGATTTTTATTTATTTGGTTTTGTTGTTATTGTTATTTTATAACTTCTCTAGTTCTGTGCACTGTACTCAGTCTTGGAGGTAATTACACTATGCAGAGTGATAAATGCAATAAGATGGGAATACAGGAGAAACAGAGGAAGCCCATTTAGTCAGTTCTATAGTGTCCCAACCCTATAACCTGTTTATACACCTTGGAATACACATGCCTTCCAACATAATTATGGATTGATACAAAATTTCTAATGAGGAAAGTGAGTTCACATTAAAATCTAGCTTAGAAAGTACATTGGTGCTTAATGACTCCTAAAGAAATGACACAGAATCAGAAATTATCAATGCAGAATGGAGGTAAGACCATGATAGTAGAAAAACATTTTATTATAGAACTATTTTATTTTTCACTATGCCCTGTACATAACCTACGAGAAGTTATTGGAGTGACAGGTCCTTTTTTTCAGTTTTAAGTGAAGGATGCAAAAATTCCCTCCACCTGGGATCAGATGCCCTGCCCTCAGTTGCATTCTGGATAAGCAGGAACTATTTCTGGGACCGGCTACTTTTAGTCCCAACAAGAACTTTTTCCTGGGACGAAGCACATTGTACTCAGTTGCTGTTTGGGATTGCAGGAATTTCTTTGGTGAACAGTGGCCCTGAGCCAAGCTGCATTTTGGGACAGCAGAAATTTTTCAGGGTCTAAATGACCTTCCCCCAGCTGCTTTTTGGGCTGATAAGAACTCCTTATGAAAGGAGTCACCTTGCTCCTAATAGTCTTTTGGGCAGGCAGGAACTTTTTCCAGGTCCACGTTTCATACCCGCAGACATCTTCTGGGCCACCAGGAACTCATCTGGAATCTGACAACCTCCCCTCAGTTGCCTTCTAGGTACATCAGAAGTAGTTCAGGGACCAGGTGCCCTGCTTTGAGCCTTCTTTTCAGCCTGCAGGAATTTCTCCTAGGAATAGGTACCCCATGACTTGTCACATCATGGGACAGCAGTAACTGCTTTTGGCATTGAGTGCTATACTCCCAGCTCTTTTTTGGGCCAGTAGGAACTCCTTCTGGGACCTGTAGCCCTGCCTGCAGCTGTCTTTTGGGCTGGCAGGAACTCCTTCTGGATGCAGGTGCCATGCTTCCCACCACATGCTTGAGCAGCAAGAATATCACCTGAATGCCCTTCCTCCGTATTTTCTTTTTTTTTTGTTATTCTGCTTTTTCTTCATGCTTTTTTCCTTCATTTTTTTTCTTTTCTTTTGCATCACTGATTCTTGTTTTCTTTTCTTTTTCTTGTGCCCTTTTTTCTTTTCTTCTTTTTCTCTTTCCTTTTTCCCAATCCTTGTTTTACTTTTGTCATTTTATTTTCTCTTTACTATTATTTTTCTCACGCTTTTTTTGTTTTTTCAGCCTCCACACATTTTGATTGTTTTTCTTTTTTCTTTTTTAATTGTTTTTCTTTATTTTATTTTTCCATTTGTTGTTTGTAGATGCTGTTTGTGCTTTCTGTTCTCTCATTTTTATTTTCTTTTATTATTATATTTCATTCCAAACCAGGCAGGGGACAACTATTCCCATATGGCCCAAACACATCCACAACTCCCATAGCCCATGTACTGTGTGAAGGCCACCACCTGTTTCTGCACAAACTGATCAGTGCTAGCCAGTGGCCATTACTAGCTCAAATTTCCCTCAACTACTGTCCATGACCAGCAAACAGAGATTTGTGTACACATTCCCATCCTCTATCTCAACCACCAGGAGACATGTGATGAATGACTAAGTGCTGCCAAACTAGTGAAATAGAGTAAGTAGCTCACCAGCTCTGCTTACCCAGATATGTCAAAACAAACAAACAAGCAAACAAACAAACAAAAACAAAACAAAACAAAAAACATGAGTGAATCATACCATCATTCAATCACCAATTAAATACAAATAAGACAGCATCACAATGTCTAAGAGAAAATGGACAATCCCAAGTCACACAGTGAAGCAACACACAGTAGTACAAACAAGGGACCAAAATACAGAGCCAGAAAACATATCTGAGGAAGAAGTGGCCTTAGAACTACATGCTAAGAATACAGAAAAATTATATTTTATATGTACCTTAAATATATTGAAAAACATCAAGGAAAACATTGACAAAATTAAGGAAAATATAGGCAACATTCTAGAAGAAGTTAGGAAAACAATATGAGAGCAAAGTGACAAGATAAGTGAAAAACTAAAAAGTAAACAAGAACAGGAGATAGAAATCCAGGAGATTAATACTAAGATTTTAGAAATAAATAACATAGAAAAGGGGCAAAAGAGTATAATTAAATCAATGTTGTTGTTGTTATTTGCCGTCGAGTCGGCCCCGACTCATAGCGACCCCTCCTTGGGTTTCTGAGGCAGTATCACTACGGAAGTAGGATTGCCCAACCTTCCTTCCGAGGAGTGGCTGGTGGGTTTGAACCGCCAGCCTTCTGGTTAGCAGTCAAGTGCCTTAGCCACTATGCTACAAGAGCTCCCAATTAAATCAATAGAAGGCAGAATTAGTAAAATATAAGATAAATTTCTGAATACTGCTTTGCTAATGGGACAATCGGGGGGTGGGGAAGAAGAAGAAACCTAAGATTTATGAATAACACCATCAAAAAGAATAGCTTATCTGTTATCAAAATTCCAGAACCAGAAGAGATTACAAAAAAAAAAAAAAAAAAATACACAGAAAACTGTCAAAAATTTGTTGGAAGATAACCTCCCTAACATGATAAATGACTAGAAAATATGCGTTCAAGAGATTCAATAAACCTCAGACAGGATGGATTCAAAGGAAAATCACCAAGACATATCATAATGAAACTTTCCAAAACCAAATACAAAAAAGAACATGAAAGCAGCTAAGGAGAAATGAGAATTTACCTACAAAGGGTGAACAGTGAGAAAAATCTCTAATTTCTTGGCAGAAACCATGCAGGAGAGAAGGCAATGGGATTATATATATAAAACATGAAAAGAAAAAATTGTCAACCAATGATTATACACCTAACAAAACCATCCTTCAACTATGATGGCAAAATTAAGACATTTCAGATAAATAGAAAGGAAACACCAACCTTACAAAAAATGCTGTAGGGAGTCTTTCAGACAGAGAATCCACAACAGAAAACAACAATATATGATTAACACACATGACAACCTAATGTAGAAGCCAACCCAGATGTAGAGGTATCTAGGTTACAGATATAGAATTATCCAAAATAAAATAAACTCATAAGACTAGTTTGGCACTAGTCTTTGTTATTTCATACAGCTCTAACAGAAATACCGCAAGTGGATCCTTTAACAAACAGTTTATTCTTTTACAGTTTTGGAGTCTGGAAGTCCAAATTCAAAGTGTCAGGCCCTAGAGATTGGGTGAAAGCCCCTTGACATTAGGTTTCAGCTATGTCTCTTGCTCCTGGCCCACTGAAGCTGGAGACTTTTTTCACTCAGGCAGCTGCTGGCTCCTGAGGATGACAAACCCAAGGTCAACAAGTGAAAAGGCACATTCCCAATATTACCAAACCACATAGCAGGCTACTGATTCAAGTCCCTTAAAAGTCCCAAGATCGACAGACAACATGGCAGGCTGCTGAACAATGACTCAAGTACACGCAGGATTCCAACATGCCAAAAGCTCCAGGCTGTTCCCAAAGCTTCTTCTTATACTGTGGAATCAGACCACACCCCTAAAGCAGCTACTCAGCTGATTGTGGTACATTCCACCATGGAGTTGATTGCCAGTCTCATCATCAACTGCCCAGCCATTCAACCAGGCTCAGCCAAGTTGACACACAACCTTAACTGCACAACTGAAAAGAGGGAAAAAGAGACATCAATTTTTAAATGAGGACAATTTCAAACAAAAACAGGAATAGTAGTGTAGTCACAGAACTTCCAAATGGAGAGAAAATCAAGATGATTTCAAAATAGAACTGACTGCTTAAAACTTGGGAAGAAAATAATAAATCATGGGGTAACTACTCACTGCTGTTGAGTCTATTCAACTCATTGCAACACCTCTTTGGGTTTCTGAGGTGGTATCTCTATGGAAGTAGGTTACTCAATCTTCCATGTGAGGAATGGCTGGTGGGTTTGATCCACCAGCCTTCTGGTTAGCAGTTAAATACCTTAGCACTACAACAAAACACCTCATCAAAATAAAAAAGAGGAATGGTATAAATATTCAGCAACACTAAAACAATACCAATGAAGGCAACAATAAAAAATATTCATAAACAAAATGAAATAAGCACAGAAAATTATATGGAACGATGAAATCAGCAATATTATAAATAAATAAATAAAATCACAGCAATTAATTCATATTTGTTGACACTTACACTGAATATAAATGGATTAAATGTTCCAATAAAAGATGTAGAGTTGCAGAAAGAATAAGAAAAACATTACCCATCTATATGCTCTCTACAGGGAACACAATTTAGACACAAGATAAAACTTGATTAAAAATCAAAGGTTGGAATAACATATATCAAGGAAATGGCAATCAAATATATCAAGCAATAATAATTTCTGATAAAGTATACTTTAAGATGGAAACCACCATAACAAAAATGGAAATACAATACAAAATGATTAAAGGATCAATCAAACAAGAGGACATACCCAAATAAGTATCTATACACTCAAAGAAAGACCCCTAAAATACGTAAATCATACTTTGTAATAGAATTGAAAAAGAGAAATACACAACTTCATAGTAATAGTGGGAAACTTTAATTCACCACTTTCAATAAAAAATAGAACTAGAAAGAAACTCAATGAAGACACAGAAGACCTAAATAATATATTCAACCAACAGGACCTTATAGAAATATACAGAGCAGTTCACCTAAAAACAGTATAATATATTTTCTTGTCTAATGTACATGGGACATTCTCTAGACTAGACTTTATGTTATTCCACAAAGAAAGCCTAGTAATCTTTAAAAAAATAAATAAATAAAAAAAAATACCGAAAAGCAGCTACTCAGATAACAATGCTATAAAATTAAAAATCAAATGTAGGGGGAAAATGTAGAAATGGAGTACCACCTTCTATCAAAACTACTGGGAAAGGAAGAAAGAAAAACGCAAATTAAAAAAAATAAAATCCTTGATTTAAATGAGAATGAAAACATAGTACATTAAAATCTTTGGAACAGAGCAAAAGCAGTACTCATAGGGTGGACAATTTATACCAATAAATGCACACATCAAATAAGAAGAAAGAGTTAAAATTGACACCTTAACTTTACATCTCCAACAATTAGAGAAAGAGCACCAAAAAAAAAAAAAACCTGCAGTCACCAGAAGAAAAGAAATAATGAACATTAGAGCAGAAATAAATGAAACAGGAAACAGAAAAAAACAATAGAAAAAAGAAAAAAATTAAAAAGACTAGAAGTCTTTTTTTTTTTTAATTAATAGACAAACCATTTACAAATTTAACAAATGATAAGAAGAAGAAGATTCAAATAATACAAATAAGAAATGGAATGGGGGATAGCACAACAGAACCAACAAAAATAAAAAGGATGATATCAAGATATTATGAAGAATTGTACTCCAAAATATTTGAAAGCTTAGAAGAAATGGACAGGTTTCTAGAGACCCGTGATCTACCTAACCCAACACAGACTGAATTAAAAAATATGAATTGGCCCACAGCAAATGAAGAAATTGAATAGATGGTTTAAAAAAAAAAAAAAAAAAAACCTGCCAACAATAAATGTCCTCTTCCAGATGGCTTCCATGGTGAATTCTACCATAATTCTATCATACTTTCAATGAAGACCTGACACCAAATATACTCAAACTATTCCAGAATATAAAAGAGGAGGGAATGCTTTTGAATTTATTTTATGAAGCATGCATAACCCAGGCATCAAAATCAGGCACAGGCACTATTGAAAAAAAAATTGTAGATCAATATCCCTCATGAACATGTATGCAAAAATTATCAACAAAATCCTAGGCAATAGATGCCAACAACATAACAAAAAATAATAGTAATACATCATGAACAAGTAGGATTCCTAACAGGTATGTGATGAAGGCTTGACATTAGTAAACGTCAACGTAATTCATCACATAAATAAGACAAAGGGAAAGAACCACATGATCATATCAATCAACAATAACAATAAAAAAAGGCATTTGACAAAACCCAGCATCCATTCCTAATAAGAATGCTAAAACAGTAAGAATATAATGGAAATTCCTCACCATAATTAAGGAGGTGCATACAAAATTAATGCCCAACAGTGTTCTCATTGTGGAGAGATTGAAAGCATTCCCATCATGAAGGGGTTGCAAACAAGGATACCTTCTATCACCACTTCTATTGAATATTGTGTTAGAAGACCTTGATAAAGCAGTCAAGAAAGAGAAATTAAAAGCATCCAAACTGCAAAGAAATATAACTATCTGTAATGCAGAAGATATGATCTTATATATAAAAAATTTCAAAGACACAGTAATAAAATTACTGGAACTAATTGATTGTCGTTGTTGTTCTTAGATACCAACTCATGGTGACCCCGTGTACAATAGAATGAAATACTGCCTGGTCCTGTGCCAGCCTCACAATACCTGCCATACCTGAGGCCATCATTGCAGCCACTGTGTCAATCCATCTCATTGAGGACCTTCCCTTTTTTAGTTGACCCTCCGCTTTACCAAGCATGATATCCTTCTCCAGGGAATGGTCCTTTCTTACAACATGACCAAAGTAAGAGAGACTAAGTCTGGCCATTCTCCCTTCCAAGGGGCGTTCTGGCTGCACTTCTTCAGGACAGATTTGTTAGTTCTTCTGGCAGACTCTGCTACCTTCAGTATTCTTCACCAATACCACAACTCAAAAGTATCATCTCCTCTTCAGTCTTTCTTATTCATTGCTCTGCTTTCACATATATATGAGGCGATTGAAAATACCATGGTTTGAGGTAGTTGTACCTTAGTCTTCAAAGAGACATCTTTGCTCTTTATCACTTGAAAGAAGTCTTTTGCAGCAGATTTTCTCAGTGCAATACTTCATCTGATTTCTTGAATGCTGCTTCCATTGGTGTTGATTGTAGAACCAAATAATATGAAATCTTTGACAACTTCAATCTTTTCTCAATTTATTGTGATATTGCTTATTGGTCCAGTTGTGGGGATCTTTATTTTCCTTATGCTGAGATGTAATCCATATTGCAAACTGTAGTCTTTAATCTTCATCATAAGTACATCAAGCCATCTTCACTTTCAGCAAGCAAAGTTGTGTCATCTGCATATCTTATTAGTCTTCCCCCAATCCTGATGCCACACTCCTCTTCATATAGTCCAGTTTCTCAGATTATTTGCTCAGCAAACAGATTGACTAAGTATGGTGAAAGGATAAGGATATAACCCTGGCACACTACCTTCCTGATTTTAAACCATGCAGTAACCCCTTGTTCTCTTTTAACAACAGCCTCCTGGTCGATATACAGTTTCCTCATGAATACAATTAAGTATTCTGGAATTCTTGTTCTTTTCAATGCTATCCCTTTTTTTTGTGTGGGGGGGGATCCACACAGTCAAATGCTTTTGGATAGTCAATAAAACACAAGTGAACATCTTTCTGATATTCTTTGCTTTCAGCCAATATTTATCTGACATCAGCAATGATAGCCCTCATTCCATGCACTCTTCTGAGCCCAGCTTGCATTTCTGGAAGTTCTCTGTCAATATAACTCTGTAACCCCACTTTTTTTTTTTTTTAATTATCTTCAGCAAGAATTTATTTGCATATTATGTTGTTCAAAATTTCCACATTCTGTTGGACCACCTTTCTTTGGAATGAGTACAAATATGGATCTCAAATCAGTTGGCAAGGTAGCTGTCTTCCAAATTTTTTGGCATAAACAAATGAGTGCTTCCAGCGAGACATCCATTTGGTGAAACATCTCATTGGATATTCTGTCAACTTCTGGACCCCTGTCTTTGGCCATTTCCTTCAGTTCAGCTTGGACTTCTTTCAATACCTTTGGCTCTTGATCATATGCTGCCTCCTGAAATAGTTG
>NW_006921591.1:33254702-33256644 GCF_000298275.1 Orycteropus afer afer
GGCCAGACTTGTCTCACCTATTTTGGTCATGTTGTAAGAAGGGACCATTCCCTGGAGAAGGATGTCATGCTTGGTAAGGTGGAGGGTCAACGAAAGAGGGGGAGGCCTTCAACGAGATGGATTGACACGGTGGCTGTGGTGATGTGGTTAAGTATAGCAGGGATTGTGGGGCTTTTGCGGGATCAGGCAGTGTTTCGTTCTGCTGTGCACGGGGTCGCTATGAGTTGGAAATGACTCAACGGCACTTAACAACAACAACAAATCCTTTTCTCTAGAGATCTCTAATGTAAGGGAGGGCACATTGCACACAGAAGAACAGGGTTCCAAATATGGTGGAAATTGAAGGTCAAAAGTGAATGGGAAAACATTTTTTTAAGTGGTGGGACAAAAAACTGAAAAATACAGAATTTAATATTTATCAAAATGTACTGTCTTAGTTTCTTAGTGCTGGTATAACAAATATACGAGTATTAACAAATCTGTGGCTTTAACAAATAGAAATTTATTTAATTAATTTAGTTTTTTGATAGGAAGCAAAAGTCTGAATTCAAGGCACCAACTGTAAAGAAATAATTATTTTGCTCTTTGTTGGCTCTGGAGGAAGGCATGACATCCTTCTCCAGGGAATGGTCCCTTCTTACAGCTCATGTTCCTCAATTCCTTGGCAATATTCATGTAGTGGAGTATGTATCTTCCCTCACTTGCACTTCCTTTATTCTTTGTCTAATCTGCTCCTTTATATCTGAATGATTGGTTCAAGACACATGTTACACTGATATGGACTCATTAACATTACAAAAACCCCTAATCCCAAATGGAATTTGTATGGAGGGCATTTTCAGTTAGCCTGCTGATCACAATTCACCCACACTTGCCCATTTCTTAAAACTAGGTAGACTCATTTTTCTACTCCCCTCTTGGCACCAACTACTTGGAAGAAGTCACAGAGTTGCAATCCACATCCTTTCATTAAGCATGAATCCACTCTTCCTCCAGAGAAAGGAGCCCTGGTGGCAGCAGACTGGGTCAAACTATCCATCATGTCCTCTACACAGTAACTTTCCTCACATTAGAAATAGAAACTAGGGACCAGATATAAAGAGAATGTCTGGGCCTTTGGTCAAAGTCCTTACTTTCCAGCACAAAAGATCCATATAAGACTCCATAATGTCTCTTCAGGACCAAGCTGGCCTATTCTAGGGAATTGTCCATGTTGTTCTGGAATCTCTGCTTTGGTCTTTGTGCTTTGAAAGTATTAAACAGAGCTGCTTGAAAAAAGAGTATTTTTTTCTTATCATTCACTTCATTGGCAATCTGCAAACTAAACACATGAATCCTCAGATAAAAGTGGAATTTGCACTTAGACTGATTTTCAGTCTTTTTTTCTCTATTCTCTCTTACATCAAGTACGATTGATTAAAGTTTCACATTGTAGTATTACAGCCACAAGTATAGGGCCAAGGATTTGTAACACATATTTTTTTGACACAATTCAATCCATAAAAATTACCTTGAAAAAATGAGTTTTAATGAAAAGATATTTTGAGATAAGTATACATTTATGTATGTAAATGTATAAATGCAAACATGAACAGAAAAAAAAATGGTAAATGAAGTTATTCAGACTAAGTGGAATAACATCCCATGAGAAATGAAATCTACAGGGAAAAAGGAAGTAGTGTTTGTAGGTAACTATATTTTCTCTAAATACACATATAAGTTAAAGATACATATTGCAATCTCCAGTGCAACTACTAAACAAATAATTATCATACAAATATAAAAAAAAGAAAGAAAGCAAAGAAACAAACAAATAAATAAATAAAATAAACACAGTTGCTGTTAATTTGTCTATGATTCACAGTGACCAAATGTGTGTCAGAGTAGAAAGATCATCCACACATTTTACAATGGCTGATTTTTGGGAAGTAGATCACCATAT
>NW_006921591.1:33258180-33261099 GCF_000298275.1 Orycteropus afer afer
AATTGAAAGAAGGCATGGAAATATAAAGGTACAAAACATTGATTGATAAACAAACAGCAAAACTGTAGAATTAAACCTAACATTCAATATTACATTAAATGTAACTCATTTAAACACTCCAGTGAAAAGGTAACGATTGAATAGACAAGATTTTTTTTTTAAATGTAAGATCTATCTCTACTCTGATTATATGAAATAAACTTGAAATACAAAGACACAGACATATTGAAGTGAAAGAAAGAAAAAATATATATATATATAATTTAAACAATAAATGTAAAGAACTAGTGTGACAAATGAGCATCAAAGTAAATTTTCAAACAAAGATTAGTATCAGAGATAAGTGGGATTTTTTATAATAAAAGAGGAATCAATTATTTAGGAAAAATAACATGGTAATTTTGTGTGAGTATAGTAACAGATGAAAATAAATAAAGTAAAAACTGAGGAAAAGGAGAAAATAGTGAAATTCAGAAGTATAGTACACAATGGTTAAACAAACCCTGGGACATATACATAATGTTCCATTATGCAATGTTAAACCACAATGATGAATCTGTAAAATATCTAATAACATGGATGAACTTAGAGCCCATTACACTGAGTGAAATTTGTCAATCACAAAACAACATATATTGTATGAGGCCACTATTGTAAAATGTCAAGAAAATGGCATTTTACAATACTGGTTGGATGGACAACTGAAGGCTTCTCATGTTCCAATATTTGATTATTCTAGCAACCATACCTCAGTAATTAATAGAATTTTTTTTTTTTTAAAGTAAGAATATAGGGTGCTCTGGGGCCACAATGACTAAATCATTTGTCTATTAACCAAAAGGTCCACAGTTCAAACTAACCAGCCACTCCATGGGAGAAAGATGAGGCAATCTGCTTCTGTAAAGATTTATATCCTTGGAAACCATATGGGGGAGTTCTATTCTGTCCCATAGGGTCACTATGAGTAAGAATCAACTGGATGGCAGTGGGTAGGGTATGGATATAAAATCATTGTTAATCAAATTGTCATAATTAACATAGAAAATTTGTCTACAGCTGGTTTCTGTAGAGGAGCAAATCCAATGAAGTATGCCTATATAAACTTACACAGAACGCTTTGTTTTAAGACAGTGACCCATGCAATTTTGGAGGCTGGCAAATCCCAGATCTATGGGTGCTAAAGGGGCAGGAAGGCCACATCTTCTGACCTACTATAATCCCACAAGAGGAAGACAGAATCACTATAAATAGCCCAAGGCCTACTCCTGTGATCTCAGACATGCTGCCTCCCTCCAGCCCTTTCACCAAGCCTGACACCAACCTTTCCTCCTGCAGAAACCACCACATCTTTGCTGGGTTCAATAATTTGCTGTGGTGACCACACAGAACTCATATATTTATTAGGTTTATTAGGGAAGCACCAGGCTACAATTCAAGTTCAGGAAAACACTCAGTCTCTTTCAGCCTGCCATTTCTCAGACAACAGCCTCTTTCAGTCTCTCTCCCAGCAGCACATGTCTCTCAAGGAGTGTGTTTCTCTCAGCAGCATATCAGTCTCAGCCAGCAGTCAGAGAGACTTCTTCTGCCTTTAGAAAGGCTCCTTTTGAGCCTAACAGAGTGACCACTAACCAATCTCAACATCAGAATTCTATACACCTGAGAGAGAGCAAACTTCCCAGAAAATTTCGTTGTGCTGCTTCCAACAGAAATACCCCAGGTGGATAACTTTAACAATCAGGATCTACTCAGTTGCTTACAGAAAATTCCACCAAGGAGTTTACAAAAACTTAGGGCTAGAAAAGTCACACTATGTAATTTACTACACTGCAATGTGTCACCCAGAAAACTGGAGGCTTCTCTTGATTCATGTAGTTGCAAAGGCTGATGAACCCACAATCTGCAGGTTAGGTGGACAACTGAAGGCTTCTCATGTCCCAATAAATGGAGGTCAGAATATGGAGAAACAAATGCAGGATGGAGAGAAATCATTAGCTTTGCTGGAACATTCCTATACAGAGCATGCAGTCCACACTTCCAAGGAAACTTCCCATCCAACTGATTGGTTGCTTACATCAGACCAAAAAACAGCAGATGATTATCACTGAGAATCAAATCACTTAGAATATGGCCTAGAAAAGTTGCCACACACTCTATCAACTTAGCACCTGTACATATATCCTTAAGCAATACATAATGCCTATTTAAAGACAATTATAAAGTCATAACTGCAGCTTAATAAGACTAACATGCATACAACCCAAAACCACAAACGCTGTTTACATCTTATATTTTATGAGTAACAAGGGGTAAGGAAGGTACAAAAAAATTTACTATAGGCACATATCTATGTACACACAGGAGCTCTATTGGCATAATTGTTAAAACATTTGTCTGGTAACCAAAAGGGGAAGAGATGAGACACTCTGCTTCCATAAAGATTTAAAGTTTTAGAAAGCCTATGGGGCAGTTCTCCTCTGTCCTGTATGGTCTCTCTGAGTTAAAATCAACTTGATGGAAGTGGGTTGGGAGTATGTACACATAAATAGCAAAATAAGGAGGAAATAATCATAACCTTTATAGTCTTCATTTCTGAAACTGTTCACATGGTCATAGTTTAAGTACTTTTTTCCACAACCCATTCCATATTCCCTTTACACTCAGCAAGTGCCTCAACTGGTTGTGGTTTCTTGCCTGGGGGAAAGGAGTGACACAATCCTTTACTCATGAGGGATCTGGGCCATTTGTAGTCATGTTGGAATTTGGTTGCTATAATTTTCCAATGACTTTAATCACAGTACCTGATAATACTAAGAGATATTGTAAGGGAGTGGCCAACAAACATATGAAGAAATGCTCACGATCATTAGCTATTAGAGAGATGCAAATCAAAACAACAATGAGATACCATCTTGCTCCAGC
>NW_006921591.1:33262761-33279000 GCF_000298275.1 Orycteropus afer afer
AAAAAAAAAAAAAAAAAGAGATATTGTAAGGGATCTCCTGTATTCCAGACATATTCTTCTTTACCTTTATTATGTAATATTAGTCCAGTTCCCCTTCAGTAATCAAAATGAATCACATCAGTTAATATGGTGACTCTCTTTTTTGACTGTTGATCCAGAGGCATAAGGAGTCCAAAGGACCAGGTGGCATTCTTAACATACTGTTCAATGGAATCAGTGCTGTCTCATGGTGGGAGTATTCCTTCCTTTGGATATAAGACCTCTAGACTTGAAGGTCATAGGGTATTGGTGACAAGAAGTAAAAATTTATGAGGCATCCAGTAGGGGTGATAGTGTGTGGCACCACTCTCATTTCAACTCTTTGATTTCTGGACCTAAGATTCCTGAATATAAGAGGAATATCACTATATATTGAGTACTAGTTTACAGCATATACAACCTCTTGGAGAACATGGCTCCAATCCTGCAAGGTATTAACATGTAGCTGGAATAGAAACTGTGTCTTTAGAAGGCAATTCTATCATTCTATAGAGCCAGCTGCTGATAAGACCAGTGAATTCCATGACACAGGCCCATTTTCACACTTCATTTGTTGTGAAGTGGGTTCTTTGTTCTGGGGTAATGTTTTATGGGATAACATGTTTGTCAAAAATTATTTGGAGAAGGCTTCCAAGTAAAATGGTTGAATAAGCAGACAAACTACACAAACCATCTTCAAGAAAAAACAAAACAAAACAAACAAACAAAAAAAAAAAAACAATTGCTCGAGATAAAGAATATAATCTTGGACCCCTGAGCTTTGAAAGGAAGTATACAGAAGTGGATTAGACACCAAGTAGTGGAAAAACCTGAATGAAAACAGTGAGTATGGAGAAGGTCAGAGCTCTGGACTGTTAGCTATCCTGATCCCAACAAAAGCCTGAATATTTCCAAATGGTGTTGGGACCTGAGAATTGATCTAAAGCTCAGCCGTGGTCACCAAGGGCTGCAGGGATGACTCTTCTGGTGACCAATGACTAGGAAGGGAAACAGCAAGGAGGGAGAAAACCTGAGCTATGGACTTTATGCTGTTTGGAAGGTGCCATCATTTTGAATGTTTACAAGCCGTGGCCATTTTGGATCTTTAAAGTGACAGCATTTCTCATTTGGATTCCAGGGACCAGCCAATCCTCAGAAAGAAGATTGGGCAATCTACTTCAGTAGAGATACAAGCTTGGAAACCCAAGGAGGGGTCACTATGAGTTGGAAAAAGACTCGATGGCAGTGAGTTTGTTCTTTTGTTTTGTTTGGTTTTCAGAATAGGCTCTGTTTGCCAAGGATGACAGGGACATATGGGAGGCTGATAATGAGAAAGGACACAGGTAGTGATTGTATAAATCCTGCCAACCAGTGAATTGAGGAACACAATACCATGTTTACTTAGATAACATACCAACAAATCAAAGAAAATTAAAATCTTGGACAAGTCACTCCAACATACAATAACCAATTAAATATAAACACAAAAATGTCACAATGCCTCAGAGACAACAGAGCATCACAGTCTACACAAAGAAGCAAGGTAAGGCAGGAGAAACAAGGGACCAGGATATAGACCGAAAACACAACACTGAAGAAGACACAACATTGGAACTCCCTGATAAGGAATTCAAAAAGGATTATATTTAAGTACCTTCAATGAATTGAGAGACAGATCAAGGAAAACATTGACAAAATTGAGGAAAACACACAGGAAACCCTAGAACAGTTTTGAAACACAATACAAGAACAAAATGACAAAATAAATGAAAAATTGGAAACGATACAAAATCTACAAATAGAAATCCATAAGATTAATACTAAATTTTCAGAAATAGATAACATAGAAAAAAAAATTGACGTGTATCTGTTTACTTTTGTGTATTTCACTGTACATGAATTATATTTCAATAAACTTTATTTTTTTAAGCTATTGTGTGAGTCCACAGATGGTAGTTTTTGCAGAAGCTTTGCATGCAGGGAAGATATATCCATATTCAGAGTAATTGTCTATTCCAATAAAAACAAACACTGCCCTTTCCAGGATGGAAGTAGCCAATGTAATCAACAAGCCACCAGGTTGCTGATTAATTCATCACCCCTGGGAAAGGTGCCAAATGGAGGACTATGTTTTGGTCTATGCTGCTTGCAGAATGGGCACTCAACAGTAACTGTCACCAAGCTGGCCTTGATGAGCAGAAGTTCTTATTACTGAGCCTATGTATAACTTCCATTCTTTGCAGCATTGCCATTTTGTACTTTAGACATCAGTCAACGACAGGACTCACTGGGGAAAGAGGGTGAGTAATCTCACAGAACACAACATCTTATTCACTGCTTGTTGCTCTTGTTAGGTGCCATCAAGTTGGCTCTGACTCATAGAGACACTTTGTACAACAGAATGAAACACTGCCTGGTCCTCTGCTCTCCGTACAATCATTGCTATGCTTGAGCCCATCGCTGTAGCCACTGTGTCAATTCATTTCATTGAGAATCTTCCTGTTTACCATTGACTTTCTACTTTAAGGAACTCTGGTAGTATAGTGGTTAAGGAATTTGGCTGCTAACCAGAAGGTCAGTGATTTGAACCCACCAGACACTTCACTGAAAAAATATTGGGCAGTCTCCTTCTATAAAGACTTACAGCTTTGGAAACCCAATGGGGTGTCTTTATGATCTGGAATTACCTCAATGGCAGTAAATATGGTTTTAGTTTTCTCCTACTTTACCAAGTATGATATGCATCTTCCGGGAATGGTCCCTTCTGAAAACATAACCAAAATAGGTGAGATGAAGTCTGGCCATTCTCGTTTCCAAGGAGCACTCCAGCTGCAGTTCTTCCAGATTTGTTCATTCTTCTCGTAGTCCATGATATTTTCACTGTTCTTCACAAATAGTACAATTCAAAAGTATCACATTTTCATCAGTCTCCCTTATTCATTGTCCAGCTTTACCATGCATATGAGAACATACAATGGCTTCAATTAAGGTGCACCTTTGTCTTCAGAGTGACGTCTTTGTTCCTTCATACTTTAAAGAGGTATTTGTAGCTTATTTTACAGTTCAACAATCTAAGTTTCTCCCATTAGATGTTATAAGATAAAAATCAAATTAAACTAATGCTAAGTATAAGAAAAGAAATAATAAATAGAGCAGAAATCAATGAAATAGAAAACAAACAACAGAAAAATTAATAGAACCTGAAATTGGATTGTCTGAAAATAAAATTGATAACTTTCTAGTAAAGTTGATCAAAAATAAAAAAGAGAAAAAAACAAAGTATTAATATCTGACATAAATTGGACAATGTATCTACATTCATTAAAAGATATCATGAATTGTCATGAAACATTTAATTGAATTTGACAGTTCAGATAATGGGCAGATTACTTAAGTAATCTAAGTTACCTAAACAGATAGGATGAATTAAAAAATTTGAAAAATCTTGTATTTGACAAAGAAAGTGAATCCTCCTTTCCACAAAAATAACATCAAAATATTACACTTGTAAATTCTATTAAAATTTTAAGGATGAAATAATTCTAACCCTAAACAAATTCTTCTCAATTTATTTTTTTCTGGTAATGGATATGAACAAGCATAACCACAGTGCCAAAGCCTGAAAAGTCATTATTTATAAAAAAGGAAAATTACACAGTAGTATATCTCTTCAGTTTAAGGGACAAAAAAAAAAAAAAAAAAACTTTAGCAAACACTAGTGAACATATCCAGCAATACAAATACTGTGAAGAAAGAAGTAAAACTACTTATTCGCAAATGACATGATTGGGGATATATAAAACACCATGAAACCTACCAAAAATTAACTCCAAAAACAAAATCAAAAACTCTGAAATTAATAAATGAGTTTCTCAATATTATCAGATACAGTCAATACATAAAACATATAAATTATATTTCTATATACTAGCAATGAATAAAGGAGCTCTGGTATCATAGTGCCTAAGACACTTGACTGCTAACCAGAAGGCTGGGGTTCAAACTCACTGGCTACTCCACAGAAGGAAGGTCGGGCAATCTACCTCAGTAGTGATACCACCACGGAAATCCAAGGAGGGGTCAGTATGAGTCAGGTCCCACTTGTCAGCAAATAACAACAACAACAACAACAGCAACAAATAATTAGAGACTGCAATAGAATATAATCATTTAAAACTGAATCAGAAAACTGAACAAAAGATGCGCAAGATTGCTGCACTCATAACTACATAATATTACTACTTGTTGTTGTTATGTACTGTTGAGTTGGACCCACTCATAGCGACCCCTCCTTGGGTTTCTGAGGTGGTATCACTATAGAATTAGATTGCTTAACCTTCCTTCTGAGGAGTGGCCAGTGGGTTTGAACCACCAGCCTTCTGGTTAGCAGTCAAGTGCCTTAGGCACTATGCTACCAGAACTCCTAATAATACTAGAAGGATGAGGAAAGAAGATCCAAGGAAAAGATCATACCATATTTCTGAATTGGAATACTCAGTATTTAAAAAGTATGAATTTTGCTTAAAGGAATCTATATCAGGAACAGACAAACTATGGCCCACAGACCAAATTAATATTTTCCCTGTTTTTCTAGGGCCCATAAGCTAAAAATAATTTTATATTTTTAAATAATTGAAAAAAAATATTTGAAAGAATCCATATGTGGACTTCAAAGTCTAAATTATTTACTGTAAGACCATTTATGGGAAATAAAAATGTTGGTCTCTGATCTATGTTGTTGTTGTTGTTGTTATGTGCTGTCAAGTCAGTCCTGATTCATAGTGACGCCTCCTTGGGTTTCAGAGCAGAATCACTATGAAGTAATGGTCCAACCTTCCTTCCGAGTAGTGGCTGGTGTGTTTGAACTGCCAGCTTTCTGGTTAGCAGTCAAGTGACTTAGGCACTTACACTACCAGAGCTCCTCTCTGATCTATACCATAGAGTAAATGAAATAAAAATTTATTTATATAAATTATATAAAATAAGCATAGTCAACAATTTAAGGAGCTTGTGCACCCCAGTGGTTAAGGTATTCAACTGCTAACCAACAGTTTGGTGGTTAGGACCCACTAGCTGCTTCATAGAAGAAACATGAGATAGTCTGCTTCCTAAGGATGTACAGCCTTGGAGAACCAATGAGGCAATTCTACTCTGTTCCACAGAATCACTATGAATCAGAATAGACTCAATGGCAGTGGCATAATCAAGAATTTATATGAAGATGCTTTTTGTAGAAATTAGTAAGTAGATTCTGAAATATATATGAAAAGGCAAAGGTCTCAGAAGAGCCAAAACAATCTTGGAAAAAAAACATCAAAAGATTAACACCACTGGCTCTCAAGATATTCTAAAAGTAACAGTAATGTGTTGTTGTTGTTCTGTGCCATCGAGTTGGACCTGACTCATAGCGACCCCTCCTTGGGTTTCCGAGGCAGTATCACTATGGAAGTAGATTGCCCCATCTTCCTTCCAAGAAGTGGCTGATGGGTTTGAACCATCAGCCTTCTGGTTAGCCGTCAAGTGCCTTAGGTACTACGTTACCAGAACTCCTGAACAGTAATGTAGATAGTGTAATACAGGCATAAAGATAGACAAACAGGTCCATGGAATAGAACAGAGTTTATTTCTAAACTCAGTTGAGTTTTGTTTTTTTTCTCTTTTCTTCTATTTTTTACATTGGAAAACTGATTAAATTGGGAAAAGATTGTGGTAGATCAACTAGATAAATGTACATAACAATTTTAACTTTTACCCAGTCATCACACTAAAAATAGAAATTATTTCAAGATAAATCATATCCTAAAGTAAAACTAAATCCACAAAGCTTCTTCATGAAAACATAAGAGAATAAATTTACAACTTCAAAGTAAGTGTAATCACATTAAAAGACACAAAAATATGTAGTTGTGAAAACAGAAAAATAAATTTATCTTTGGATTTCAACAAACTACAAACCATCTGCACAAAAGACATAAAATGAAATGCGTGGTAAGACACAGACTTGGAGGAAATATGTATAATACTTATAGATAGCAGAATTTGTATCCAAAATATACAGTGAATTCCCATTATTTAACAATAAAGAGAGAAATTTTTCAAATGAGAAAACATATATGAAAACACACTTCAGAAAAGAATGTATCGGAAAGGCCAATAAGCACATGAAAAGATGCTAAATGTCATTTGTTGATTCATTTTTAGGAGCTGTTGAGCTGGCTTCTAATCAGTAACTCTATGTACAACAGACCAAACATTGCCCAGTTATGCATCATTTTCACAATCCTTGCTGTGCTTGAGTTGATCATTAAAACCACTGTATCAATCCATCTTGTTGAAGATCTATCTTCTGCTTTCTCAATGACCCTCTACCTTACCAAACATTATATCCTTCTCCAGGGAATTTTCCCTTCTGACAACATGATTGTGGTAGTTAAGATTATGTGTAACCTTGGCTGGGCCTAGTTTTTCTGTGGCTGGGCAGCTGGATATAGTTATTTCCCAGTATGCTATTGGTAATCAACTCCATGGTGGAATCTGCTGTGAGCACCTGAGCCTTAGGGATGTGGTCTGTTTCTAGTACATAAGAAGACACTTTGAGAAAGGTCTTGAACTTTTTGGCATGCTTGCACCCAGCATATAGTTAAATCTTTGTTCAGCAGCCTGCCATGTTGCCTGACAATATTGGAGCTGTTTCAGGACTTGAACTAGTGGCCTGTTGTGTTGCTCGATAATCTTGGGACTGTGTCAATTTACTTGTCCACCAGTGATTATATTAGCTTTAGTAAGAAGTGGCTGCCTGAGTTAAGAAACAACTCCAGCTTTAGGGGCTGGGTGAAGGCCCCTTGACATTGAGCTTCAGCTCTTCCTCTTATTCCTGGCTCATTGGAGATATCACAGCCCTTGCCAACTTGGCACATACGTAGATCTTAATTAGGTGGCCTGAGTCTTCTAGATCATCTTAGTGGCAACCTCATCCTCTTAGCCTGGCAGGCCCTGTTCCACTGCCCCTTGAGCATGGCACCTCTGCCCCCTCACTCTTGGGCAGTGGCTATGGCCCCACGCACTGGCCCTTATGAATGGCATAGTCCAGGACCCAGTTGTTTAAGATCTGACTCTTTGAAGTAGGCTGTGGTTCTACCCCAGAGGCCATGGTCCTCCCATTTGAGGCTAAAGCAGCTCTGTTTCCCATTTCTTTGTCTCTCAGCTTCTGCTAACTTATGCCCAAAGCCAAACCACTCTGCCAAGAAGCTTCTTGCCCCAAGACACTCAGCTTTCTCTCCATGAGCTAACAAGCCTGAGACTCCATCTCATGCTGGTGTCTACCAATTAATGCCTAAAGGCAACTCACTCCATCAGGAAACAACCTGCCCAAAGGCAGGCAACTTTCTCCTCCATGGGCTGGTAAACCTGCCTTACTGTCTCATGCCAGTCTCTTGGTTCTGCTGCTGCCATCTCTCTGCTTACTGCTCTCTCTGCCAATCTCTCTGTAAGTCTCTCAGGTCAGGGATCTGAGTTCCAAAGATGCATTCCATTCTTGTGTCCACATTTCCGATATCTGTTAGAGCAGCATCACATTCTCAGTACTAAATTCTGTTTTGATTATGTAATGCCACTCTAATAGAAAATACCACAAGTGGGTGGCTTTAACAAACAAGGATTTAATCTCTTACAGTTTTGGAGGCTAGAAGTCTGAGCTCAAAGTGCCAGCTCTCAGGGCGGAGTGAAGGCTTCTCAACATTGTGCTTTAGCTCTGCCTCTTGTTCCCAGCCCACTGGAGCTGAAGGCTTTTCTTAACTCAGGTAACTTCTGGCTCCTGAGCCTGAAAAACCCATGGTCAACAAGTAAAATGGCACAGCCCCAAGATTATCAAGCAACATGGCAGGCCACTAGTTCAAGTCTAGAAACAGTCCCAAGATTGGCAGGAAACATAGCAGGCTGCTGAACAAAACTCAGCTTCATGCAGGGGCCAAACATGCCAAAAAGCTCAAGAGCTTTCTCAAAGTGTCTTTTTATATACTGGTAGCAGACCATATCCCTAAGGCTGCTATTCAACTGCTCACAGCAAATTCAACCATTACCAGTCTCACCATTGGCGATAACTACATCCAGCTGCCCAGCCACCCAAAACCCGGCCTAGCCAGTTGACATATAACCTTAAATACCACAATGACCAAAGTAGGAGAGAAGAAATCTGGCCATTCTAGCTTCCAGGGAACATTTGGCTGTACTTCTTCTGGGACAGCTTTGTTCATTCTTCTGACAATCCATGATATTTTCAGTATTCTTTGCCAACATTACAATTCAAAGCATCAAATCAAGGAGTTTTCCTTATTCATTGTTCAGCTTTCACATTCATATGAGGCAATTGAAAATACCATGACTTGAGTGAAGTGCACCTTGGTGTTTGTTACTTACACTCTAAACTGGTCCAGGGCAACACAATGTTTGTTTTTTCCAATTGTGTGTCGAAGTAAAGTGAAATCCCTGACAACTTCAATATTTTCTCCATTTATCATGTTATTGTTTATTTGTTCATCTGTGAGCATTTTGGTTTCCTTTATGTTGAGGTGTAATCCCTAGTGAAGAATGTAATTGCTAATCTTCATCAGTAAATGCTTAAAGTCTTCACTTTCAGCAAGCAAGGTTGTGTTATCTGCATATCACAGGTTATTAATGAGTCTTCCTCTAATCCTGATGCTGTGTTCTTCTTCATAAAGTCCAGCTTCTTGGATTATTTTCTCAGTATACATGTTGAATAAGTATGGTGAAAAAACACAACTCTGACATAAGCCCTTCATAATTTTTGACCATACACTATTCCCTTGTGCTTTTCAAACAACAGGCTTTTGATCTATGTACAGGTGCATCATGAGAACAATGAAATGTTCTAGAATTCTCATTATTTCCAGTGATATCCATCATTTGTTATGATTCACAATCAAATTCATTTACATAGTCAATGAAACATAGGTAAACTTCTTTTTGATATTATTTGCTTCAAGCCAAGATCCATCAGTCATCAGCAATGATATTCTTCATTCCTTATCTTCTTGTGAATCTAGCTTGAATTTGTGAAAGCTCTCTGTTTTTGAATTATCTTTAGCAACGTTGTATTTCTGTGTGATATTGTTTTGATTTCCACATTCTGTTGGATCAACTTTCTTCAGAGTGGGCACAAATATCTATCTATCTCTTCCTCTCAGCATGCCCAGTCACTTTCTTCCAAATTCCATAAAAGAGAGCCGTCAGTGCCACACCCATTTGCTAAATTTCAATGGGTATTCCACTAATTCCTGTAGCCTGTTCTTTTTTTCTTTTTCCTCCCAATTCGTTCAGTGCAGCTTGCACTTCTTTCCTCAATATCATTGGTTCTTGATCATATACTACCTCATGATAGCTCAACATCAACCAATTATTTTTGCTACTCTGTGTATTCCTTCCATGTTCTTTTGATGCTTCCTGCAACATTCAATATTCTGCAGATATAGTCTTTCAATACTATTCATGGCTTGGATTTTTTTCTTCAGTTCTTTCAGCTTGAGAAATGCTGAGCATGTTCTTCCCTTTTGATTTTTCTAACTCCAGGGCTTTGTACTTTTAATTATAATAATTGGCTTTGTCTTCCTGAGCTGCCCTTTGACATCTTCTCTTCACCTGTTTTATCTCATCACTTCTTCCATTCACTTTACCTACATTTCATTCAAGAGCAAGTTTCAGTCTCTCTGATATCCATTTTTTATCTTTGTTTCCTTTCCTGTCTTTTTAATGACTGTTTGCTTTCTTTATGTATGATATTCTTGATGGCATTCCACAACTCACCTGGTCTTTGGTCATTGGATCAAATCTATTCTTCAGATGGTCTCTAAATTCAGGTGGGATATAAACGAGGTCATAATTTGGCTTTTGTGGACTTGTTTAAATTTCCTTCAGCTTCAACTTAAATTTGCACATGAGCAAGTTCCCCACTTACACTCACAGGTATTTACCTAAGACAAATGAAAAATATAAATTGACAGATTTATTGTATAAACATATCAGTAGCAGAGAGATTAACCTCTGCAATGACAGCTCTTTTGCCCTGCTCCCCACTGAAACTGGGAAAATTCTAATAAAACAATCATTCAACAATTCTGAAATACTCCTAAGAGGAAACAGCAAGTGAAGACACACTTCTTAGGGAAGTCTATAAAATTTCTATAAGAAAGATGAGAATTTTCAAGATTTGAACAGACTACTCCCTTTCTCCCCATTTCCAGAACAGCAAAGTAGATTCTCCTTTTCAGGTCACCTAGAACACAGTAGTCTCTCTTTCTCAAGCTCCCAGACAGAGCTTGTTCCAGGGAGGAATGCATTATTTGGTGCCTGTTACTGTGGCTAAATCAGGGTGCATCCAATTAAGAAGTGCATATTCCCTTCTTCTGCTTAGCTTCCACTCATGGCCCTGCCTTGACATTGAGAGTTCTGGCACCCTGAAACCCTTGCCCTGGCCCATAAGCCAATGATTCCACAACAGAGAAAGGAAGCCAAGAGGATCCTAGGCTTTTCTGCTCAGCCCCACCCAACATTCAGCCCTTAGAGTTGAGGAGTCACTAAGACAGAAATGTGCCATTGTTTCTATGCCCATCACCAGAGTACTGGCTCAGACATTTTGCCTGTGACAGAACATGGAACATATGAAATACGAATCTAGGAAAGTTGGAAGTTATTAAAAAGGACCCTTTTATCATTAGATAATAACCCTCTTTAACTCCAGTGAAAACTTTGGTTTTAAAATCTATTTTGTTTAATATTAGTATAGCCACTCCTACTTTCCTGTAGTTTCTGCTTGTGTGTTGTTGTTGTTGTTGTCAGGTGTCATTGAGTCTGGTCTGACTCATTGCAAACCTATATACAACAGAAGGAAACACTGCCTGGTCTTGTAGTATCCTCACCTATCCTTGCTATGCTTGAGCCGATCATTGCAGCTACCTTTTCTGTCAATCCGTCTTCACGAGGGTTTTCTCCTTTCTCGTTGACCCTCTGCTTTACCAAGCATGATATCCTTCTCAAGAGAATGGTTCCTTCTGACAAAACGAACAAAGTAGGTGAGACAAACTCTGACCATTCTCTCTTTTAAAGAGCATTCTGCCTGCAAGAATGCTCATAATTTTCAGACACAAATCAATGGTATGTAAAAGGATAAGAAAAAAATGTAGTGCCTAAGGCATTTGACTGCTAACCAGAGGCTGGCAGTTCAAACCTACCAGCCAGAACAGATTTGTTTGTTGTTCTGGCAGTCATGGTATTTTCAGTATACTTCACGAACACCATAATTCAAAGGCATTGACTCTTCTTTGGTCTTCCTTTTTCATTGTCCAGCTTTCACATACCTATGAAACAATTAGAAATACCATGGCTTCAGTCCATTGCACATTAGTCTTTGCTCCTTAACACTTTAAAGAGGTCTTTTGCAGCAGACTTGCCAAGTGCAATACAAAGTTTGAATTCTTGACTGCTGCTTCCATGAGTGTTGATTGTGGGTCCAAGTAAAATGAAATCCCTGAAAACTGCAATTTTTTGTCCAGAATTTTTGTTGCTTTTACTCTGGTTGTGAGGATTTTTGTTTTATTTATGTTGAGATGTAATCCAAACTGAAGTCTTTGATCCTCATCAGTAAATGCTTCAAGTAATCTTCATTTTCAGCAAGCAAAGTTGTGTCATCTGCATATCACAGGTTGTTAAGGAGTCTGCCCCCTAATCCTAATGTCTTTGTTATAAAGTCTAGGTTCTCAGATCATTTGCTCAGCATACAAATTGAATAAGCATGGTGAAATGATACAACCCTAATGCACACCCTTCCTTGATTTTAAACCTTGTGGTATTCTGTTGTTCTATTAGAATGACAGCCTGTTGCTCTATGTACAGATTTTTGATCAGCATAATTAAGTGTTCTGGAATTCTCATTCTTTAAAATGTTATCCATAATTTATTATGATCCACACAGTGAAAAGTCTTTACATCTGTTTATATAAAACCCAAATAAAATCCAAATTCACTGTTGTCCAGTCGTTTCTGACTCATATTGCTATGGGTTCAGAAAAAAAAAATGATGACCATTATAATGTCCAGAATTTGGAACAGCTTTTATTCAGCTGGGCTGCAGGGAACTAAAGTGTTCTCTTCAAATGCAGCAGTAAGGCGTATAAAGCTTAAGACTGCAAGCAGGCAAGCAGGCATGTTACAGAAATGATAAACTACCAGGTTATTGTTTAGAGAAGATAAATGGTCAGCCTACTATCAGAGCAGAAACACACAGTCCGGAGTGAGGGTCTTCAATTCTGAGAATTTCTGTTGGCAGGATGTGGGCTCTGAATTCTGGGAATGACTACTAGCAAGGCTTTCAGGAAAAGGAAGGGGTAAGTGGGTTTCTCAGGGATGTTTGGTTAAGAAAAGGATGAGGTGAGTGGGTTTCTCAGGGGTGTTTGGTTTAGATAGCTACTGGGCTCTCTGAGAAGGTTGGGGAGAAGTAGAAATGCTGTTATGCTGGAATGCTTGTAAAATGGACTTTGCTGCAAAATGGAGTTTTAACAAATCATTATAAAATAGAGTCATCTACTTCAATATCGACTCCTCCCTGGGTTTCCGAGGCAGTATCTATAGAGAAGTAGATTGCTCAATCTTCTTTCCAAGGAGTGGCTGGTAGGTTTGAACTGCCAGCCTCTGGTTAGCAGTCAAATGCCTTAGGCACTACTTTTTTTTTATCTTTTTAAGTATAATTGATTTGTGTCTGAAAATAAAGGGTGTCTCCTATAGGCAATACATGGATGGATTCTATTTTTCAATCCAGTCTGACAATATTTGACTTTTTATTGATCATTTCAACCATTATATATGTTATTATAGTAGGAATTGCTGCAATTTTAATGTTAGTTTTCTGTGTATGTCAGGTATTTTTCCACCTTTATTTCTCCTTTAGTACTTGGTGTAGCATTAAATATTTTCTAATGTATAAGATATTAAAACATTTTGTTGTTGTTCAATCCAGTATCTTGCTCCTCTTATAGGTAGTTTTTGTTTCTGTCCCCCCCCCTCCCTTTTTCTGTTCTATGTTGTTGTTGTTATGTGTCGCCAAGTCAGACCCAACTTATAGTGACCCCTCCTTGGGTTTCTGAGGCAGTATCACTGCAGAAGTAGATTGCCCAACCTTCCTTCCAAGGAGTGTCTGGTGGATTTGAACTGACAGCATTCTGATTAGCAGTCAAGTGCCTTAGGTACTACTTTATCTTTGCATATTTCATAAATTTTGTTAGTAATTGCATACTTTAAATACTACATTGCACCAAATTTGTAATAGATTCCCCAAACCTTTAAGGATATGTTATTGTTATTTGATTGTTCATTTATTATTGTCCTGAGTTTTTTCAGTGAAGTCTACTTCTCTCCCACAAAGTTAATCTCTGATGTTCCTCAGAGAGGTGCAGCTTTGAATAGGCCTATAGTCACCTAAACTCACTTTGCTCTTTTTCTGACCACACCCAGCTAGTAAACTCCATGAATTAATGACAGATTATTCTATTGTTTTTCATAATGCCTCAGTCATAATTTCCTCTACACACTAATGCAATTAAACTATGGTTCCTGTTAGCTATTTTAAATGGTATTATTGTCCTTATTTTTCAGAGACCTTTGTTTTGACATAGAAAAATCCAACTGATTTTTTATATGTTGATCTTATTTTCTGTCACTATGCTAAATCTTTCAATTAGTGCCAGGAGATTCATTATTGAGTCGCTGTGATTTTCTACATATAGGATATATCGTTTGCACATAGGGATAGTTTTACTTCTTCCTACAAATTTGGATAGTTTTTATTTCCCTTTCTTGCTTCATTGCCCTAGCTAGGCATTCCAATACAATGTTGAATAGAATAGGTAATAGAGGACATCCTTGTCTGGTTCCCATTCACAAGAAGAAAGCTTTCAGTTTCTATGTATTGAGAATAATGGTGTCTGTGGGTTTTGCATGTTGTTGTTGTTGTTATGACCCTTTATTATGTTGAGGGATGTCCTTTCTATTCTTATTTTGCTGACTTTTTATTTATTTATTTGTTTGTTAAACAGGAGTAGGTGTTGCAATTTATCAAATGCTTTTTATTCATTGATTGATATGATTATGTGGTACTTTTATTTTACTTATGTAATGGATCACATTGATTGTTTTTCTACAATTGAATCATCCTTGTATATCTGGCATGAATCTTACTTGGTCATGATGTATCATTTATTTTGATATGTTGTTAGAGTCTATTGGCTAAGACTTTGTTGAAGATATTTGCATCTACGTTCATGAGGAATATTCTCTAGTTTTTCTTTCTAGTGATATCTTTACCTGAGCATTCTACCCTTTCCTATATTCTAGAATAGTTTGAGTACAATTGGTGTCAGCTCTTGTCTGAATGTTCGGTACAATTGTTCAGTAAAGACATATGGGCCTGGACATTTTATGTTGGTAGTTTCTTTTATGACCTGTTCAATTTTTTATTTTGTAATAGTCAGTTCAAATATTCTATTTCAGTTTGGGTTAGCTGATATAGTAGTGTGTGTTTAGAAACTTATCCATTCTTTCTAGGTTTTCCAATTTATTGGAACACAATTCTTCATAGTATCCTGATATTATCCACTTTCTTTTGTTTGATTCTGTTGTAATGTCACCCATTTCATTTCTTATTCTTGTTATTTTTATCTTCTCCTTTTGCTTTGTTAACTTTCCTAGTGGTTTGTCAATTTTATTAATCTTTAAGTCAAAACATCCTGGTATTGATACAATGTCAGACACATAGACAAGTAGTACAGAGTTAAAAACCCAGAAAAAGATCCATCCACCTATTGATGGCTGATCTTTGACAAAGGCATGAAATCCATTAAATGGGGAAAAGGCAGTCTCATTAACAAATGCTGCTGGCAAAACTGGATATTCATTTGCAGTGAAATGAAACAAGATCCATACTTCAAATCATTCATAAAAATGAACTCCAGATGGATCAAAAACTTAAACATGAAACCTAAAACAGTAATTTCATCAAAGAAAAAATAGGGGCAAGCTTAGGATCTCTAATTTATGATATAAATAGACTATCAAATATTATCCAAAAAGCACAAACAGCAGAAAATAAATTGTATAATTGGAACCTTCTAAAAATTAAATTATTATGTGCTACAAAAGATTTATTCAAAAGAGTAAAAAAAGAACCTACAGATTGGGGAAAAAATATTATCTAACTAGAGACTTATCCCTAAAATTTATAGAAAACTCCAGTAGCTCAAGACATAGTAATATTATGAATAGCAGCAGAACACTGTCTGATACAGTGCTAGAAGCTGAGCCCTTCGGGTGGAAAACACTCAAAATATGACAAGGGAAGAGATGTTCCTTAAATTAGAGTTGACCTTAATGATGTGGATGAAGTAAAGCTTTGGGGACTTTAACTGATATGGCATGACTCAATTATCCATTAGTAGTGAGAAATAGTTGCAAACATTCATTACCATCAGAACATGGAATGCATGAAGTATGAATCTAGGAAAAGTGGAAGTTGTCAAAAATGAAATGGAATGCTTGAAAATCCTAGACATTACTCACTCACTGCCATCAAGTCAGATCTGATTCATAACAACACTTCCTTGGGTTTCTGAGGTGATATCACTACAGAAGTAGATTGCCCAATCTTCTTTCCAAGGAGTGGCTGGTGGGTTTGAACTTCCAGCCTTCTGGTTAGCAGTCAAATACCTTAGGCACTACACCACCAGAACTCCTATCCTAGACATTAGTGAGCTGAAATGGGCAGATGTTTTGGAAATTTTGAATCAGACAATTGTATGGTCTTCTATACTGGAATGACAAATTGAAGAGGAATGATGTCACATTCATTGTCATAAAGAACATTTCAAGATCTATCCTGAAACACAATACTGTCAGTGATAGGATAATACCCACATGCTTACAAGGAAGAGCAGTTAATATGACTATTTTTTAAAAAATATACTCTAACCCCTAATGCCAAAGATGAAGGGATTGAAAATTTTTATCAGCATCTGTAGTCTGAAATTGATCAAAAGTACAATCAAGATACATTTATAATTATGTATTGGAATATCAGAACATAAATGTTGGGGAGGGGGTTTGTGTTAGACTGGGTTCTCTAGAGAAACAAACAACAGCAAAGCTTATATATATATATATATA
>NW_006921591.1:33279214-33282372 GCF_000298275.1 Orycteropus afer afer
ATCCACAGAAGAATGTCCCTCTTCCCAAGATGTCTCTGGATATCCTGGAAGCAGACCACACCCCTAAGAAAACAGCCCTTGGGCAGATTGGCCACTCAGAACACAGTCATCTGATCCCATCATGAGGACAACCACACAGAACTGGGGTCCAGCCAAGTTGACACACAGCTCCAACTATCACAGTGGTGTAGAGAAGGATCAATAATTGAAAAATGACCTTCTTGATGCCAGAGATCACATGATAGGATTTTGCAAGACCAATGACTTATTCATTGAAAACCCATCTACTCCTCACTTACTGACTATCTTCTTATCTGATATTTCACATTTATGACAATGGTAAAAAGTCTACTATCCAACTATTGTACACATGAAAAAGGTTGTGAGCATAGTGACACTGGCTTTCGATTGTGCTCCCCCTTGAGAAAGGAGTGTCCTAGGTTTCTGGGTGCCTCCTGGGAAGCTGGGTTGTGCTGCCCTGCACTTTCAACTTCCTCCTGCTGGTGAGGTCACTATCTCAAGTTTCCTCCATAGCCACAGCCTCTGGCTGGACAGGATGCTCTGGCAGTACCAATCCCAATCCCTTTGGAGCTTATTCTGGTTTCCTAGCTCCAATGTGGCCTCAAACCTTACAGCACAGAATTATTGTGGCTTGAAAAGGAAAGGAAAAAAAAAAAAAAAGAGAGAGAGAGATAAGAGACAGTGTTTGTAAGAAAAGTGTGTGACCTTAATGACATCCCAAAGTGAGCAGAACTGGGCCTTAAACCTTGGTCTTGATGGGGTTGAGTTAGTGGCTAGGCTTACAGCTCCAGAATCATGAAAACAGGGCTTGCCAGGGTGGGAGTGGAGCCCTGGATGTACTTCCAAGAGAGATACTCAGGAGACAGTGAAGTGTTTAAGCCACATGTCCTCCACTCACATAAGTCTGTCTTTATCCAGCTTTCTCTCATGCAAGGCTCATTCTTCATGAAGGAATAATCCATAGATGGACTCATAAGATTGATGAGTACATTAGAAAATCTTTGTTGTGATTATCCTGATAACCATATTATATATATGATTATATTATATATATATAAGTTTAATTTGACAAATAGATGATACAAAAACAGGAAAAGAAAATTTCTCCATTTTTGCACATGAATTTTCACATAATAACCTGATCTTTGGAATTGTGTCCGGTCAATAAGTAAGAAGTAGATTTACTCTTTTTCAACAACATGAATGTCACCTATACACATGGACCTCATCAGATGGAATACAAAAGAATAATATTACTATGTATGTGGAAAAAGACTGTGGAGAAACTAAATATCATCAGTCAGAATGAGGCCAGGATCTCAGTGGAGAACAGATCACGATTTGCTCATATACAAGTTCAAGTTGAAGCTGAAGAAAATTTTTAAAAGTCTGCAAGAGCCAAAGTGCCATCATGAGTATATCCCACCTGAATTTAGAGATCATTTCATGAATGAGCTGTGGAATGACATCAAAGACATCATACAAGATGAAAGTAAAAGGACTCTAAAAGACTAGAAAGATAAAATAATAAAATGGATTTAATAAGAGACTCTGAAATTTTCTCTTGAACATGGAATAGCTAAAGTGAATGGAAGAAATGAAGGACAAGAACTAAACAGCAGATTTCAAAAAGCAGCACAAGAAGATAAAGCAAAGTGTTATAATGAAATTGACCTGGAATTAGAAAACCAAAAGGGAAGAACATGTTTGACATTTCTTAAGCTTAAATAACTGAAGAAAAAATGTAAGTTTCATTGTGCAATGCCTAAGGCACTTGACTGCTAACCAGAAGGCTGGCGGTTCAAACCTACCAGCCACTCCTCAGAAGGAAGGTGGGGACAATCTTCTGTAGTGATACTGCCTCAGAAACCGGAGGAGGGGTAGCTATGAGTCGGGTGCGACTCAATGGCACATAACAACAACACAGGCAAAATAGATAACACCTTATTATAGACAACACCTCGATATAAAGCTGGATTCAGAAGATGACATGGTACAAGGGACATCATTGCTGATGTCTGATGGTCTTCGCTGAAAGGAAAGAATACTAGAAAGATGTTTACCTATGTTTTATTGACTATACAAAGACATTTCACTGTGTGGGTCATAATATATTAAGGATAACATTGAAAAGAATGAGAAAGCTGGAAAATTAATAAGGAAGACTGAAGAATTGATGCATTTGAATTATGGTGTTGGCAAAGAATGTTGAATGTATCATGGACTGCTGGAAGAATGGACAAATGTGTCTTGGAAGAAGTACAACCAGAATGCTCCTTGGAAGTGATACTTCTTAAATACTTTTCACATCCTTTCAGGAGTGATCGGTCCCTGGAGAAAGAGATTATGCTTTGTAAGGTAGAGGGACAGTGAAAAGGAAGAAGATCCTCAATGACATGGATTGACACAGTGGCTGAAACAATAGGCTCACACATAGCCAAAGATTATGATAATAGTGCAGAACCAGGCAGCATTTTGTTTTGTTCTATAAAGGGTTCCTATATGTTGGAACTGAGTTGATGGAACCTAACAACAATAGCATGGTGGCAGTGGCAATGGGCTCAAGTATAGCAAGAATCATGGAGCTGGCTCAGAACTGGACAGTGTTTTGTTCTGCTGTGCATAGAGTCACTATGATTCAGAGACAACTCAATGGCACCTAACAACAACAACAACAAATATGAGAGTTTATACAAAGTGGGTATGGAGAAACCTTCTTAGTAGGTGGAGATTTTGTATACTTTTTTCCCCCCTCATTTCCTTTTATTTATTTGTTTGTTTCTTTTCCTAATTTGAACCCTGACTAACAGCCTCCACCTCAGGATGCTACGGGCAAAGATTCTTACTGTTCTTTATTTGCCCAGTCCTTAACTGGAGTAATGAATGTCTCAATGAAGACACAAAAACAGTAGACTAAACAAAATCAGGTGTCATATGGTCTTTCAGATGTTGTTTTTGTTGTTGTTTGCCGTCGAGTCGGCCCCGACTCATAGAGACCCCTCCTTGGGTTTCTGAGGCAGTATCACTACAGAAGTAGGATTGCCCAATCTTCCTTCTGAGAAGTGGCTGGTGGGTTTGAACCGCCAGCCTTCTGGTGAGCAGTCAAGTGATGTTGTTGTTGTTGTTGTTATTATGTG
>NW_006921591.1:33282472-33285182 GCF_000298275.1 Orycteropus afer afer
AGCGACCCCTCCTTGGGTTTCCGAGGCAGTATCACTACGGAAGTAGGATTGCCCAACCTTCCTTCTGAGGAGTGGCTGGTGGGTTTGAACCACCAGCCGTCTGGTTAGCAGGCAAGTGACTTAGCCACTATGCTACCAGAGCTCATCAAATTAATTTTTGTACCACACATTTTTTTTCATTGACCCCACTTCTTTTGACAGAGGCCTCCATAGTTTTGTGTAAAATTATACTCAGTAATCCAGTTTTGTTCTTTTCTGAAGTTCTTTTAAATTGGAGGAAAAATTTGTACAAGTGGCAAATATATTATTTCTGTTAATAGTGATAGCTGGTATATGAAAATAGCCAAGCTCAGAACTGATATAAAAAAAATAAAATAAAATAAAAGTTCAAAGCAATTATTTTGGCTCAAGTTTAATAAAAAAAGGATAGTAAATTACTTACATTCGGTGCTTATTAGTTAGGTTGCTCACTAATGTATTCTTCATTAATTCACTCAGTATTTCTTTGTTGAGCATTTACTACATGCTGCATATATACATAAGCACTGCATACATGCATATATGAATAAATAAGCTAGAAATGAGAATGCAAGGATTAATTAAAATAAATAAGTAGCTTCCCATTCTGAAAACAAACTCAGATTGCAATTGAATGAAAATTAATTAATCAGACACATATAAGAATGACCATGAAAGAGGTAGATAATAATATGGATTTCTGTTATTTTTTGGAAGTGTGTATGTGTGCAAGAGAAACAATTTCCCAAGACATCTCTACCAGAAGTCAGTTTCCTAATTGCCCACACCCTCTTGTCCTCATTTCTCAATCTTATAATTTGCTTAGGTTGTACTACCCATCTAAAAAACTCTTTCTCCACTTCTCCCATTATTATCCAAATATTTCCTTTTTAAAAAGATCCAATCTGAGTTCCACCTTTTCGAAACAGCTTTTACTGCTATCTCTCTAATCTAATGTGTCACTTTTGTGTTTCCCTACTTGGTACTCATGAACATGAACACATGTATAGTGCCTTGAACATTGTCAGTTCCTAGGAGAGAAGAGACATCATCTTCTAACTCAGTACCTACCTATAGGATTGTTCAATGTTTGTGACATGGAAGATGTCCAAAAATATGGGTTGATATTCTTAATATACAGTTGTTGGGCATATGCACAGCACCTTGACAGATTTTTTTCTGCTTGAGAACTTGAGGATAGTTAATACAGACACCTTTAATCCACTTTGTTCACCTATAACAAACACATCCTATCTCAACAAAAGCTATTTCAGCTTTAGAAAACAGTATTATAAGCAGAGACCATATCATGCAATTCTTCTATTCACAAAAGTGTACTGCTATGGAAAATCTGTAAAACACAATTTAGGCATTCCATCCACAGATGATGGCTGATCCTGAACTTCTTAGGAGCAACAATTTGCTGGACTTCCAGTGTCACTGAGGTGAATCATGTGGTTTGGGCTTGAAGGACAAAGGTAAATATACTCCTTCTATCTACACACACAAAATCGGCCTAGGTCCTCTTGGTAAAGCACCTTTCCTGACCTCCCAAAAGCATCACTACCCTGCAATGGGAGGAAGGATACTCACAAGAGATAAGAGCACTGTTTTTGTAAAGGCTAAGTTGTTGTTGTTATGTCCCATCGAGTTGTCTCCGACTCATTGCAACCCCTCCTTGGGTTTCCAAGGTGGTATCACTACAAAAATAGATAGCCCAATCTTCCTTCTGAGGAGTCGCTGGTTGGTTTGAATTGCCAACCTTCTGGCTAGCAGTCAAGTGCCTTAGGCACTATGCCACCGGATTCCTGGTCACTTCTCAATAGGGATTAGTGTTGTCTTGCCACCTGAGAAAGGCAGAAAGACCTTAAGCCCATGTGGCTGGAAATAAAGGGGCACCACTGAATTTCTGAAAAGAGGCTGTAATTGAAGTTCTCAGCCCTGATATCAGATCAATTTAATCAAAATATCTAGGAACAAGATGCAGTCATTACTACTTTTTAAAGCTCCCAATGTGTTATAATGTTCAGTCAGTTTAAGAACTAGGACTGGGAGATATTCTGTGGGTTTCCAGCCTCTTTGGACCTGAATTACCTGAAGAATCCTCCAAAACTGAAGATGCCTTGGTCCTTCTCCCAAAGATATAATTTCAATTGGGCAGGCATAGCCCAAGATTACCCATCCCAGGTACATCCAAGCTTAATGATGTCTAACTCACTGACAACACATACTTGTCCTTTATTGTTATGTACATTTATCCTTATCTTAAAATGAGTAAAGCAACCTTTACTTGCTGGGGTAGTTCACTTTATGTGTCAACTTGGCTGGGCCTGGTTGAGTGGCTGGGCAGCTGGATGAGACTGTGAATCAACTCCATGGTGGAATCTACTGGGAGCAGCTAAGTAGCTGCCCTTGGGTATGTGGTCTGCTTCACATATATAAGAAGCAACTTCGGGAAAGGTCTATAGCCTGTGGCATGCTTGGACCCTGCATGTAGCTGTGTCATTGCTCAACAGCCTGCTATGCTCTGCCAACCTTGGGACTTACAATGGACTTTTAAGTTAATGGCTTGCCATGTGGTTTGGTAACATCAGGACTGTACATTTTGACTTGTCAACCTTGGGGCTTCTCGGCCTCAGCAGCCAGCAGCTGTCTGAGTGAAGAAATGCACCTAGGTCCTGTGGGCCAGGAG
>NW_006921591.1:33286173-33292223 GCF_000298275.1 Orycteropus afer afer
AATACAAATAAAATCCCAAACAAAAATTACATTAATTATGAAGGAAGAGGAGGCAATAGAATTATCTGAGAAGGAATTTAGAAGATAGGTTTATAGAAATCTATAAGACCTTAAGGAAACCTCAAACAGAACCAAATAGAACACAGACAGTAGTATCCTGGAAGAACTCAGGAGAAAAATTCAAGAACAAAATAACAAAATTAATACACAATAAGAACTCATAGAAAAACAGCAGTGAGAAATCCAGAAGATAAATATTAAAGTTATAGAATTACATAAGACAGTGGAAGCACAAAAGAATAGACTAGAACTGGCTGAAGAATGCATTCCCCAACTAGAAGAAAAATCCTTCAATGAAAAGAAATCAGAACAAAGATTTAACAGAAATGAAGAGAACCTAGTTATATGGGATGACATGAAAGGAAACAATATTCATCATTAGAATTCCAGAACAAGAAGTGGCAAAAAAAAAAAAAAAAACCCTGAGAAAATTGTGGAAGACTTACTAACAGAAAATTTCCCCATATCATGAAAAAAATATATTTATCCAAGAAGCTCAAGGAAACCCATACAGGATAGATCCCAAGAGAAAGTCACCAAGACAAATCATAATCAAATTCCCAAAAACCAAAGACAAAGAAGAAATCTTGAAAGAAGCCTGGGAAAAAAATGAAATGTCACCTACAATGGACAAGCAATAAGACTGAATTCTGATTACTCAACAGAAACCATGCAGGCAAGAAGGCAATGGGATATCATATATAAAACACTGAAGGAAAAGAACTTCCAACCAAGAATCCTACATCAAACAACATCGTCCATCAAATATGAGGATGAAATCAAGACATTCTCAGACAATCAGAAATTAAGGGATTTTGTGATAACCAGACCAACCCTGCAAGAAATGCTTAAGGAAGTCCTTTCAATAGAGAACCCACAACAGAGAATAACAAAATCAGTACATGTGACATCAACACTAAAGCCAAAAAGATACTCAAACCCATAAAACACTGTACACAAAAAAACAAGGAAGTCATTTGCACATGACACCCACAAATAAACAAATACAGGGAATAAAAGTTCTACATACAAAACTTTTAAATGAAGAGGGGCAACAGGATAATGTCTTTATAGAACAGATTGTTCCAAAAATATAGAGACAATAATTCACTCCAAGGTAACCACAGAGAAAATTAACAATCTCCTTCAGCAAACCCAGAAAGAAGGAAAACATATGGGCTTAGAAAGAACAAAACCAACAGTAAAGAAGAAAATAATGGAAACACTAGACCAAAAAAAAAAAAAAAAAAAAAAAGAACTCAGCAGAAAAAATTATATGGAGCAAGGAAACTCCAAGAACACAATAAAAGGAAAAAAAAAAAAAAAATAGAATTACAGTAATCAATTCATGTTATGTTGTTGTTGTTAGGTGCTGTTGATTTTTCTCCAACTCATAGTGACCCTTTCTATAGCAGAACAAAACACTGCACAGTCCTGTGCCAACCTCATTATCCTTGGTATACCTGAGCCCTTTGTGCAGCCACTGTGTCTGTCCATCTCATTGAGGACCTTCCCCTCTTTCAACGACCCTCCACTTTACCAAGCATGATATCCTTCTCCAGGTAATGGTTCCTTCTGACAACATGACCAACAAGTTGTTGTTGTTATGTGCTGTGGAGTTGGACCCAACTCATAGTGACCCCTCCTTTGGTTTCCAAGGCAATATCACTACAGAAGTAGATTGTCCAACCTTCCTTCCAAGGAGTGGCTGGTGGGTTTGAAACACCAGCCTTCTGCTTAGCAGTCAACTGCCTTAGGCACTGTGCTACCAGAGCTCCCTTATGACTAATATAAGTGACAGGAAGTCAGCCCTTCTCAATTCCAAGGAGCTTTCTGGCTACACTTCCTCCAGGACAGATTTCTAGTCCTTTTAGTAGACCATGGTACTCTTAGCATTCTTCTCCAAAACCACAATTCAAAAGCATCAACTCTTCTTTGGTCTTTTTTATTCATTGTCCAGTTCTCACATGTGTATGAGATGACTGAAAATACCTTCATTTGGGACAGGAGTACCTTAGTCTTCAAGGAGACATCTTTGTTCTTCAGCACTTGAAAGAGGCCTTTTGCAGCTGATTTACCCAATGCAATACATTATCTGATGTCTTGACTTCTACTTCTTTTGGTGTTTACTATAGAACCAAGTAAAATGACATCCTTGATAACTTCAATCTCTTCTCCACCCACCATGAAGCTGTTTATTGGACCAGTTGTGCAGATTTTTGTTTTCTATATATTAAGTTGTAATCCATACTGCAGGGTGTAGTCTTTAATCTTCATCAGTAATTTCTTCAAGTCATCTTCACTTTCAGCAAGCAAAGTTATGTCATCTGCATAATGCAGGTTGTTAATGAATCTTCCTCCAATCCTAATACCACATTCTTCTTTATATAATCCAGCTTCTTGGATTATTTGTTCAGCATAAAATTTGAATAAGCATGGGGAAAGGATTCAACCTTGATGCACTCCCTTTCTGATTTTTAACCATACACTGTCCCCTTCTTCTGTTCAAATGACAGCCTCTTGATCTATATACAGGCTCTTCATGAGCACAATCCAGTGTTCTGGAACTCCCATTCTTCACAATGTTGTCCACAATTTGTTATGATCAACCTAATCAAATGTTTTGGCATAGTCAATGAAACATAACTAAATCTCTTTCTGGTATTCACTGCATACTTATCACTAATTACACTCAATGTGAATGGACTAAATGCATCAATCTAGAGAAAGGGAGTAACAGACTGCATAAGAAAAGAAAACCCATCAATATGGTGCCTACAAGAGACCCACCTTAGATACAAAGATAAAAGCAAATTAAAAGTTAAGGAGTGGAAAAAAATATATATACCACACCAACTGTAACCAAAAAAAGAGCAGGAATGGCAATATTAATTTCTGATAAAATAGACATTAAGGTGAAAAACAGCATAAGAGACAAAGAAGGTCACTATATGATGCTGAAAGGGTCAAGTGAACACAGTATGATAATAAATATTTATGTAACCAAAGAAAGTGCTCCAAAACAGATGAAGCAAATATTAATTGAATTGAAAGGGAAAATATACACCTCTATAAAAGTGGTAGACTTTAGCACATCACTTTCAAGGAGGGACAGATCAACCAGAAAACAAACAAACAAACAAAAAAAAATCAACAAATACTCATTTTATGAAGAACTCAAAACCACAATCAACCAACTTGACCTCATAGACACATACAAAACACTCCATCCAAGAAAAGCACAATTCACATTCTTCTCCAGTGCACATGGGTCCTTCTCCAGAATAGATCATATGTTAGGTCATAAAAAAAAAGCCTCAATAAATTCAAAAACATTAAAATACTACAAAACATCTTCTCAGGCCACAATGCTATAAAATTAGAAATTAATAACAGAAAGATCAAGGGAAAAAATCATCAAATATGGTGAAGTTGAATAACACACTGCTCAAAAACTACTGGGTAATAGAGGAAATAAAGAGTGCAAAAATTCCTAGAAATAAACAAGAATGAAAATACATCTTACTAAAGCCTATGAGACACAATGAAAGTGGTACTCAGAGATCAATTTATAGCAATATATGCATTCATCAAAAAAAAAGGAAAGAAATGAAATCAACACTCCCACTCGACATCTCAAACAGTTAGGAAAAGAACAAAAAAGAATCATACAGTATCTAGAAGTAAGGGAATAATAAAGATCAGAGCAGAAATAAATGAAACAGAAAACAAAAAACAATAGAGGAAATCAAGAAAACAAGAATCTGTTTTTCAAAAAGATTAATAAAATTTACAAACCATTAGGAAATCTAACAAAGGAAAAGACAGAGAAGAGGCAAATAAGAATAATAAACTGAAAGGGTGATATAACAACAGAATGAACTGAATTAAAAAAGACACTGACAGAATATTATGAAGAACTGTACTCCAACAGATTCAAGAACCTAGAACAAATGGGCAAGTTTCTAGAAACACAAAACTTACCTAACCTATCCCAGTCAGAGATAGAATACTTGAACAGACCCATAACAAAGGAAGAAATTGAATAGGCCATAAAAATCTTCCCACACAAAAAAAGTTCTGGCCCTCATGGCGTCACTGGAGAATTTTACCAAATATTCAGGGAAGAGTTGACACCTACATTACTCAAGCTATTCCAGAATATAGAAAAAGACAGAATACTCCCAAAATAATTTTATGAAGCAGGCAAAACACTGATATCAAAACCAGGGAATGACACCACTAGAAAGGAAAAGTACAGACCAATATCCCTCATGAATATAGAAGCAAAAATCTTCAACAAAATCCTAGCCAACAGAATCCAACATATCAAAAACATAATACATCCTGACTAAGAGGAATTCATACCTAGTATGCAAGGATGGTTCAACAACAGAAAAAAAAAAAAAAAAATCAATGTAATCCACCTCATAAACAAAACAAAAGAACCATATGGTCATATCAGTTGACACAGAAAAGGCATTTAATAAAGTGCAACACCCATTCCTGTTCAGAACTCTCAGCAAAATAGAAGGCAAAAATAGAAGGCAAATTCCTCAAAATAGTAAAAGGTGTATATGCAAAGACAACAACATTAATGGAGAAAGATTCAAAGCATTTCCCTTACAAATGGGAACCAAACAGGGATGCCTTCTATCACCACTCTTATTTAACATTGTATTGGAAGTCCTAGTCAGGACAATATGGCAAGAAAGAGAAATAAAAAACATCCAAATTGTCAAAGGTGATGTAAAGCTATCTCTATCTATTTGTAGATGACATGATCCTATACATAGAAAACCCAAGAGACTCAGCCAAAAAAAAAACTACTGAAACTATTAGAGAGGTTCAGCAAAATGGCAGGATACAAGGAAAATATATACAAAAATCAGTTAGATTCATCTACACCAACAGAGAGACCTCTGAAAAAGAAATAAGGAAAACAATACCATTTACAATAGCTACTAAAAAGATAAAATATCTAGGAATAAATCTTACCAGAGATACAAAATACCTATAAAAAGAAAACTATAAAACACTACTACAGGAAAATACAAAGGATCTACATAAATGGAAGAACCTGCCTTGTTCATGGATAGGTAGACTGAATATTGTTAAAATACCAATACTATGCAAAGCAATCTACACATTTAATGCAATCCTGATCCAGACACCAACATTTTTTTTTTTTTTAAGGAAATGGAAAAACCAATTACTAAATTCATATGGAAAGGAAAGAGGCCTCAGATACGCATGTTGTTGTTGTTAGGTGCCATCGAGTCATTTCCAACTCATAGTGACCCCATGCACAGCAGAAGGAAGCACTGCCTGATCCCTGCTAAACTTGAGCCCATCATCACAACCACTGTGTCAATCCATCTCATTGAAGGTCTTCCCCTATTTCGTTGACCGTCCAGCCTACCAAGCATGACATCCTTCTCCAGGGAATGGTCTCTTTTGACAACATGACCAAAGTAGGTGAGGCAAAGTCTGACCATTCTTGCTTCCAAGGAGCATTTCGGGTGCACTTCCTCCAAGACAGATCTGTTACTTCTTTTAGTAGTCCATGGCACTTTCAGCATTCTTTGCCAGGACCACAACTCAAAAGCTTCTTCAGTCTTCCTTATGCATTGTCCAGGTCTCACATGCATACGAGGTGATTGGAAATATCATGGCTTGTGTCAGGCGCACCTTAGTCCTCAAGGAGACATCCTTGCTCCTCAGCACTTGAAACAGCTCCTTTGCAGTTGACCTTCCCAGTACTACACATTGTCTAATGTCCTGACTGCTGCTTCCATTGGCATTGATTGTAGAAGCAAGCAATGTGAATTCTTTGACAACCTCAATCTTCTCTCCATTTATTGTGATGGTGCTCATTGGTCCAGTTGTGAAGATTTTTGTTTTCTTTATATTGAGACGTAATCCATACTGCAGACTGTATTCTTCAACCTTCATCAGTAAGTGCCTCAAGTCATCACTTTCAGCAAGCA
>NW_006921591.1:33292923-33294428 GCF_000298275.1 Orycteropus afer afer
TTCTTTCATTACAGCTTCAACTTCCTCCTTCAGTACCATTGATTCTAGATCATATGCCACTTCCTGAAATGGATGAAGATTGACCAGTTCTTTTTGGTACAGTGACTCTGTGTATTCCTTCCATCTTCTCTTGATGTTTCCTGCATCATTCAATGTTTTGCCCTTAGAATCTCTCAATATTGCTACTAGAGGCTTAAATTTTTTCTTCAATTCTTTCAGCTTGAGAAATGCCAAGCTTGTTCTTCCCTTTTGGTTCTCAAACTCCAGATCTTTCCACATTTCATTATAGTAATTGGTTTTGTCTAGCCCTATTGAAAAAGAACAAAGTGGGAGGTTTCACACTCCTGGATGTCAAAACCTACTATTCAGCCACAGTAATCAAAACAGAATGGTTTTGGTACAATCATAGACAGACAGACCAAGGGAACAGAACCAAAATCCCAGAAATATACCTATCCATCTACAGACAACTTATCTTTGACAAAGATTTAAAACCCATTAAATGGGGAAGAGATAACCTTTTTAACAAATGATGCTGGCAAAATTGGATATTCACTTGCCGAAAAATGAAATAAGACTCATATCTTATCCCATACACACACAAACACACAAATTCAAGTTGGATCAAAGACTTAAATGTTATACCCAAAACTATAAAATTCATCAGAGATAAAATAGGGACAAATCTAAGAGTCTTGATTCATGACAGAAATAAACTATCAAGCATAACCCAGAATGCACAGGAGATGAAAGTAAAGCTAGATGACTAGGATATTTTAAAAATTAAATACTTATGTACATCAAAAGACTTTGTCAAAAGAGTAAAAAGAGAACCTATAGATTGGGAGAAAATATTTGCCTATGACATAGCTGACAAAGGACTTATCTCCAAAATCTATAGAAAGCTTCAACATCTCAACACAAAAAAGAGAAACAATTCATTTCAAAAATGGGCAAGGGACATGAACAGTCATCTCACTAAAGACAATATTCTGGTGACCAACAAACACATGAGAAATTGCTCATAATCTCTAGCCATTAGAGAGACATTGAGATGAGATTGCACCCCAGAAATTATAGCAAAGTTCAACAGAACAGAAAATAACAAATGCTGGCAAGGCTGTGGAGATATTAGAACTCTCATACAATGTAGGTGGGACTGTCACAAAATGGTGCAACCATCATGAAAAACGGTATGGTGGTTCCTTAAAAAAAAAAAAAAGAAAGAAAGAAACTGAAAATAGAAAAACCAGTTGAACCAGCAATTCCATACTAGGAATATATTCTAAAGAGATTAGAAACAATTCACAAACAGACAAATGCACACACCATCCTCCTCACAGAACAATTCACCGTTCAAAGAAATGGAAACAGCGAGATGCCCATCAACAGATGCTACATTAAAGAACAATGAAAGATACAAAAATCATCTCACAATGTGGATGAACCTGGAGGACATTAGGTTGAGTGAAATAAGTCAATTGCAGAATGACAATTATAGTATG
>NW_006921591.1:33297188-33303020 GCF_000298275.1 Orycteropus afer afer
ATTTGATGCATTGAACACCAATGACTGAAAACCAGAGGAATTGTGGGATGACATCAAGAACATCATCCATGAAGAAAGCAAGAGGTCATTGAAAAGACAGGGAAGGAAGAAAAGACCAATAGAGATATGAAAAGAGACTCTGAAACTTGCCCTTGAATGGAGAATAGCTAAAGCAAATGGAAGAAATGACAAGAGAAAAGAGTTGGACAGATTTCAAAGAGAGGCTTGAGAAGACAAAGTCAAGTATTTTAATGAAATGTGCAAAGACCTGGAGTTGGCAAAACAAAAGGGAAGAACACACTAAGCATTTCTTATGCTGAAAGAACTGAAGAAAAATTTAAACCTTGAGTTGCAAAATTGAAAGGTTCTATGGGCAAAATATTGAATGATGCAGGAAATATCAAAAGAAAATGGAAAGAATACACAGAGTCACTTTACCAAAAATAATTGGTTGATGTTCAGATGTTCATCCATTTCAAGAGGTGGCATGTAATCAAGAACCAATAGTATTGAAGAAAGAAGTCAAAACTGCACTGAAGGAATTGGCAAAGAGCAAGGTTCTGGGAACTGATGGACTACCTGTTGAGATGTTTCAACAAAGGGATGCTGTGCTGGAGGCACTCTCTTAGCAATGCCAAGAGATTTGGAAGACAGCTACATGGCCAACTGACTGGAAGAGATCCATATTTGTACCCATTCCAAAGAAAGGTGATCCCACAGAATATGGAAGTTATCAAGCAATATCATTAACATCACATGCAAATAAAATCTTACTGAAGATAATTCTAAACCAGTTGCAGTAGTAACTTCCAGAAATGCAAGCTGGATTCAGAAGGGGACATGAAATGAAAATATCATTGCTGATATCAGATGGATCTTGGTTGAAAGAAAAGAATACCAAAAAGATGTTTACTTGTGTTTTACTGACTATGCAAAAGCATTTTATTGTGTGGATCATAACACATTGTGGATAACATTGAGAAGAATGGGAATTCCAGGACATTTAAATGTACTCACGAGGAACCTGTACATAGACCAGGAGGCTGTCTTTCAAACAGAACAAGGGGAAACTGCATAGTTTAAAATCAGGAAAGGAGTGAGTCAGGGTTGTATCTTTCAACACACTTACTCAATCTGTATACTGAGAAAATATTCCAAGAATCTGAATTATAGAAGAGGAATATGACATCAGGATTGGAGGATGACTCATTGTTGTTGTTGTTGTTATGTGCCCTCGAGTCAAACCCGACTCATAGCAACCCCTCCTTGGGTTTCCGAGGCAGTATCACTACGGAAGTAGGATTGCCCAACCTTCCTTCCGAGGAGTGGCTGGTGGGTTTGAACCGCCAGCCGTCTGGTTAGCAGGCAAGTGTCTTAGCCACTATGCTACCAGAGCTCCAAGAAGCTGAACTATAGAAGAGGAACATGACTTCAGGATTGGAGGATGACTCATTAGCAACCTGCAATATACAGATGACACAATTTTGCTTTCAGAAAGTGAGGATGACTTGAAGCACTTACTGATGAAGTTTGGAGACTACATTCTGCAGTATGGATTACACCTCAATATAAGAAAAACAAAAATACTCACAACTGAAAGAATAAATAGCATCACAATAAATGGAGAAGAGATTGAAGTTGTAAAATACTTCATATTACTTGGTTCTACAATCAACACCCATGGAAGCAGCAGTCAAGACATCAGATGATGTATTGCATTGGGTATATCTGCTGCAAAAGCCTTGTTTCAAGTGCTGAAGACCAAAGATATCTCCTTGAAGAATAATGTGTGCCTTTCAGAAGCCATGGTATTTTCAATCATCTCATATGCATGTGCGAGCTGGAAAATGAATAAGGAAGACCGAAGAAGAGTTGAGGATTTTGAGTTGTGGTGTTGGCGAAGAATACTGAAAGAACCATGAACTGCTAGAAGAACTAACAAATCCATCCTGGAAGAAGTGCTGCCAGAATGCTCCTTGGAATTGAGAATGGCCAGACTGCCTGTCACCTACTTCGATCATGTTGTCTGTTAGAAGAGACCATTTTCTGGAGAAGGATATCATGCTTGGTAAAGTGGAGGGTCAACAAAAAAAGGGGAAGGCCCCCAATGAGATTGATTGGCACAGTGGCTGTAACCATGGGCTCAGGTATAGCAAGGTTCATGACCCTGGCACTGGACTGGGCAGTGTTCCATTCTGTTGTGCATAGGGTCTTTGTGAGTCAGAGATGACTCAACAGCACTTAACAACAACAAATAAGAACCATATGCACCTGTGCTGACTTATCTACAAGTTAGATTTAAAAACACACTTAGTAATGGAACTAGTTTCTAACCAGAGTATTGCCTACATTTTGAGTAATGCCAGGCTTTGAAGTTTTGAAAAACTTAGCAACCTCAGGCAAATTATTTATCCTTGTCTAAGTTTATTACTATTTTGGTATGTAACATCAGGACAATTACACTGCTTTATGAAATTACTAGTGAAATTTTAATAGTATATAGTACAGTGCCTGACATAGAACACTAAAGAAAACAAAACAAAAACTCTGCTGTTGAGTTGATTCCAACTCAAAGCAACACTTTAGGACAAAGTAGAACTTCCCCATAGGGTTTCCAAGGCTATCAGTTTTTACAGAAACAGACTGCCTCATCTTTATCCTGCATAGCTCATGGTGGGTTGAAGCTGATAGCCTCTCTGTTAGAAGCCAAGTGCTTAACCACTGCACCTCCACATGTCCTTATATAAAATCTTGTTATTGTTTTTATGTGCTTTCAAGTCAGACCCAACTCAGTGAGCCTCCTTGGGTTTCTGAGGCAGTATCACTGCAGAAGTAGATTGCTCAATCTTCCTTCTGAGGAATAGCTGGTGGGTTTGAATCGCCAGCCTTCTGGTTAGCAGTCAATTGCTGTAGGCACTATTGTACCAGAGATCCTTTATTTAAAATATACTGGATAAATATTAAATTTTACACATTTGTCTGTAATAGGCAAAATATTTTTCCATAGAAAACACTGAATAACTATTTTGAATACAACTACATAATATTTTCAAATAATGTCATATAATTCCCTTCAGAGTAAAATTCATTTGTTTCCATACACAATTATAACTTGCCTTATAAAAATACATACCTGTTTTTGCCTGTTGTTGTTGGAAGAGTTGTCATAGTCCAAACAGAGTTGTGACAATAAACAGGACTTGCTTAAGATATTTTTGTTGGATTTCCAGTAAGATGGCAGAATAGGCAGACAAGCTATACAGGCCCTTTTAAACAAAGAAAAGAGAAACCAATGGACAGAGCTACAGAAGATATTCCTTGAGCACTGAGATTTGAAAGGAAGTATATAGAAGTGGATTAGGCACCAACTAGTGGAAGAACCTCAATGAAAACAGTGAGTATAGAGAAGGATGGAGCTGAGGACTGTCAGCTACTATGATGGTGCCAATAGCCTGAATATTTTTAAGTGGTGCTGAAACCTGAGAATTTCAAGGACTGCAGGGACAACTGTGCTAGTGACCCAAGACTAGGAAGGGAAGCATCAAAGAGGGAGACAGCCTAAGCTGTGGACTATCAGTTGTCCAGAGGTCACAGCCATTTTGATTGTTTACAATTGGTGGCCATTTTACACACTTAAAGTGACTGAGGGCACAGCCATTTTGAATGTTTGTAAGAGGCAATAATTTTGGATATTTTAAGTGACAGCATTCTCATTAAGATTCCAGGGACTTCAGAATAGGTTCTGCTTCCCAAAGATAACAGGGACATACAGGAAGCAGACATCAGGAAAGGAGATAGCTGGTGAGTGTATATGTGCTACCAACAAGTGAATAGAGGAGCACAGTACCCTGCTTACTTAGATAAAATCCAAACAAAACAAAGACAAAGAAAATTTTGGCAAATCACTCCAACTTACAATCACCAATTAAATATAAAAAAAGAAAGAAAGAAAGAAAGAAAGAAAGAGAGAAACACACAAAGAAACAAGATAAAGCAGGAGAAACAAGGGACCAGGCTACAGACCCAGAACCCATTCCTGAGAAAGAAACAGCACTGGAACTCCCTGTTGAGGAATTCAAAAGAATTATATTTAGGTACTTTCAGTGATTTGAGAGACAGATCAAGGCAAACACTAATATCATTGAGGAAGACAGAGAGAAACCCCCAGAAAAATTTTGAAAGACAATACAAGAACAAAATGACAAAATAAATGAAAAATTAGAAGTTATACAAAATCTACAGATAGATATCCAGAAGGTTAATACTAAATATTCAGAATTAGATAACACATTGAACAGGGAAAGGAGTAGAATTGAATCAAGTAGAGACTGAATTATTGAGATTGAAGACAAATATCATAATACTACTCTGGAAAGGGATCAATCAGAAAAAAGTTCAAATAGAATGAAGAATCCCTGAGCTTCATGTGGGATACCACTAAAAGGAATAATTGGAATTCAAGAACAGGAAGGGAAATAGAAAACCACTGAGAAAATTGTTGAAGATTTGTTGGAAGAGAATTTCCCTGGTATGATGAAAGATGAGAATATATCCATTGAAGATGTCCAATGAACCCCAAACAAGATCGATCCCAAAAGAAATTCACCAAGACATATCATCATCAAACTCACCAAAAGCATAGATGAAGGAAGAATTCTGAAAGCAGTAGGTGAAAAATGAAAAGTTATCTACAAGTGGAAACCAACAAGATTTCTCTGCAGAAACCATTCAGGTGAAAAGACAATGGGATGGTATATACAAAACACTGAAAGGAAAAAATTCCAACCAGGAATTATATAACCAGCAAAATTGTCCCTCAAATATGGTGGTGAGAATAAATAATGTAGAAACTGCAAACCACAACATAATGTGGATGAACATGGAGGGCATTATGCTGAGTGAAATAAGTGAACCACAGAAGGAAAAATATTGTATTAGTTAGTTATTGTAAAAAGTCAACGAAAGACTTATAAATAGAAGGAAATTTTCCTTGTTGGGTACCAGAGGTAGAAGGGAAGGAGAAGGAACACTGTTAGGTAGGTAGAGATAAGTATTGTTTTACATGGAATAAAGGGCAATGTACCAAATATGAGTGATCAATATGGGGGCATTGAGGAAGAAGAAGACATAGAGAGGTGTATGGGAGGTACAGAAAACAAAGATAAACCCTTTTGCACATACAGTACTGTGTTATCTGTGAAGGCAAACATGGCTATACAGATAGATAGATGGGTGGAAAGGGTAAACTATTAGGTATGGCTCTGCAGGAGGAAGTGTGCCCAAGAATAGGTATAGGGTTGGCAGACAATATTTCTACAAGTGTATTAGTATATTCTATAAGAATTCCCAGGTCTATAGTTGACAAGGGACAAGGTTGTAGTCACTTCCTGGCCACAGGCAGCTACCCAGAGGGAATGAGAAATTAGACCTGTGGGCTCAGGACCATAGTCTCAGGGGACATCAAGCTCAATTGGCATAAAATACTACCCAAAATACTGTTCTACCTTCTAATTTGGAAAGTCGTCACTGGGGTCTTAAGAGCTTGCAAGTAGCCATCTAGATGCAATGATGGGTCATTCCTCATCCAGAGCAAAAAAGAATGAAGAAAAATAAAGATTCATGGAAAGAGTTATTGAAGGTGACTGGTACACCACATGATCCTCAGCCTATATGACTACGAGACCAGAAGAACTAGATGGTGTCTGGCTACCACTGTCAACCACTCGGAGAGAGATCTCTGTAGGAGATCCTGGATAGAATGGGAGAACAATGTAGAACAAAACCCAAAATCATTAAAAAAAAAGAGAGAGAGAGAGAGAGACCATGTTTTTT
>NW_006921591.1:33303535-33331836 GCF_000298275.1 Orycteropus afer afer
GATTATGGAAGTATTCAAAGTAAATAAGTCAACAAGATTGTAAATAAATTAATAAACCAAACAAGCTCAGCACAGAAAACTATATGGAACAAAGAAATTAGGAACAGCACAAAAAAAGCACATAACAAAATGACAGCAATAAATTTGTACTTGTCAATAATTACACTGAATGTAAATGGATTAAATTCACCACTCAAGAGATAGAGAGTTGCAGACTAAATAAGAAAACATAACACATCAATATGTTATCTATAATATTAGACACATATTAAAGACACATATTAGACACATATCAGAGACAAAGACAAAAATAGACTAAAAAAATCAAAGGTTGAAAAATATATATCAAGTAAATGACAACCATGAAAAAGCAGTAATGGCAATACTAATTTCTGACAAAACTCACTTTAAGACAAAAAACACCATAAAAAACAGGGAAGAATATAGTATAATGACTAAAGGATTGATTGAACAAGAACCAAACCAATCAAAGGATATTACAATAATAAATATCTATACACTCAATGAGGAGCTCTAGTACCATAGTGTCTAATGCATTTGACTGCTAACCAGAAGGCTGGTGGTTCAAACCCACCAGCCACTCCTCAGAAGGAAGGTTGGGCAATCTATTTCCATAATGATACTGTCTCAGAAACCCAAGGAGGGATCACAATGAGTCGGGTTTGACTTGACATACAGAGCACTTCACCCCAAAACAGCACATAATACATCCTTTTCCAGTGCACATGGAACATTCTCCAGGATAGACTGTATATTAGGCCATAAAGCAAGCTGCAATACATTTAAAAATATTGAAACACAGAAAAGCATCTTCTCAGATCACAATGCTGTAAAATTAGAAATCAACAATAGGAGGATGAAACAAAAAAAGAGCTAGCACATAGAAAGTGAAAAACATCCTTCTTGGGAATGATTGGGTAATAGAAATAAAAAATGTAGTTAAAAAAATGTCTTGAATCAAACAAAAATGGAAACACAATGCATCAAAATCTTTGGGACACAGCAAACCTGTTATCAGAGGCCAAATTATAGCAATAAATGCACACATCAAAAAACAAGACAGTCAAAATCAACACCTTAACCCAACATCTTCAACAATTATAAAAGAGCAGAAAAAAAAAAAAGCCTACAGTCACCAGAAGAAAAGAAATAATAAAGATTTGAGCAGAAATAAATGAAACACAAAGTAGAAAGACAATAGAAAAAATCAATAAGCCTAGAAGTTTAGAAAAGATGAATAAAATTGACAAACCACTGGCAAATTTAACAAAGGAAAACATGGAGAAAATACAAATAACATGCATAGGAAATGAATTGGGTGACACCACAACAGACCCAAGCAAAATTAAAGGGATAATAGCAGGATACTATGTAGAAGTATGCTGCAATAAGTTTGAAAATCTACAATAAATGGACATATTTATAGAAACATACTAATTACCTAAACTAACAGAGGCTGAGGTGCAAAATTTAAACAGACTCATAACAAAAGAAGAAATTGAACAGGTTATAAAAAAATTACCACCATAAAAGACCTGGCCCAGATGGTTTTACTGGAGATTTCCAGTGAAAGTTCAGAGAAGAGTTGACACCAATTCTACTCAAACTATTCCAAAACATAAAAAGATGGAATCCTCCCTAACTCATTTTGTGAAGCAAGCATAACTTTGATACCAAAACCAGGCAAAGACATCATTAAAAAGGAAAACAACAGAACAATATCCCACATGAATATAGATGCAAAAATATTCAAAAAAAAAACCTAGCTAATAGACTCCAACAACATATCAAGAAAATAATTCATTTTGACCAAGGGGCATTCATATCAGTTACGCAAGAGTGATTCAACATTAGAAAAACAATCAGCATCATTGACCACATAAATAAAACAAGGGAAAGGAACCACATGGTCATATAAATTGATGCAGAAAAGGCATTTGATAAAATCCAACACCTATTCCTGATCAAAACTCTCAGCAAAACAGGAATGGAAGGGACATTCTTCAATATAATAAAGGGCATATATGCAAAACTGAAAGCCAAAATTATTCTCAATGGACAGAAATTGAAAGCATTCCTCTTGCTAACAGGAACCAGACAAGAATGCCCTCTATCACCACTTCCATTCAATATTGTCTTGGAAGTCCTAGCCAAGCCCATAAGGCAAGAAAGGGAAATCAAAGGTATCCAAATTGGTAAGGAAGAATTCAAACTATCCCTATTTGCTGATGATAGGATCCTATAAATAGAAAACCCAAGACACTCAGCAAAGAAACTACTGGAACTAATTGAGAGATTTAGCATAGTAGTGGGATACAAGATCAACATCCAAAATTCGGTTGGATTCCTCTACACCAGTAAGCCGACTGCTCAAAAGGAAATAAGGAAATCAAAAACATTTATAAAAGCTACCCAAACCATAAAATACTTGGGAATCAATCTCACTAGGGACACAAAAGACCTTACAAAGAAAACTACAAATCACTACTCCAAGAAATCATAAGAGAGCTACATAAGTGAAAAAACATGCCATGCTCATGGATAGGAAGATTGAACATTGTGAAAATGTCAATACTACTCAAAGCAATCTAAATATTCAATGCAATCCCAATCCAGATTCCATCAACTTTCTTTAAGGATATGGAAAAACTAATCACTAACTTTATATGGAACAGAAAGAGACCTCCAATAAGCAAAGCAGTATTAAAGAAGAACAAAGTAGGAAGTCTCAGACTCCCAGATCTCAAAACCTACTATACAGCCACAGTAGTCAAAACGGCCTGGTACTGATACAATGACAGACAAATAGACCAATGGAACAAAATTGAAAACCCAGAAATAGATTCATCTAACTATGGTCAGCTGATTTTTCACAAAGAGCTGAAATCAATTAAAGGAGGAAGAGATGGTCTCTTTAACAAATGGTGTTGGTGAAACTGAACATCCATTTGCAGAAAAATGAAACAAGATCCATAGCTCACATCATGCACAAAAACTAACTCCAGATGAATCACAGACTTAAATGTGAACCCTAAAACTATAAAGTTCCTCAAGGAAAAAACAGGGGAAAATTTAGGGGCCATAATTTATGGAAGCTGGAAAGCCAAGGCTGACAGCCAGACCCAGGTAAGGAGAAGGAGAGGAATAGAGCCCCCACCCAAGGCAGTAAGCTGGAAATCCAGAGCCAACAGCAGCTGCATTCACATAAGGGGAAGTTGGAGTGGTTTGGAACAGCTAAGGGAGATGAATTTGTCTATCAGTTTGTGGTTCTGTGGTGGTTTGCATGCTGCTGTGAGGCTGGATGTTGTGCCACCAGTATTTCAAACATCAGCAGGGTTGCACATGGTTGACAAGTTTCAGCATAATTTCCAGGCTGAGAAAACCTGTGATATGCTGATACTACTTTGCTTGCTGAAAGTGAGGATGACCTGAAGCATGTACTGATGAATACTGAAGAATATAGTCTTCAGTATGAATTACACCTCTATATAAAGAAAACAAAAATCCTCACAACTGGACCTATAAGCAGCATCAGGATAAATGGGAGAAAAGACTGAAGTTGTCAAAGACTTCATAGTACTTGGTTCCACAATCAACACCAATGGAAGCAGCAGTAAAGATATCAGATGACATATAGCACTGAAAAGATCAGCTGCAAAAGACCTCTTTCAAGTTCTGAAGAGTGAAGATGTCTCTTTGAAGAATAAGGTGCACCTAACCCAAGCCATCAAATTTTCAATCATTTGGTATATCTGTGAAAGCTGGACAATGAATAAGGAAGACTGACAAAGAGTCAATGCATTTGAGTTGTACTGGTGAAGAATGTTTAAAGTACCATGGACTGCTAAAAGAACTAACAAATCTGTCCTGAAGGAAGTGCAGCCAGAATGCTCCTTGGAAGTGAGAATAGCCAGACATTGTCTCACCTACTTTGGTCATGTTATAAGAAGGAACCATTCCCTAGAGAAGGATATCATGCTTGGTAAAGTGAAGGGCCGGTGAAAGAGGGGAAGGCACTCTATGAGATGGATTGAAACAGTGGCTACAACAATGGTTTGAGGTATAGCAAGGATCATGGAGCTGGTACAGGACAGGGCAGTGTTTTGTTGTGCTATTCATGGGGTCATTATGAGGTGGAGAAGACTCGATGGCACCTAACAACAACAACAGCAACAATTTATGTCATAAATAAGCATAACCCAAAATACACAAACAGCTGAAGATAAACTCGATGAAAGGGACCTTCTAAAAATTAAATGTTTAGGTACTTCAAAAGACTTCTCCAAAAGAATGAAAGCAGAACCTACGGATTGGGAAAAATTATCATCCATAAAATATCTGACAAGGTCCTTATCTCTAAAATTTATAGGAAACTCCAATAATTCAACAACAAGAAGATTAACAATCCCATTAAAAAATGGGCAGAAGATATGAATAGACACTTAACCAAAGAGGATATTCAGGTGGCCAGCAAATACATGAAGAAATGTTCATGATCATTAGCCATGAGAGAGATATAAATCAAAACAACAATGAGATTCCATCTCACCCAAGCACTAATGGCAAAGTTCAAGACAAAAAATAACAAATGCTGATGAGGATGTGGAAAGATTGGCACTCTCTTACACTGCTAATGGAACTGTCAGATGATGCAACCATTGTGGAAAGCAGTATGGTGAATCCTTAAAAGCTAGAAATAGAGTTACCAATTGACCCAGCAATCCCATTGCTAGATATATATTGTAAAGAAGTGAAAGTCAGGACAAGAATATATTTATGCACACTCTTGTTCATCACAGCACTATTTACAATGGCAAAAAGATGGAAACCACCTGGATGTCCATCAACAGAAGAATGGATAATCTAACTATGGTATGTACACACAATGGAATATTGTTGTTGTTGTTGTTGTTGTTGTTAAGTGCCAGTGAGTCATCTCTTATCATAGTGATCCTATGCACAGCAGAAAGAAATACCTCCTGGTCCCACACCACCTCTGCATTCCTTGCTATACTTGAGCTCATCGCCACAACCACTGCATCAATCCATCTCTTTGTGAGCCTTCCCCTCTTTCACTGACCCTTCGCCTTACCAAGCATGACTTCCTTCTCCAGGCAGTGTTCCCTTCTTACAACATGACCAAAGTATGTGAGACAAAGTCTGGCCATTCTTGCTTCCAAGGAGCATTCCGGCTACACTTTGTTCAGGACAGATTTGTTAGTTCTTTTAACAGTCCATGGTACTTTCAGCAGTCTTTATGAGGTCCATAACTCAAAAGCATCAATTCTTCTTCAGTCTTCCTTTTATTCATTGTCCGGCACTCACATGCATATGAGCCAATTGAAAATATCATGGCTTGTGTCAGACGTACCTTAGTCCTCAAGGAGACATCTCAGCACTTGACAATGTTCCTTTGCAGCTGAATTGCCCAGTGCTATATGTTGTCTGATGTCCTGACTACAGCTTCTACTGGCATCAATTGTAGAACCAAGCAATGTGGAGTCTTTGACGACCTCAATCTTTTCTCCATTTATCTTGATGCTGCATATAGGTCCAGTTGTGAGGATTTTTGTTTTCTTTATATTGAGATGTAATCCATACTACAGACTGTATTCTTTAAATTTCATCAGTAAGTACAAGTATTCCTCACCTTTGGCCAGCAAAGTTGTGTCGTCAGTAGTTTGTTAATGACTCTTCCTCCAATCCTGATGTCACGTTCTTCTTCATAAAGTCCAGGATCTCAGATTATTTGCTTAGCATATAGATTGAATAAGTATAGGGTGCTGAAATGGACCCATTTTGGCCATTTCAAATCAGACAACCATATGACTTATTATGCAAGTAATGATAATTTGAAGAGAAATGGAGTGGCATTCATCACCACATAGGATGTTTCAAGATCTGTCCTGAAGTACAATGCAGTCAGTGAAAGGATAATATCCATACACCTAAAAGGTGTAGGTTGTGAAAGGAAACAACCCTGAGGCACTTTCTTTGTGATTTTAAACTGTGCAGTGTCCCCTTGCTCTGTTCAAACTACAGCCTCCTGGTCTATGTACAGGTTCCTCATGAGTACAGATAAGTGTTGTGGAATTCCCATTCTTCTCAATGTTATCCACAATTCGTTATGATCCACACAATCAAATGCTTTTGCATAGTTAATAAAACACAAGTAAACATTTTTCATGTGTCTTTTACTTTCAGCCAAGATCCATCTAATATCAGCAATGACATCCCTTGTTCCACCTTCTCTTCTGAATCCAGCTTGCACCTCAGGAAGTTCTCTGTCAATATACTGCTGCAACCATTTTTGAATTATCTTCAGTAAGATTTTGCTTCCATGCAATATTAATGATATTGTTTGATAATTTCCACATTGTGTGGGATCATCTTTCTTTGGAATGGGTACAAATACAGACTCCTTCCAGTCAGTTCGCCAGGTAGCTGTCTTCCAAATCTCTTGGCATAACTGAGTGTCTCCAGTGGGGCATCCATTTTTTGAAACATCTCAAAGGGTATTCTGTCAATTCTTGGAGGCTTGTTCTTTGCCAATTCCTTCAGTGCAACTTCAACTTATTTCAGTAGCTTTGGTTCTTGATCATATGGCACCTCGTGAAATGGATGAAGATCGACCAGTTCTTTTGGTACAATGACTCTGTGTATTCCTTCCATCTTCTTTTGATGCTTCCTGCATCATTGAATATTTTGCCCATAGAATCTTTCAATATTGCAACTCAAGGCTTAATTTTTTTTCCTCAGTTCTTTCAGCTTGAGAAATACCAAGGGTGTTCTTCCCTTTTGGTTTCTAACTCCAGGTCTTTGCATATTTCATTATAGTAATTGGCTTTGTCTGGTCGAGCTGCTCTTTGAAATCTTCTGTTCAGCTCTTTTATTGTGTCATTTCTTCCATTTGCTTTGGCTACTGTTCTGGTTACCTAGTGCTGCTCTGACAAGAATATACCACAAATGGGATGGCCTTAACAAATAGGAGTTTATTCTTACAATTTGGAGGCTTTAAGTCCAAGTTCAAAGTGCTAAGCTCTAGGGGCTGGGTGAAAGCCCCTAAACCTTGGTGTCCAGCTCTGCCTCCTGTTCCTGGCCCACTGGAGCTGGAGGCATTTCTTTACTCAGACAGCTGCTGGCTGCTGAGGCTGAGAAGATCCAAGGTTGACAAGTCAAAAGGCACAGTCCCAATGTTACCAAACCACACAGCAGGCCATTAGCTGAAGTCCATTCTAAGTCCCAAGATCAGCAAAGTGTAACAGGCTGCTGAGCAACGACATAGCTATATGCAGGGTCCAAGTGTGCCATAGGCTAGAGACCATTCTCAAAACTTCTCCTTATACTACATCCAGTTGCCTAGCCACTTAACCAGGCCTAGCCAAGTTGACATAAAACATAACCATCACAGCAACTCTCCCCTCAAGGGCAAGTTTCAAAGTTTCTTCTGACATCCATTTTGGTTTTTTCTTCTTTCCTCGTCTTTTTAATGGCCTCTTGCTTTCTTTGTGGATGATGATCTGGATGCCATCCTGCAATTCTTCTGGTTTTCTGTCATTGGTGTTCAATGCATCAAATCTACTCTTTAGATAGTCTTTACATTCTGGTGGGATATAATCAAGTTCATATTTTGGCTCTTGTGGACTTGTTTTAATTGTCATCAACTTCAAGTTGAACTTGCATATGAGCAGTTGGTAGTCTGTTCCACAATCAGCTCCTGGACTTGTTTTCTCTGAAGATATTGAGCTTCTCCATCTCCTCTTCCCACAGATGTAGTCAATCTCTTTCTTATGTATTCCATCTGGTGAAGTCCACATGTATAGCGGCTATTTGTGTTATTGAAAAAAAGTATTTGCAATGAGTAAGTCGTTGGTCTTACAAAATTATATCATGCGATCTCCAGTGTTATTTCTGTCAACAAGGCCAAATTTTCCAACTACAGATGATTCTTCTTTGTTTCCAACTTTTGCATTCTACTCACCAGTGATAATTAACACACCATGATTGCACGTTCGGTCAATTTCAGACTTCAGAAGCTGATAAAAATCTTCAATTTCCTCATTTTTGGCTTTGGTAGTTGGTGCATAAATTTGAATAAGAGTCTTATTAACTGGTCTTTCTTGTAGGTGTATGGATATTATCCTTTCACTGACTGCATTGCACTTCAGGACAGATCTTGAAACATCCTATGTGGTGATGAATGCCACTCCATTTCTCTTCAAATTATCATTCCTGGCATAATAAGTCATATGAATGTCTTATTTGAAATTGCCAAAATGGGTCAATTTCAGCTCCCTAATGCCCAGTGTGGTAGCTATGTTTGTGTGTCAACTTGACTGGACCTGCTGGAGTGGCGAGGCAGCTGGATGTAGTATTCCCCATAATGAGACTGGCAATCAACTCCATGGTGGGATCTACGACAAGCAGCTGAGTAGCTGCCTTTGGGACATGGTCTTCTTCCTGTATATAAGGAGAAGCCTTGGGGATGGTCTCTAGACTATGGCACAGTTGAACCCTGCAGGTAGCCATGTTCAGTGGCCTGCCATGCTCTGCTCACCTTGGGACTTACAATGGACTTGAATTAATGGTCTGCAGGAGCTCTGGTAGCATAGTGCCTCAGGCACTTGACTGCTAATCAGAAGTCTGGTGGTTCAAATCCACCAGCCACTCCTCGGAAGGAAGGTTGGGCAATCTACTTCTGTAGTGATATTGCCTCAGAAGCCCAAGGAGGGGTCACTATGAGTTGAATCCAACTCAACAGCACAAAACAACAACAACAATAACAACATCAACAACAAGAACATGTGGTTTGGTAATATAGGGACTGTGCCTTTTTATGTCAACCATGGGCTTGTTAGCCTCAGTAGCTAGTAGCTGCCTGAGTGAAGAGATTCCTCTAGTCTAGCTTCAGTGGGCCAGAAGCAAGTGGTAGAGCTGGTATCAGTGAATGTAAACATGAGTATGTGGGTGGATAGATGGGTGGACAGGCTGAACTAGTACATACATGTATGAAGTGGGGACTGTACCCATGACCATGTATAGGGTTGGCAGATAGTGGTCCTATAAGTTTATTTGTATGACCTGAATTTCCAGGTGTATAGTACAGCTGATAAGGGGCAAGATTGTAGTCACTTCTTGGTCACAGACAGCTACCTAGAGGGACTTGGAGTACATTATCTTGAGTGAAATAAGTCAATCACAGAAGGACAAATACAGTATTAGTTCATTATTCTAAAAAGGAAAGGAAAGGTTTATAAATAGAAGTAAAATTTCTTTGTTACCAGGGGTGGAGGGGAGGGAAGGAACTTTGTAGGAAAAAAAAAAAAGAAAAGAAAAGAAAGATAGAAATGCATTGACCCATGTTAATTTAGTTTTACATATTTCACTGTACATAAATTATATTTCAAAAAAATGTGTTAAAAGAAAAGATACTTTTGTTGTTGTTAACTGTCACTGAGTTAGTCCCTGGCTCATGGCAACCTTATGGTAGATCAAACTGTTTTGCTCCATATGGTTTACATTGGTTAATTTTCACAAGTAGGTCACCAGGATTTTCTTCCTGGTCTGTCTTATTCTGAAAGCTCCACTGAAACCTGCTTAGCATCATAGCAACATACAGCCTGCACTGACAAGGAGGTGGTATCTGCACATGAGATCAGTTCTACAAGAATCAAATTGGGATCTACTGTATGAAAGGTGAAATTCTACAACTGAACCACCATCCCCTCCCCCCCACCATATGAATTTCTTCCAGCCTGACTCTACAGGCACTGCATTTCTGAGTACCTTCTGTCTCAGTACAGGTCACTTCGGAGTCACAGTTGGTGATAGTAAACTGTCACAAAGTGACAAATGAGACTGGGTTTTACCAAACACTGATTATTGGGTCAGGTTGCTCTGAATTTTAAAACTATTATTTTCATTCATACTTCTCTCCAGTGATTTACAATTAAAACATTGTAATTCCCGTTGGCTGTCAGATCTGTCTTTTACCCACTCTGTCTTCCTTACATTTAAAGCATTTGCAAATGACCTCCTGTGGAGGAAAGTGCACGTGAGTACATTTATAGCCACAAATTTATGGGTATGGAAGAGAAATTTTCTATAATGGTTATTTTATGTTATTTAAATTCATTTTTACATTGAAAAACTACATAGACTGGAATCTCACAAATGGAAAATAACTCAGAGTCTAAGTAGCAAGTATGATGCAATAATAATTATTTGAATATATTGGCATTAAAGGAACAGCTAGGTGCATTACTGGCCTTTAGAAAAATAGACTGCTTCATGTAAAAACTAATAAATCAATAAAATCCTAGTTGGATACTATTAAATATTGGAATGATATTTCAACTTTAATATTTCTTGTACTGCCCTTATTTCTTCCCAAGGAGCAATAAAACCAATTAGGGAAGTATTCAGATTATAATTATGAATACTATCTCCATCCTTCTCTTCATTAATATTATAACAATTTAAAAGAACTCACTAAGGATTGAACCAAGCAAATGCTCCTGCTGAGATGTCTCCTTTCTTTATTATTGTTGAAAATTCAACATTTTGCAAAAGTGACTTTTAAAGAACATTAACTTTGCAATAAGTAAGCCTGAAATGATAACCATCTTTTACTAATTGTGTGATGAATCTGAGACCAATTTTTCCACTTATTAAATGTACATAATAGCACCTAGGAAATGGACATAATAGGGCTGTGTTGAGGACTGGAATTGATGTAAATGAGGAATCAAGTAGAGAGCTGCACACACTGGAGTCATGCAGAAAGTGGAGGTCTATTCTAAAGTACTGAAGTCTGAACTCTTGGAACCTTAGGAAGAAACTAGGGTGCCTCAAGCCCTATCTGTCATTTTCAGTGCAAGAATCCTTTTTACTCTACAGTCTTGTGAAGTGTATCTTCCAATCCCTGCTTGAAAACCTTTATTGCTTTGAAATTGATTTCCTTTTAGGGTACCTGTTTCATTGTGAGGACATGCAGAAATTCTATTTCATTGTCAGAATATGCAGAAATTGACTATCTTATTATTTATACCCAGTAGACTGAGTTTTATCATCTACAATAACAAAGATCATGTTGAATTGCCTTTCTAGATCAATTTTTCTAGGAAATATAAATTAGTGGTTAATAACACAGCATTAGGTGTTAAGATACAATCTTTCAAATCTTAGTCCTACCACTTACTAGCTATATAACCTTGAACAAACTAATCTATACTTTAGTTTTCTCGTTATTAAAGAGGATTGCTGTTCTTATCTATTTTTCTTACTATAAATATTGGCTATTACTGTATTCTATTCATTTGTTTTCCTTCTTCACACTAAATAATTCTAACCAAATCAGTTGGTGTCAAGTAGACCCTGACTCATAGTGATCCATCTTCCATGTGTCAGAGTAAGATTGTGTTCCACATGGTATCTATTTATTTATTTAATTGTGATGAAAATATAAACAACTAGATATTCACCAATATAACAACTTCCACATTTACAGCTCAGGGACACTGATTACATTTTTTATGTTGCACCACCATTATTGCTATCCATTCCCAAAATATTCAACCATCTATTAACATAAACTCAATGCCCCCAAACAAAAGCTTCCCTTTTCCCTCTCACTCCTATCCCTGGTAAGCACTAATAGTCTAATAGTTCAGTGTATATATCTTTTTTTTTTTTTTTTCAACCTATGTAGAAATTTTCCCTCCCCTTCCCTCCATCCTTGGTAACCAACAAAGAAAATTTCCTTCTATGTATTTTCCTTTCTTGATTTTTTTTACAATAGTGGACTGATTCATAATTTGTCCTTCTATGATTGACATATTTCATTCAGCATAATGTCCTCCAAGTACATCCATGTTATGTGGAGTTTTGCAGATTCCACACTAATCTTTAGGGTTGCATAGAGTTCCATTGTGTGAATGTATCACAGTTTGTTTATCCATTCCTTGGTTGATGTGTGCTTAAGTTGTTTCCATCTCTTTGCTATTGTGAATAGTTCTGGGATGAACATGAGTGTGCATGTATCTATTGGTGCTCTGACTCTCACTTCTTTAGTTTATATACCTAGTAATGGGATTTCTGGGTCAAATGGTATTTCTATTCCAACTTTTTAAGGAATCACCATATCAATTTCCACAGTGGTTGTATCATTTTATAGTCCCACCAGCACTATATGAGACTCCCAATCTCTCCACATCCTCACCAGCATTTGTTATTTTCTGTCTTATTGAACTTTGCTATAAATGTTGGAATGAGAAGGTATCTCATGGTTGTTTTGATTCACCTATCTCTAATGGCTAATAACTGTAAACACTTCATGTGGTCCTTGGCTGCTTGAATATTTTCTTTGATGAAGTGTCTGTTCATGTCTTCTGCTCATTTTTTAATTGGATTGTTAATTTTTTGATGTCAAAGTTGGAGTTTTCTGTAAATTTTAGAGGTAAGTCCTTTGTTTAATATTCAATATGACATAGCTGGATGTTTTTCCTGTTCTGTAGGTTATCTTTTTACTCTTTTGGAGAAGATTTTAATGCACATAGAATTTAATATTTAGAAGTTCCCAATCATCTAGATTATCTTCTGCTGTTTGTGCATCTTGGGTTTTGCTTGATAGTCTATTTATGAAATAAATTAGAACTTTTAAATTTACACCTATTTTTTCCTTGATGAACTTCATAGTTTTAGGTTTCACATTTAAGTCTTTGATCATTCTGGAGTTAGTTTTTGTGTTTCATGTGAGGTATGGATCTTTTTCATTTTTCTGCAGATGGATATTAAAGTTTTTCCAGCACTATTTATGAAAGGGACTATCCTTTCCCCATTTAACGGAATTCAACCCTTTGTAAAAGATCAATTGACATAGGTGGATGGATTCATTTACAGGTTCTCAATTCTTTGCCAATGGTCTATGTGGCTGTCATTTTACCAATACCAGGCTGTTTTCACAACTGTGGCTGTAAAGTAGTTTTTGAGATCTGGAAGTGTGAGACCTTCTTTGCCCTTCTTCTGCAGGAGTGCTTTTCTTATCTGAGGTCTCTTGATTTTCCAAACAAAATTAGTGGTGGGTTTTTGCATGTCTTCAAAGAATGTTGATCAAATTTATATTGGAATCACATTGAATGAATAGATTGCTTTGGGTAACACTGACATTTTCATGATGTTCGGTTTTCCTACCCATTAGCATTGTATGGTCTTCCATTTATGGAGATCACTTATAGTTTTTTGAAGTAGTGTTTTCTAGTTTTCTTTGTGTAGGTCTTCTGTGTTCCTAGTAAGATTTATTCCCAAGTCTTTTATTTCTTTGGGAGCTCTGGTGGTATAGTGCCTAAGGCATTTGACTGCTTACCAGAAGGCTGGCAGTTCAAACTCACTAGCCACTCCTTGGAAGGAAGGTTGGACAATCTACTTGCATGTGATATCTCCTCAGAAACCCAAGGAGGAGTCACGATGAGTCAGATCCAACTCGATGGCAGTGAGTTTGGTTTGGTTTTGCAATGGTAAGAAAACACAGCTGACAATGTCTGTCTTTCCTGGGAGCATCTAATAGTTATCAACTATAGGTATTAAAGAAAGAGAAGATATTAGCAACTAGGTAAGATGTGTAAATTTTAACCATGACTATCTGCAATTATTGCTTTTATTCAAAAGATTAGATAAACAGTCACATTTAGTGGGTATAATGATGACCTTCAAATTATATTATGCAAGTGGGGTAGTTAAGGTTATGTGTCAACATGGCTGGGTCTGGTTTTGAGTGGCTGGGGAGCTGGATGTAGATATTCCCCATGATGAGATTAGTAATCAACTCCATGCTGACTCTGCCATGAGCAGCTGACAAGCTGCTTTAGGAATGCAGTCTGCTTCCAGTATATAAGAAGATGCTTGGAAAAAAGTCTATGCTTTTTGGCATGCTTGTATCCTGCATTTAGCCTAGTCTTCATTCATCAATCTGTCCTTTTCTTGCTGATCTTTTGGATTATTTCTGGACTTAAATTAGTGTCCTGTTGTGTTGCTTAATAATCTTGGGATTGTGCCATTTTACTTGTCAACCTTGGATTTGCCAGCATCAGGAGTCATCACTTACCTGAGTTAAGTGAAACCTTCAGCTCCCGTGGACTGAGAGCAAGAGGCAGAGTTGAAGCTCAAAGTCAAGGGGCCTTCACCCAGCCCTAAGAGCTGGCACTTTGAACTCAGATTTGTAGTATCCTGAACTGTAAGAGAACAAATCTTGTTTGTTAAAGCAAACCACTTGTGGTATTTTCTGTTACATCAGCACTAGAGAACCAAAATGTGAAAGTAACCACCTTTTTTTTTTTTTTTTTTAATTATCCGCATTATTGTTTTTATTATTATTTCTAGAACAATCTCAATTCTTGGAACCACATGGATGACACTACACACCTGGTAGTATCTGAGTTAAGAATTGCTCCTAAAACACAGCCTGCTTAAGAGGAACATCCTAAGATTGGCTCTCAATGCATTATAGACTAATACTTTTTAAAAACTTTTTTGTAGACCCAAAGTTTTACCCTGAATCATTTCTCTAGCATTACAAAGTCAATGCATAATTGAGCTAGATCTGAAACTCAAACCTCTTGAATTTAAATCCCACATGCTTTTGGAAAGAATTTGCATGACAAAAATGAAATACAAGTTCCCAGACTAAAATTATCTCATTAACATCATTGAAATTTCCCTTTTTATAAGTTAAAGTTTAAATCATTTGGTCTTAAAAATGTACCATATTCAAAAATAAATCTAATTTAGTTAAAAATAGTTTTTGGAATATTTCATCCTATGAAGAGTAGTAAAGTTTAGTTGGGGGAAAAAATGACTAGGGATAAAAATAGAGTTTCATTCTAATCTTGGCTCTATCACTTACTACATATTTGAATTTAGACAACTCGTTTGATCCCTTTGAACCTCATATATAACACAAGCTTGTTGTAGAATTGACTGATACAGATAAAACACCTTGTGCAATATTTGCTATATATTAGGTGCTCAAAATAATAGCACATAATCATGGGTTCTTTGGTGATATAATAGGTAAAAGGACAGGATTTCAAAGGCCAGTTTTGCTATAAAGATATTAGCTGAAAATGTGTTGCAATGATTCCCAGGATCCTAGTTCTGGTTGTATTCATATTAGTTTCCCAAGTCTTTAGTATTTTATTTCTCCCTGAGTTGAGATTTGTGCCAAAGAATATTTTGATATTTAAATAAAACCAATGAAGGAAAGCATGACCTTTGCAAATTATTGTAATTCTGGGGCTACTATCAATACTCTTGCTTTAAAAAATTAAGCTGTAGAATGAAAGACCAAGTTGGCATGGATAAAATACAATACATTAAAGTAATTGAGAAAATTATGTATTTGAAACATATATATGCATGTATGTAGCTCTGGTGGTGTGGTGCGTAAAACATTTGACTGCAAAAAAAAGAAGGTTTGTCGTTCAAACTCACCAGCCACTCCATGAAAAGAAGACTGGGCAATGTACTTCAATAAAGATTTATCCCCTTGGAAACCCAAAGGGGGTTGCTATGAGTTGGAATCGATTCTTGATGGCAGTGAGTTTGCTTTATATATATATATCTATATATCTATATCTATATATAGATATATATATATATTCTGCCAACATATCTTGCTAGTATCCTCTATTGGTTTGATTACTGAGGCAAAAGTGAGATGAAATATACTAGTAATTATGTCAGTAAACTCATTCAGCACTTACTATGCTTCAGGAACAGTTCTAAGGGAGATAATAATAACCACTATGTTCTATGAGATGGGTACTTTTGTCGTCATCCTATTTACAGATGAGAAAACTGAGGCAGAATGAAGTTAAGTAGTTTTCCCTAAGATTACACACTTAGTAAAATGTTAAGCCAGTACTATAAACCTAAGTGCTGTGCCTCTGGGGACCTTGTATTTAATTACCACAGTATTTTTAACTTTAATGTTGGCTTGAAGGGTTTTTAACTCAGATTATTATGATTACAACAGAAGTATTTACTTATCACTAAAACACAAGCTGTGAAGAGGATTAAATATAGCATGATATAGTTATCTCATTAATAAATGCTTATTAGATTCTGTATACGTTTCTAGTTTCTACATAACAAGTCAATTAAAAGAAGTCTGGAAGAGCCAAAATATGACTGATAATATCCCTCCCGAATTTAGAGACCATTTAAAGAATAGATTTTATGCATTGTATACCAATGCATACCTTGAACAGAGAGTAGCTAAAATGAATAGAAGAAGTTACAAGATAAAAGAACTAAAGAGAAGATTTCAAAAAGCAGCTTGAGAAGACAGTCAATTATTATAATGAAATGTGCAAAGACATGGAGTTGGAAAGCCAAAAGGGAAGAATATGCTTAGCATTTTTCAAGATGAAAGAACTAAAGAAAAAAAATAAGCCTCTAGTTGAATCTTTATTCTATGGGCAATATTTTGAATAATGCAGGAAAAATCAAAGGAAGATGGAAAGAATACAAAGTCTCTCTCAGTTCAAGGGCAACTTTCAGAGTCTCTCCTGACATCCATTTTGGTCTTTTCTTTTTTTCTTGTCTTTTAAATGACCTCTTGCTTTCTTCATGGATGAAGTTCTGGATGTCATCCCACAATTCTTCTGGTTTTCTGTCATTGATGTTCAATACATCAACTCTATTATTTAGATGGTCTGTAAATTCAGGAGAGACATATTCAAGGTCACATTTGTGCTCATGGACTTGTTTTAATTGTCTTCAACTTCTAGTTAAACTTGATATTAGCAGTTGATGATCTGTTCCACAATCAGCTCCTGGCCTGGTTTTGGCTGAAGATATTGAGCTTTTCCATCACCTCTTGCCACAGATGTAGTCAATCTGATTCCTGTGTACTCTGTCTGGTGAATTCCATGTGTATAGCTACTGATTGTGTTGTTAAAAAAAGGTATTTGCAATGAATAAGTGGTTGGTCTTGCACAATTATATAATGAGATCTCCAGCATTATTTCTCTTTCCAAGGTTAAATTTTCCAACTACCAGTGATTCTTCCTTGTTTTCAACTTTTGCATTCCTGTACTTAGTGATAAATAACACATCTTGATTGAACATTTGGTCAACTTCAGACTGGAGAAGTTGATAAAAATCTTCAATTTCCTCATCTTTGTCTTTGGTGGTTGATGCATAAATTTGAATAATAGTCTTATTAACTGGTCTTCCTTGTAGGGTTATGGATATTATCCTATCACTGACAGCATTGTACTTCAGGACAGATCTTGAAATATCCTTTGTGGTGATGTTGTTGTTGTTGTTGTTGCTGTTATGTGCCATCGAGTGTGATGATGAGTGCCACTTTATTGCTCCTCAAATTGCTATTCCCAACATAGTAGATCATACAGTTGTCTGATTTGAAATGGCCTAAACGGGTCCATTTCAACTCATTAATGCCTAAGATATCAATCTCTATGCATTCCATTTCATTTTTGACAACTTCCAATTTTCCCTGATTCATACTTCATACATTCCATGTTCTGATTATTAATGGATGTATGCAGCTGTTTCTCCTAAATGGAGTTGTGTGCCATGTCAGCTAATGGAGGTCTTAAAAGCTTTACTTTATCCTTATCAATAAGGGTGGTCCTACTCTGATGATGCAGGTATTTCCAAGTTGTATTTTGAGAGCTTTCCAACCTAAAGGGCTTGTCCTCCTGCACTGTACAGGAAACGCAAGGAGGGGTCACCATGTGTTGAATCAACTTGATGGCAGTGAGTGTGTGTGTGTGTGTGTGTGTATGCTTTGTCTCATTTCTTGTACATATCTAAGGACAGACAGAGCAGAGCAGTGGCAGGGATCTCAGGTAAGGGGAGGGAAACAGACCATACCACCAAGAGGCAGAAAGTGGACAGGTTTCAAACAACTCAGGGAGACAAGCTTGTCTGTCAGTTTGTCCTGCTGTTGGTGGCTTGCATGTTGCTATAAGGCTTGAGACTGTGTTACTGGTGTTTCAAATGCCAGCAGAGTTGTACATAGTGCACAGGTTTCAATGCAGCTTACAGACTGAGACAGACTAGGAAGAAGGAAGAGGTCATCAACTTCTCAAAAAATTGGCCAGGGAAAACCTTATGAATAGCAGAGAAGCACTGTGTGATACACTACAGTCAACTTTATGAATACAGAGTCACTGTACCAAAAATATTTGGTCAATGCTCATCCATTTCAGGAGGTGGCAAATGATCAAGAACCAATGGCACTGAAGTAAGAAGTCAAAGCTACACTGAAGGAGGTGGTGAAAAACAAAGCTTCAGGAATTGACAGAATACCCAGTGAGATGTTTCAACAAACGGATGCCACACTGGAGGAACTTACTCAGCTATGTCGAGAGATTTGGAAGACAGCTACATGGCCAACTAACTGGAAGAGATCCATATTTATACCCATTCCAAACAAAGGTGATCCCACAGAATGAGGAAATTATCGAACAATATCATTAATATCACACGCAAGTAAAATCTTACTGAAGATAATTCAAAAACGGTTGCAGCAGCATATTGATAGAGTACTTCCAGAAATGCAAGCTGTATTCAGAAGAGGATGTGGCATGAGGGAAATCATTGCTGATCTCAGATGAATTGTTGCTGAAAGCAAAGAATAGCAGAAAGATGTTTACTTGTGTTTTATTAACTATGCAAAAGAATTTGATTTTGTGGATCACAACAAATTATGGGTAACATTGAGAAGAATGGGAATTCCAGAACACTTAACTGTGCTCATGAGGAAGTTGTACATAGACCAGGAGGCTGTCATTCGAACAGAAGAAGGGGACACTGTATGGTTTAAAATCAAGAAGGGAGTGCATCCCCATACTTATTCAATGTGTATGCTGAAAAAATAATCAGTAAAGCTGGACTATATGAAAAAGAACATGGCATCAGGATTATAAGAAGACTCATTAACAATCTGCATTATGCCAATGACACAACACTCATTAACAACCTGTATTATGCTGACAACACAACTTTGCTCACTGAAAATGAGGATGACTTGAAACAATACTGATGAAGGTTGAAGATTACACACTGCAGCATGGATTACACCTCAATATGAAGAAAAGCAAAATCCTCACAATGGTACCAATAAGCAACATCACTATAACTACTGAATTTGTCAATTGAAGTTGTCAAAGAGTTCATATTACTTGGTTCTATGGTCAACACCAATGGAAGACACAGTCAAGAGATCAGACACCATAAAGCATTGGGCAAATCTGCTGCAAAGGACCTCTTTCAAGTGCTAAAGAGCAAAGATGTTTCCTTGAATACTAAGGTGCACTTGACCCAGGCCATTGTATTTTCAATCGCCTCATATGCATGTGAGAGCTGGACAATGAAAAAGAAAGAGCAAAGAAGAGTCAGTGCTTTAAAGTTGTGGGGTTGGGGAAGAGTGCTGAAAATATCATGGACTGCTAAAAGAACTAACAAATATGCCCTGGAAGAGGTGTAGCCAGAATGCTCCTTGGAAGGGCGAAGGCCAGACTTCATCTTTCCTACTTTGGTCATGTTATAAGAAGGAACCATTCCCTGGAGAAGGATATCATGCCTGGTAAAGTGGAGGGACAATGAAAAAGGGGAAGGCCCTCAATGAGGTGGATTGACACAGTGGCTGCAACAATGGGTTCAGCAAAGATCATGAGGTTGTCACAGGATTGGAGATTATTTCATTCTGCTGTACATGAGGTTGCTTTGAGTCAGAGACATCTTGACGGCACCTAACAACAACAACAACAACAACCACATAACAAGTCATTCAGATCCAGGCTATACTTAGGTTTGTGCAAAGGCTCAGAGATGTCTTCAAGAACCCAGGCACTTTTCTTGCATCTTCTCTCATGATACTAGATATGTTGACCTTCATTTGAGATGTGTTCATTCATGGCTGTAAAATAACTGTTTTATCTCTAAATATCACATTCTAACACAATTATACACACACAGAAAAAAGTTAAGCTTAATGAGCACAAACGAGAAGAACTTTCTTTAAGAATCTCTTTATTGTTACTTATTTTTGCTTAGGAGAAATACAGTTTTGAAAAGCTTTGTAAAGACTTCTCCTTGTGTCCCTTTGATCACAATTCTACCCATGACTACTCTTAACTTCAAGGAAGCTGAGAAAGACAATAACTGGAATTATCAGCTTCCATGATAGGAGGAAGACTCTACCAATAATAAAGAAGATGAAAGAAATGGTTTAGGGGAGTCAAATAATCTCTTTTAAGTATTGTAAGCTTAGATTCAAATGAGGATTTCTACTTTCTTCCAAAATCTAACTCTGGAGACCAGAATGAACCAGAATGTCAGAGGCAGACTGTGGGAACAATACAAAATGAACAAGTTGTTGCTCATAAGAGAGAGCCTGACTTGCTTGGTTTTCTTATCAATTTCAGACAGATCAGAAATAAAGCAGGAGATCCTTTTCTTGTCAATTAGGAAACCCTTCCCAGATGATCTTATCAAGGAGCAATGGAAAACTCAAGAACATTTCAAACCAAAACTTGCCATTGATTCAATTCTTACTCATGGTAACTCCATGTGTATCAGAGTAGAACTCTTCTCCATAGAGTTTTCAATGACTGATTTTTGTGAACTAGATCACCAGGTGTTTTAGTTGGTTTGTGCTACCCCGACAGAAATACTTTAACAAACTAATATTTGTGGATGGCTTTAACAAACAGGAGTTTATTCTCTTACAGTTTTCAAGGCTAGAAGTCTGAGTTCAAAGTGCCCAGATCAAGGGGCTTGGGTGAAATTCCTCAACCCTGGACTTCAGCTCTGTCTCTTTTTCCTGGCCCACTTGTGCTAGAGGTGTCTCTTCACTTAAGCAAGTGTTGGCTGATGAGGTTAACAAGCATAAGGTCAACAAATAAAATGGCACAGTCCCGATATTACCAAACAACATGTCAGGCCACTAATTCAAGTCCAGAGACAGCCCCAAGATCAGCAGGAAACATGGCACACTGCTGAATGAAGATCCAGCTATATGCAGGGTCCAAACACGCCAACAGTTCCACAAAGCTTCTCCTTATGTACTGGAAGAAGACCACATTCCTAAAGCAGCTACTCAGCTGCTCGTGGCATATTCCTCCATGGAGGTGATTGCCAGTTTCATCATGGGGAATAACTGCAAACAGCTGCCCAGTCACTCAAAACCAGGCCCAGCCAAGGTGACACATAACCTTAAAGCATCACCAGGCTTTTCTTTTGACGTACCCCTGGTTGGATTCAAACTGTCAACTTTCCAGTTACCAGCTGTGTGAGTAAACATTTACACTACTCAGGAATTCAGAAAACAGAAAAGTATTTTATATCTGAACACTAAATATGAAGAGAGAAAGCACAGAGTCCAGTTCTTATCATGTGTCACAGTAAAATCATGTGTCACAGTAAACCTTCAAGCTATTAAATATGCCAAATAAATGGTCTGGATTCTGACAAACCAGAAGAGTTACATCTTTTCATGGAAGAGTAGTAGGTCAAGAAAGAAGTGAGAAGCTAGGATGTTGGCAGAAGAAAAAGAAGCTTTTTCTCCCCAGAGTAATGTTCTTGGATGAAATTAGCCTTTGTAATGAATTGGTGAGTTCTGCTTATTCTCCCTTTTTTTATGCAGTTTTCTTGTTTCTCTTACCTCATTTAAAGAAAAGGACAGGCATGAATTAGGAATATGACTGCTATCTGAATAAAGTTCCTGATCTTTGAATATGCAAGTGCTCAAAATTTATTTTCAAATCAATGCTCTATCCATTGATTACTTTGAAAGTTTGAGTCTCTCATCATACTCTAAAAAATGTTAGCTGCTTTTCTTTTTTATGATGCTGAACCTTACTTCTGATTGTCAGCTTGGATCTTTATTTCTCTCTCCAGCCTGAATATCTGATGCTCTATGTTGAGTCTCCTCAGCAATAAGAGATATTTGAATAGGGATGAGAATAATAAGGGAAAACTTTATAGGAAGAAAACTTCTAATTGATGTCTGACCTGAAAATTAATCTCCAACCTTCTTGAGTATAACCAGAACACATCTTGTGTGACACCCTTAAGAATCTTCCATAATCTCCCCAAAAGAGATGAGAGTATTATCACTTAATCACTGCAGGCTCACTCTGGAACCTAATGATAAAAAGTCAGAAATGAAATGTAATTATTATTATTTTTAATATCTTATTCTAAGGAGCTACATAGGTAAATAAAAGTGATATAGTGATTAGAGATTTAGACAAATTAGAGAAAATGGCAAAGAAACAGTGATAGATCCTGTCCAACTATTTAGAGTAGCCACTAGATTTCTGTGTTTCTTGTACCCCAGAAGATGAGAACATCTGTTCATCAACTCCTTAAATGCTGAATTAGAGGAAGAAACCATTTAAATTGACCTGTAAGACACAGCATCCAACCATTCTGTGTGTTATGAAAAACCAAAACCAAACTCACTACCATCAAGTGGATTCTGACTCACAGCAACTTCCATTGAGTTTCTGAGGTGATAAATCTTTATGGAAGTAGATTGCCCCATTTTCCTTCCATGGAGTGACTGGTGGGTTTGAACCACTGATCTTCTGGTGAGCAATCAATTACCTTATCCACTATGCCACCAGAGCTTTTGTGTGGTATAAAAGATGACAGAAAATTTATTTAAATCCAAGTTGAAAGTACTCAATCTAAATGTCTATAAAATCATTTTTCAGTGTTTTAAGGAAATCATAGATGTGTGCAAGGGTAAAGAATATTGAGGAAGCATCCAGACAATGGAAGTCATAATTGGTACTTTTCATAGATTATCTGCATTTTTGTTTGTATTATATCTGTGTGTTGAAAAGAGATTAAGTGGAGTGTAAAGGAAGATCTATCCAAGACAACGAGCATCGTGTTCCAGTTTGTCATACTGTGTTGTCTTGCTGTGAGAAGCCATGCCACTAGTATTTCTAATATAAATAGGGTCATCCATGGTGGATAGGTTTCAGTGGAGCTTCCATAATAAAGAGACAAGGAAGAAAGAAAAGGTCATCCACTTTTGAAATATTTGGTCACTGAAAATTTTATGAATAGCAATGAAACCTTTTCTGCTATAGTGCCCAAGATGAGAAACTCAGTAGTTTGGAAGGAATTCAAAATACAACTGGGAAAGAAGTGACTCTGAAAGTAGAATTGATCTTAATGATGTGGATGGAGTAAAGCTTTCTGGAGCTTCATTTGTTGATGTAATATGAATTAAAATGAGAAGGAATCGCTGCTAAACATCCATAGATATCCAGGTGATAAGTTGCGTTCTCTAGAAAAGCAAAACCAATAAAGTTTATATAAAGAGAGAGAAAATAAATTTATCTTAGGAAAATAACTCACATACTTTTAGAAGCTGGCAAGTCCCAAGTTCTTGGATCAAACTTCAAGCTGGAGGCTTTTCCTGACTCAAGCAGCTGCAGGGGCTGACAAGCTCAAGGTTGGCAGGCAGTATACTGGCTATTGACTCCAAGAAATGATGAATCCAAGATCTGTAGGCCAAATGGTGGATTTTTCACTCATGGACAGTTGTAGGTAGCACAACAGGATCCTGATCCACAGAAGAGTGTCTCTTTTTCTCAGGAGGTCCATAAATATATTGGAAGCAGATCACACCCCTAGGAAACTCCCTTTCAATGGATTGGCTGATCAAAACCTATGCATCTGATCTCTTCATGGGAATAATTCACATCACAACTGCTTAAACCATTCAGAATTGTGATCCACAGTTGACACACAACTCTGACTATAGCAATCACAATGTGGACTGCACAAAATATGAATCTAGGAAAATTGGAAGTTGTCAAAAATGAAATGGAATTCATAAAGATCAATATCCTAGGCATTAGTGAGCTGCAATGGACTGGTATTGGCCATTTTCAATCTGACAATCATATGTTCTACTATGTAGGGAAAGACATTTGAGGAGTAATGGTGTTACATTCATTATCATTTCAAGATATATCCAGAATATACTTATGCTGTCAGTAATAGGATAATATCCACTTACTTGCAAGGAAGACCAGTTAATACTATTATTCATATTTATGTATCAACCACTAAAGCAAAAGATGAAGAAATTGAAAATTTTTACCAACTTCTGCTATTTGAAATTGACCAAATATTCAATCAAGATTTATTGATTATTGGTGACTGGAATGCAAAAATTGGAAACAAAGAAGAAGCATCAGCAGTTGGAAAATATGACCTTGGTAATAGAAAGGATGCCAGAGACTGCATGATAGAATTTTGCAAGATCAATAACTTATTCATTACAAATACTTTTTTTCAACAACTTAAACTATGACTATACAAGTGGATCTTGCTACATGGAATACAAAGGAATCAAATCAACTATGTCTGCAGAAAAAGGCAATGGAGAAACTCACTATCAATAGTCAGAAGAAGACCAAAAGCTGACTTGGGACAAACCATCAATTGCTCACAAGCAAGTTCAAGTTTAAGCTAAAGGAAATTAAAACAAGTCCACAAGATGCAAAGTGCAACCTTAATTATATACCACCTGAATTTAGAGAAAATCTGAGGAATAGATTTAATGCATTGAACACCAACTGGACGAGTTGTAGGATGACCTTAAGAATATCATATATGAAGAAAGCAAAAGGTCATTAAAAAGACAGGAAATGAAGAAAATACCAAATTGAATGTCAGAAAAGACTCTGAAACTTCCTCTTGAATGGAGACTAGCTAAAGCAAATGGAAGAAATGATGAAATAAAAGAGCTGATCAGAAGATTCCAAAGGGCATCTCAAGAAAACAAAGTAAAATATGATAATGAAATATGCAAAGATCTGGAGGTAGAAACCAAAAGAACATGCTTAGCATTTCTCAAGCTTAAAAAATTGAAGAAAAAATTCAAGCCTTGAGTTGCAATAGTGAAGGAATCTATGGGAAAATTATTGAACAATGCAAGAAACATCAAAAGAAGATGAAAGGAATACACAGTCACTGTACCAGAAAATATTTGTTAACATTCAACTATTTCAAGGGGTAGCATATGATCAAGAACAAATGGTATAGAAGGAAAACGTCCAAGTTTCACTGAAGGTATTGTCAAAAACAAGGTTCCAGGAACTGAAGGAATACACATTAAGATGTTTCAACCACAGATATAACGTTGGAGGTGATTACTTGTTTATACCAAGAAAATTGGAAGACAACTACCTGGAAAACTGACTGGAAGAGATTCATATTTGTACCCACTACAAAGAAAGGTGATCCAACAGAATGTAGAAATTATCGAATATCATCATTTATATCACATGCAAGTAAAATTTTAGTGAAGATAATGAAAAAACAGTTGCAGCAGTATATTGAAAGGGAACATCCAGAAATTCATGCACCTTCAGGAGAGGGCATGGAATGAGGGATATCATGTCAGATGAATCTTGGCTGAAAACAAAAAAATACTAGAAAGATGTTTACCTGTGTTTTATTGACTATGCAAAGGCATTTGATGGTGTGGATCATAACAAATTATGGATAACATTGTGGAGAATGAGAATTCTATAACACTTAATTGAGATCATGAGGAATCTGTACATAAAGCAATAAGCGACAGAACAAGGGGATACTGCATGGTTTTAAATCAGGAAGTGTGTATATCAGGGATGTATCCTTTCACAAAAGTTATTCAATATATATGTTGGATATATAATCTGAGAAACTGGACTCTATGAAGAAAAATGCATCGTCAGAATCAGAGGAATAGTTACTAACAACCTGGGACACACAGATGACACAACCTTGTTTGCTGAAAGTGAAGATGAGTTAAAACTTATGGAGTATATATCAAGATATAGAAAACCAAAATCCTTACAACTGGACCCATAAGCAATATCACAACAAATGGAGAACAGATTGAAATTGTCAGGGATTTCATTTCACTTGAATCCACAATCAATGTCCACAATCAATGCCATTGAAAGGAACAGTCAAGAAATCTGACTACATTTGGCACTTGGAAAATCTGCCAGAATAGACTCTTTAAAGTGTTAAAGATCCAAGATGTCACTCTGAAGAGTAAGTTGTGCCTAACCCAAGCCATAGTATTTTCAATTGTTTCATATGTCTGTGAAAGATGGACAATGAATAAGGAAGAGGAAAGAATTAAAATAGGCAGTTGTCTAGGAGAAAGAAGGGTTTAGCCTCATTGCAAAGAGATATATATATATATATATATATATATATCTTTTCAATGAGGCCTTGTTTTTGCCCTTACAAAAGTGAAGCATTTCAATGCAATCTTACTGATCAGATAAAGCATAGGAGCTCTCAGACAGGTTTTCCCAGGAGTTTAAGTTTCCGGTGCCTACTGCAGACATGCTGGGGCTGTGCTAGGATAAATCAAAAGCCAGAATTCCCAGACTGGAAACTGTAAAATTTAGTTACATTTGGTGAAAAGGCTATTTAAAATAGGCAGTTATTTGGAGGAACACATGGGGAAAGTTTATGGAAGAATATACACAGAAATATGAATTGAACTGCACCCGGTAGCATTTGTTAGGGCTGATCTAACTTTAGGTAATATTGAAAGGTTCTACATTTGGCCCCATTTCTTTCTTTCTGTTCTTAAATGAGACCGAGAAGAAAAATAAGACTTTTTGAAGCACTGAGCACTGATTGTTATGTGATAATATACTCAGCTAGAGGGAAAAAAAGAGCACCTTCCATACTAAATTTGTTAATGCTAAGAGGAAAGAAAGCTTAATAATAATAATACCAATCATTTTTATTTCAGTAATTGCCTCTTTTTGGAATACATTAGATTTCATCTCACTGTGTTAATATTTCAAAGCAAATTACTAAATGAAAAAAAAAAGTCTGAATTCTCTCATCTCATATTAAAAATATCTGACATTTGTGTGGGTTTTGAGTATTTCTTAGAATGTAATGTAAAGATTAACTGCCTGTCTAGGACTTAGCCTGAGGTAAATAGTAGTTATTTAGAAATTAAGAGCTGTGGTAGCATAGTGCCTAAGGCACTTGACTGCTAACCAGAAGGCTGACGGTTCAAACCCACTAGCTGTTCCTCGGAAGGATGGTTGGGCAATATACTTCCATAATGATACCACCTCAGAAACCCAAGGAGGGGTTGCTATGAGTCAGGACTGACTCAATGGCACATAATAACTTCTATTACACCGTTAATGTGGAGAAGTTGCCATAATGTGGAAAAGTTAATCTAGATTTAGAATTTGTTGTTTTTCTTGTTCACTTCAGTTCACCATTCCTCTGGGATACAGCTTCAAATTTCTCAAAATCTCACCCTAACCAGAATTGGTTTCTGGTTAGGGTGAGATTGGAATTCCAGATTTTTTTTTCTTAATATTCCTGTACCACCATCAATTTTTCACTTTTCTTGTACACACACCAAAATGATTTAATAAACAGGTGTTAATATTTGTATTGCTGTATTTATTTAGCCATTATAATTGTCAGATGAAGACAGTTTCATTTCTCAGAATTCATTCTCACATCATTGCCCTGTGGGCTTCTGTACCTCAGCAGCAAAAAAGCTTTCTTTACTGGATAAAACTCTGCTCACTTGAGCCTTTCTGTAATTCAGTAGAACTTAATCATGGAGGAAGGGGAGATGACCAGGGGGAAGAGTCCAAGAGAGGCATCTTAGAATTCTACCTAACCTATTTTGACCTGTGGCCTCCAAAATTCATATCCATCCCATATAAAAAATAGATTGACAATCTCCCAAGGATCTCATTCCATTGTAGCATTAGTTTAAAATCCAAAACTTCTCCTAAATCTCTACAACTCAAAACTAAAATTGCAACATCATGGTCAGGTATGGATGAAGGCCCTGAGTATAATCTGTTCAGTTCAGCTCATAGGAGCAGTCCCTCTCTATCTGTGGATGTGTGGAACTAAGGAGACAGGTTGTCTTTCCTGACAATGCCTAACATACAAAGCTGGGACAGAGACAGGATATGTCATGAACATTCCTGTCCATCCAAGTAGGCGGATGAGGGGATGGAAAGTAAATAGGAATTAACAGATCAAAGCAGTTTTGAAGTCCATTCAGACAAACTTCAGAGGAAGTTCCTTGATTAGGTGCCAAAATAAAGGATCCTCAATAGTTCTCCACTATGCCCTTTTGTCTCTTGTTTCTGGTCTCTGAGTTATCCTTTCTTTTTCATAAATGTTAGCACAAGTTCGCAGCTTAGTAGATTTATCACCCA
>NW_006921591.1:33335481-33348088 GCF_000298275.1 Orycteropus afer afer
AAAAAAAAAAAAAAAAAGACAATAGGGGTACTTCCATAGTATTAACAGTGCATTTATGCTGCATGCAGTACATTTCACACAGTGGCTACATTTTCTTATGCCTTACAGAGAGAGAGTACAGAGGCCAGAAACCATTGTATTATTGAGGTATATGTGAGTTCTGGGAGAGGGGCAGAATTTCAATAATACCAATGTAATTAATTATGTTGCTTAATCACTTAAGACTGTTTAATTAAGTAGTTTAATTACTCAGACAATCTGCAAGCAATTTATGAATATTTATTAATGAAAAATGCTTAGGCTCTGAGGCATCTAGTCTTCAAGATTTATATCTGAAGGAAGCACCTACTGCTTGCTACTACTTCCTACTGGTGGCAGTAAATTAAACTTGCTGGAGGTAGTGGTGGGCAGTGAAAGAGAAACATCTTGGGGGTCAGGGAGCTTGCCTTTAGATCGGGGTCAATCACTCTCTGCCCACATGACTTGGAGAAATTGCCTCCTCTCTCTGATTGCTAGTCTCCTGGTATAGACAATATAAAGATCAAACTACAGCTTTCCCTTCCAGTGCTAACATTTATGATTCTCCACTCAGATATTTAGAAAGTCAACAATATGATGAAATAACATTGGTGCTGTATGGGGGAACTTGAGGAAAATCTCCAAAGAGTTCTTGGAATCTCTAACACACAGCTCCAACTATCAGAGACACACAAGGATTTTTTTTTTTTTTTTCCCCTCTAGGTATTAGTTGAAGAGGAAATAATCCCTCCAAAGTGCTGATTTTTTTTTTTCCATGAATAAAGACATTGAGGTTGAATGTGTGACAAGTGAATATACTTACAAGGTCTCTTTTATTTATGATTTGTCCTTTTGTTGCTTAAATGCAGCAAAAGAATTCTGTGATGGAATTTCAAGCTGGGCACCTTTTTTTATTTCATTTTATTTCATTGTGATTGGGGTGAAGATTTACAGAGCAAATTCACTTTCCATACAGCAGTTCACATACACTTTGTGTCATGACATTGACCACAGTTTACCACAATGCTACAGCTCCCCTCCCACTTCCTCTCCATAGTTACCCCTTCCCAGTGTCCATCCCCCCATGCACTCCTGCCCCCTTAGCTGTCTCCCTGTGCATAAACAGTCCTTCTTTCTCCCATGATTGTTCTCTCCAAAGAGTGTATCTACCTCGAGGCAAAGGTTCAGCTCATATGCCTGTCTTTTGTTTGGCTGGAAACCACAGGTGTGGGTTCAATTCCAGACCTGAAGGACAGCTCTAGGGACCATAGTCTCAGTGGTCCCACCAGGCTCTATCGGACCAACAAAACTGCTCCCCCCTTTTTCTTTTTTTTCTCCAAATAATTTTGAGTTTTGTTCTACATTGTTCTCCCTCTCTACCAAGGATCTCCTACATAGATCCCCTTCCAAGTGGATGACAGCAGTAGTGGGGCACCATCTAGTTCTTCTGGTCTTGTAGATGTATAGGCTGTAGATCGGATGGTGTACCAGTTGCTAGGACTAATTGTTTCCATGAATTTGGTTTTCTTCAAGCTGTGCACCTTTTGAATTTAAACCTCACCTGGAAATCTTGCCCTGAAGGAAGATGAGACACAGCATCCCTTTACCCTTGGCTTCTTTGCAGGCTCCAGTCACCAGGCAATCCTCACCTTCTGGTGACCAGGAATATTCAGGCTGCGGTCTGGAAGCAGCACTAGAAATCTCTAGCTTTTGTTTGGTGCCATGCCTGTGATGAGAAATAAAGAATATATCACACTTTTGCCCATGCTTCTGTTTCATTATGATGTACAACATAAAAATCAGCACACATACCTTCCCAGAAAGGAAAAAAAAAAAAAAAAAACCCTCCACTTTTGGCTAGATCTAGGGCAGAAGAAAAAAACCTTCATTCCTTTGAGAGCAGCAGAGCTGAAGAAAGGCCCATAAAGCTTAAGCTTGGTATCCTTCATGGGTTTCTATAGCCTGATTACTCTCCTCTGGTGACATTCCCTGTTTTCTTCTCTCTGAGTCTCTATTCTCTGGGTTTATAATAATGGCATTTATGTAGCTGACCAGGAATACTTCATCTGAGTTAGATATCCCAGAGACAAGATCATTCAGATCCCTTGTTTAAAAAAAGGAAAACACCTCTTTTCACTCCCTTATGAAATTCAGCGTTAAGAAATTTCTTTCTCAAACTTCCAGCAAGATGGTAGAATAGGCAGACAAGCTACACAGACCCCCTGCAAGGAAGAAATGAGAAACCAATTGAAACAGATACAGAAGACAATCCTGGAACCCTGAGCTTTGAAGGGAAGGATAAAGGTATGGATTTTAAATGAACTAATAGAAGAACCTAAATGAAAACAGTGAATAAGGTGACAAACAGAGCTATGGACTACCAGCTGTCCTGAAGGTGCAGCCATTTTGAATATTTGCAATCAATGTTCTGACCCAGAAACAACTTAAAAATTGACTCTATTCACCAAGGAATACATGGTCAAAGACTGCATTGGTGGCTGATAGCTAGAAAGGAAACAGCAAAGAAGGAGACAATCAGAGCTGTGGACTGCCAGTTGTCCTGAGGTGACAGTCATCTTGAATATTTGCAAGCAGTAGTGTTTTGATCTGAGCAGCAAACTAAGAATAGGCACTGATTGCTGAGGACAGAACAGGCAAACACAACAGAGGCTGATGACTACAAATGTCCCTTGTTACTCATAGTCCACAACCTCTTGGTGAATAGAAGGGTCTCCATCCTCTGCTCCACCTAGCTTCTTGACCAGCAAGAAATATATCTTATATGCCCTGCCCTTTCCCTTGTATGTTTATATTCATTTTTCTTCCTCCTTTCTTCCTTTTGTTTATTTAATTTTCTTTCTTTTCCTTTGTTCTTATTTTGTTTTTTTCTTCCCTTTTCCTAATTCCTTTATTTATTTATTTTTACTTATTTTCCTATCTTGGTTCTTCCCATCCCTTACTTTTCCTTTTGCAGTTTGCCCACTTTTCTTTTTACTATTTTTTCACTCATTCTGTTTTCTTTCATTTCCACCTTCCCAGATACTGTGGGATATTTTCTTGTCTTTTTCTCATCATCGTTCTTTCCTCTCTGTGTATATATGTTAATTTTTTCCTTCTCATTTATTGTCTTTCCTTTTTCTATTTTTCTTTTTTCAATTTTTCCTAATTATTTATGCACTTTATGTTTTTTTATTCTCCTCTTTTAATTTTTTTTGACAGTTTATTTATTTTTATTTTTTCTGTCTGAGTGGGAGACAACAACCACTGGGGCAGTTCTACTGTTTTCTAAACAGTCTGTTATGAGTCAGAATTGAGTTGATATCAGTGGGTTTGGTTTTGGTTTGGTCTGAGATGGGAAAGAAAGTTTGGAGTGCTGAGAAGTTTTGTAGGGAGTTCTTACTTATTCAAGTTATTCAGTCAATTCTAGCTCATAGTAAGTCTATAGCACAAAGTAGAATTGCCCCCACAGAGTTTCCAAGGCTGTAAATCTTTATGGAATTAGACAGCAACATCTTTCTTCTGAGGAGCAGCTGGTGACTTCAACCTGCTGACTTTTAGGTTAGCAGCTGAGCCAGTAATAACTACACCACCAGGGCTTCTCTTGTAGGGAGGAAGAGGGTCCTGAAGATCAGGATTGACTTCATAGCACACAACAATAGAAGGTCTCAACCACAAAATCTTGGAGGTTTGAGTCCCTCCAAAGGATTCTTGGAAGAAAGTCTTGATGATCTACTTCTGAAAAATTCCATTGAAATCCTATTGAGCACAGTTCTACTCTGTAACACAGGATCACCATGAGTCAGAGATGACTACAGGACAACGTGTATAGATGGACCAAGACCAATATATATTAAGCAGAGATTCTCCATATCTTGGTTTACAAACTCCTCTTGATAAAATTTAACTCTGAATCAATATCATTCTGTCAAAACCACCTTGTAATTACTTCTTTAAAAAGGCTTTGGATAAAGAGTAATGTATCCATTTACTTACTGGATTGCATCCACAGATTAGTTTTTGTTGTTGTTGCTTTCTTTTTGTAAGAAAGCTTTAGTCTCCTATGATTGGAGGAAAGCTGCTTCCAGTCCTCTAGTAACCACTTCTCACTCCTTAGAAAGCACACAGACCAAGAGCTCATGTATATGTTCCTTTAAGTGACCTACACATTCCTACATTAAATGTCGTAGCCCATGTCCAACACATAATTATTGTTTCTTCATTTTTCCTTTCTAAAAACACAATTTCTCCTTCTTCTTTCAGGTCACCTCTTTTCCTTGGGTCAGAAATGTTGCCAAAACTGTAAAACAAAACTGTCTCCCTAATCAAGATTTGGAGGAATAACAGATTAGAGTTTCGATGCAGAAAAATAATAGCTTATTGTTTCAATGAAACAGTCCATTTCTCCTCAGGGCCTTTTTCTACTATTTACTACTTACTCCTCACCATTGGAGTGATGTTCCTCAGGGCTACTAAATAGAGAAAAATCCTCACCCACAATTGTTTTGTGTGATTTACTAGGCATTAATTCTTTCTTTCTGCTGCAGTTTGTCTGAGACCCAGCATGAACAAAGAGGAATGTGAAGGACTAGGACATAGAACATGTCTAGCTTTGTCTGGCATTCACTTCTACTCATCAAGCCAAGTTTCTTGATGTTGTTGTAATAAGGCATTGCTGTGGGTGGAGAGCTTGAAGCCATAATGAATGCTTCTGCCACACATGGATGGTGCTGTCTGCTTGGAGCAGGAATGGGAAGAAAAAAAGAAAAAAGAAAAGCAGGACTGCTAATTTGTGCATGCATGAACACTAATTTCTCCTTTACACCCTAAGTGGCTGGTTTGTTCTTAAAAGTAAACAAACTCAGTAGGGTTTGGCTCTTTGACATTCCAGAGATGAGATTCTCAAAAGGAACTGTAGTTTTGTCTTTGACTCAGTAGAATAATCACCTTGTACTTCACTCCCAGCTTCTCTTTCTCTCCCTATTTAATAGTAATCATTATTAGTAGCAGTACTACTACTACTACTAGGAGTAGTAGTAGTAGTAGAAATAGTTGTGGTCTTACCAAGATCAGATCAGTGGGAAGTGCTTTATAAACAAACCATCACCTACCCAGTCCTTGTCAATATGTGCTGGGGAGTCACCACCTAGCAATTGATGTGTTCTCATTTCTGAAATTTCCATAGATCACCTCCTAAACATAGTGAGAACTGCTCTAATTTCCTCTCGTTTTTCTGACCTCAATTTGGATCTATATCTCAGTTCTTGGGGCCCCTGGGACCCCTGCCCTCATATACTCTTCCCCTTACTCTATCCCAGCACACTCCTGCCTGACATAGTCCTGGGTTCCTGGACATCATGGTTGTGAGTAAGAATCTATCCACCAGCCAGGTCATCTCAAGGTGGACTTCCTTGCCAAGTGAGAGAACAGTCTAGCAGTGTGTTACATTGGTTTAGCTATTGAAGTCTCTTGGTCAAAGTAAGTTTATTCTGTAAAATAAAAACACCATTAAGGATTTGCTGAAACTGACTCACATAAACCCACAACAGTGAAACTTCAGTTCTCAGGAATTTCTATGACATGGTTCTTAGATGCAACTCTCATCAAATAAATACATTTTATTACATCATAATTAAATAAATTATTTTTAAAATAAAGGTAATAAATACTAATAATCTATTATTTCCTAATGATTTTACTGCATTTGACTATCATCTGTGCTCTTGAAGTTATCCATTTCCCTTAACGTATCTGCTTTTAGTGATATCACATTAATAGCTTAAAAATTGCATGAGAATATATACAGCAGAGAAGTAGGCAAGAGCTACAAAGCAAGGCTTCATTTATTATTTTGTTGATTATCAACACTGGGATTGCCAAATTCAGCCAGTGGATCAAATCCAGCCTGCAAGCTAAGGATGGGTTTTACAATTCCAAAGGGTTATAAAAATGCAAAAAATATGTGGTACAAGTATTTTTTTTTTTTTTTTTTTGGCTTGCAAAGGCTAAAATGTTTACTACCTGGCCCTTTACAGAAAAAGTTTGTGGATAGTAGGCCAATTTTTTCTTGCCATTTGTTTTTTTAAGATGAAGATTTTGTTGACAGACATCCAGGTTCATTTATTTCTGTGCTGTGTTTGGCTACTTTCATGTTGCAGTGGCAGAGTTGAACTGTCTGGCCCACAATCCCTAAACTTTATTGTCTGACAGTTTACAGGAAGAATATGTTGATCTCTGTCTTAGAAAGTGATGGAGAAAATGTTAACAAGGCAGACTGAACTTAAAATTATATTGTGTCTTTAACTATTTTATTACAAATAGCATAAAATTTTAGGAAATATTCTTCCAGTATTTAAAAATCATCATTGGAATCAGAAAATTCACTCAAGCATGAGTGAAGTTCCAATATGTCTTTATTGTCCCACTTTCATCTTACCTGTTAAAGTAAACAAAATTTAAATCAACATGGTGTGGAAACTACATTGTACTTCAATTATAACCATAGGTTGGCTATGGAAATAAAAGTAAGGCAAAGATCAACAAACATTCTGTGAGAATCCATATGTGCTATATAGAATTTATAATATAGAGTATTGTGTGCTATGCATCCTTTATATCAGTAAAATTTATAATAAACTTATGTGGATATATACATACACACACATTTTTTTGTTCAGGGAGTCAATTGTTAGACATTTAACAACACACTATTTGACCACTTAACAAGACATTGTAAAGCTATTACACCTATTAGCAAATGTTATTCTGGAACTATTTGGATGACACCTGGAGGAATTAATGTCCTGTATAAAAGGGGGGAAATAATATTAATATCTAACATTTTAAAAAAAGGAATTGCTAGTGTAGAAAGGGCTAATTTTTGTAAAGTATTTTCTTGTGTTAGGAAAATAATAAAGTTCAGCATGAAAACCTGCTGGGTTCTAATGTTGGTTCTTTCCAGATATAAGTTACCTTTCATATATGCCTTCTGCTCTTTGGGTCTTATTTTTCTCACCTATAAAATGAAGTCATTGGAGGAATTGGCTGTTTAGGTGCCCTCTAAGCCTGACATTCTTTGGGTGTGTCTGGCTCCAGCTAGGTTGGTCATTTAGGAGTCAACTTATAGGGGCTGAGAAGATTATGTCACTGCTGGGGCTGGGGTACATGTGTGAATGGTGGGCTGGGCTACTCAGAAGTTGATATGTAAAGGACCTGATACATTTCTACAAAAACAATTTGTACATAGTTGCGGAGATGTAAATGACCCAGGCCCACCAGATAACAATGTCAATCGTTGAGAGATGATAATTAATTTCTTAATTAAAATATTTTGAGATAATTTTAGCAGTGTAGGAAATAACATAGAAAGATATTATATATCCTTTAACCCATCTCCCCAGTAATAACATCATACAAAACTATAATTCAATATCCACCATAATATTGATAAGTGAGACAACCATTGATACAATGGAGACACAGAGCACTTACATTATCACAAGCATCCCTCATGCTGTCCTTTTATATCCATACTCACTTCCTTCCCATTCTTACTCCTTTCTTTAACCCTGGAAACCACTCATCTTTGCCCATTTCCATAAAATTCTCATTTCAAGAACGTTACATAAATAGTGTTCAATGTGTCAAATCTACTCTTGAGATGATTGTTAAATCCAGGTGAGCTGTAGTCAAGGTCATATTTTGGCTCTTGTGAACTTGTTTTAATTTTTCAGCTTCAACTTGAACTTGCATATGAACAATTGCTGATCTGTTCTACAGTTGCCACTCGCCTTGTAAATAATGATAATGTGCTTCTCCATTGTCTCTTTCCACAGATGTTAGTTAATTTGATTCATGTGTATTCCATCTGGTGGGTATACGTGTATGGTCACCATTTATGTTGTTGAAAAAAAGATATTTCCAATCAATTGCTGGTCTTACAAAATTCTATCATGCAATCTCTGGAGTCATTGCTATCATCAAGGCCATATTCTCCAACTGCTCATCCTTCTTCTTTGTTTCCAGCTTTTACATTCCAATCACCAGTAATTATCAGTACATTTTCATTGCATGCTTGATCAATTTTAGACTGCAGTAGCTGGTAAAAATCTTAAATTTCTTCATATATGGCCTTAGTGATTGGTGTGTACATTTTAATAATTTTCATATCAGCTGGTGTTCCTTGTAGGTGTATGTATATTATCTTATCATTGACAGTTTTGTACTTCAGAACAGATCTTGAAATATTCTTTTTCATGATGAATGTGATGCCATTTCTCTCCAATTTGTCATTTCTGGAATAGTAGAGCATATGAATGTCAGTTTCAAAATAGCCAATACAAGTCCATTCATCAGTCTAATTTCTAGGATATCCATCTTCAAATGTTCCACTTCATTTTTTATAACTCCCAATTTTCCTAGATTTACACATCATACATTCCACATTCTAATTATTAATAGATGTATAAGGCTGTTTCTTTTTGAGTTATGTCACATCAAAAAATGGAGGTCCCAAAAGCTTTAATTCCAATATGATATAATTTATTATTTTTTCTTTTGATGTCATGTTAATATTTTTATCTAAAAATAGGTCTTGAAACATTCCTCCTATTTTTGTTGTAAAAGATTTATAGTTTTAGGTTTTACATTTAAGCTTATGAACCATTTGGAGGTTTTGTTTTTTTTTTTTAATTTTCATTGTGATTTGGGTGAAAGTTTACAGAGTGTAATATTTAAGTTTGTCTGTCAACTTGGATGGGCCTAGTTGAGTGGCTAGGCAGCAGGATGTTATTCGCCATAATGATTGGTAATTAACTCCATGGTGGAAAGTATTGGATCAGCTGAATAGCTGTTTTAGGGATGTGCTCTGCTTCCAGTATATAAGAAGCAACTTTGAGGAAAGCTGCCAGCTTTTTTGACACACTTGAACCCTGAGTGTGTCCAAATCATTGCTCAGCAGCACGCCATGCTCTGCCAATATTGTGAGTTTTCCTGGACTTAAATTAGTGACCTGCCATGTTGTTTAGTAACATTCAGACTGTGTCTTTCTACTTGTCCACCTTGTGTTTGTCAGCCTCAGCATTTAGCAGCTGTCTGAGTGAAGAAAAGCTTCCAGCTTCAGTGGTCCAGTAACAGGAGGCAGAGCTGAAGCCCAAGGTTGAGGAGCTTTCTTCACCCAGCCCCCAGAGCCTGGCACTATGAACTCAGACTTAAAGCCTCTAAATGTTAGAGAATAAATTCCCATTTGTTCAAACCACCCATTTGCGGTATATTCCTGTCTGAACAGCACTCGGTAACCAAAACACTGAGCAGACTCATTTTCCATACACCAGTTTGCATACACTTTGTCTCATGTCATTGACTGAAATTTCACACAATGCAACAGCTCTCTTCCTACTTCCTCCTCATAACTACCTCTTCCCTGTGTACTTCCCTCTCATGTACTCCTGCCCCCTGAGCAGTCTCTCTGTGCATACATAGCCTTTCTATTCTTCCATGATTGATCTCTCCAAGGAGTGTATCTACCTAGTGTAAATATTCATCTCATATGTCTGCCTTTTGTTTGGTTGAGAACCACAGGAGTGGGTTCATTTCTAGACCTGAAGGGCAGCTAGGGGCCATAGTCTCAGGGGTTTCACTAGGTAATGTAGTGCCTAAGGCACTTAATTGCTAATCAGAAGGCTGGTGGTTCAAACCCACCAGTCACTCCTTGGAAGAAAGATTGGGCAATCTATTTCCGTAGTGATACCATCTCAGAAACCAGAGGAGTGGTCACTATGAGTCGGTTCTGACTCTACAGCATATAAAAACATCAGACCAGAAAACCTGGTCCCCCAGCACATTTTTTTTTCTTTTTTTTATGATTTTGAGATTGTTCCACAATGTTCTCCTACTCTATCCAAGATCTGCTACATAGATCCCCCTCCAAGTGGTTGTCAGTGGTAGCTGGGCACAATCTAGTTCTTCTGGTCTCATAGTCATATAGGCTGAGGATTGTATGGTGTACCAGTACCTTGGACTGGTTGTTTCCATGTGTCTTTGGTTTTCTTCATTCCTCCTTGCTCCAGGAATAAGAAGAGATCCATCATTTCATCTAGATATCTACTTGGAAGCTTTGAAGATCCCAGTTGCTACTTGTCAAAGTAGGATGTGGAGCAATGTTTTTGGGTAGTATATCATGCCAATTGAGCTTGATGTCTCCTGCAACCATGGTCCTGAGCCCACAGGTCCAACTACTCACTGCCTTAGGGTAGCTGGCTGGGGCCAAAATGTGACTAAAACCATGTCCCTTGTCAGCTCTACTGTATATCTGGGAATTCTTACAGAACATAAAATACACTTGTAGAAACATTGCCTGAAAAATCTATATATGGTCATTGGCACTCCCTCCTGTATGTTATTGTTATTACTTGCCATCAAGTCAGACCCAACTCATAGTGACCCATCCCAGGGTTTCCGAGGCAGTATCACTGTAGAAGTAGATTACCCAATCTTCCTTCCGAGGAGTGGCTGGTGAGTTTGAACCACCAGCCTTCTGGTTAGCCGTCAAATGCCTTAGGCACTATGCTACCAGAGATCCTCCTTCCTGTATAGAAATACCTAATCATTCAGCCTGTCCACCCATTTCTCCACCTGTATATCAATGTTTGCCATCACTGACAACACAGTACTGTGCAAAAGGTTTCATCTTTGTTATCTGTACCTCTCATGTACCTCTCTATGTATTCCTCTTCCTCAATGCCACCATGTTGACCACTCACATTTGGTACATTGTTCTTTCCTTCACCTAAATCAACACTTGTCTCTGTCTATCCAGCAGAGTTCTCTCCCCTTCCCTTCCACCCCTGGTAACCAACAAAGAACATTTCCTTCCATATATAAACCTTTCTTTGACTTTTTACAATAATGGACTAATGCAATATTTTTCCTTCTGCTGTTGACTTATTTCACTCAGAATACTGTCCTCCAAGTTCATCCATGTTATATGGTGTTTTGCCAATTCTACATTATTTTTGAGGGTTGCATAGTATTCCATTGTGTGCATGTACTATAGGTTGGTTATCCATTCTTCTTGATGGGCATCTAGGTTGTTTCCATCTTTTTCTTATTGTAAATAGTGCTGTGATGAGCATGGGTGCACATATATCTGTTCTTGTTCTGGCTATCACTTCTTTAGGATATATACCTAGTAATGGAATGTCTGAGTCAGATGGTATTTCTAATTCCATCTTTTTAAGGAATCATCATACTGCTTTAAGCAGTAGTTGTATCATATGACAGTCCCACTAGCAATGTATGATAGTCCCAATCTTTTCGCATCCTTACCAGCATTTTTTTTTTTTTTTGTCTTGTTGAACTTTGCTACTAGTGCTGTTGCTGGGTATTTCATTGTTGTTTTGATTTGTAGCTCTCTAATGGCTAATAATTGTATTTCTTCATGTGTTTGTTGACTGCTTGAATATCCTCTTTGGTGTAGTGTCTATTTATGTCTTCTGTCCATTTTTTACTCCAATATTTGTCTTTTTGGTGTTGAAGTGTTGGAATTTTCCATAATTTAGAATTTAGAGATACGTCCCTTGTCAGATATGTCATTGCCAAATATTTTCCAAAAATCTCTAGGTTCTTTTTTGAATTTTTTTGAGAAGTCTTTGGAAGTACACAAAAATTTAATTGTTACAAGGTTCCATTCATCTAGTTTCTCTTCTGCTGCTTGTGCATTTTGGGTTATGCTTGATAGTTTATTTTTGCCTCATAATAGGGCCTCTAAATTTGCCTCTATTTTTCACTTGAGGGACTTTATAGTTTTAGGTTTCACACTTAAGTCTTTGATCCATCCGGAGTTAGTTTTGTGTATGGTGTGCAGATCTTGTCTCATTTTTCTGCAAATGGATATCCAGTCTTGCCAGAACTATGTATTAAACAGACAATCTCTTCCCCATTCAGTGGATTTCAGCTCTTTGTGAAATATCAGTTGACCTGGATTGATGAGTCTTTTTCTGGGATCTCAATTCTGTTCCACTGGTCTATGAATCTGATATAGTTCCAATAACAGATGGTTTTGACTACTGTAGCTGTATAGTAGGTTTTGAGATAGAAGAGTTAGACCTCCTATTTTGCTGTTCTTCTTCAATAGTGCTTTGCTTATCTGAAGTCTCTCCTTTCCATATAAAGTTAGTGATTGCTTTTTCCATATCCTTAAAGAATGTTGATGGGATCTGTATTATTTGCATTTAGTGTATAGATTGCTTTGGTTAGAATTGACATTTTCACAATGTTCAATCTTCCTATCCACAAACTTGGTATTATCTTCCATATATATAGATCTCTTCTGCTTACTGGAAGTAGTTTTTTGTAGTTTTCTTTGTACAGGTCATTTTTGTCCCTGGTAAGATTTATTCCCAAGTATTTTATTTTTTTGGTAGCCACTGGTAGCTTACTGCCTAAGGCATTTGACTGCTAACCAGAAGCCTAGCAGTTAAAACCCACCAGCCACTCCTTGAAAGGAAGGTTAGGAAATCTACTTCCATAGTGATACTGCCTCAGAAACCCAAGGAGAGGTCTCTGTGAGTCAGATCCAACTTGGCAGCAGCAA
>NW_006921591.1:33348373-33349608 GCF_000298275.1 Orycteropus afer afer
GCCCAGAGGCAGAAAAGCAGGAGAAAGAAGAACAACCAGGGGGATGACAGATCAAACAGTGACAAGGATTCAAGTAAGGGAGGGACCCAGGCCCCACCCCCCAAGAGGCAGGAAAGTGGGGGAAAGAAGAAAAGCTGGGAGATGATAGACCAAGCAGTGGCAGGTCCAGATAAGGGGAGGGCAGAGAAGTTTCAAACAGCTAAGGGAGAGAAACTTGTCTGTCAGTTTGTCATACTGTGGTGGCTAGCATGTTGCAGTGAAGCTTGAGGCTGTGCCATTGGTGTTTAAAATTCTAGCAGGGTTGCATATGGTACACAGGTTTCAATGCAGCTTACAGCCTGAGACAGACTAGGACAAAGGAAAAGGCCATCTACTTCTAAAAGAATTGGACAGGGAAAAACTAATGTATAGCAGAGAAACATAGTCTGATACATTATTGAGCAACTTTATGAATAGCCCAGAAACATTGTCCAATACAGTGCAAGAGAACAAGCCATTTAGGTTGGAACACCCTCAAAACATGACTGGGAAAGAGCTGCATCATCAGAGTAAAACCAACCTTACTGATGTAGATAAAGTAAAGCTTTTGGGACCTCCATTTGCCAATGTGGCACAACTCAAATTGAGGAGAAACAGCTGCAAACATCCATTAATAATTGGAACATGGAAAGTAGGAAATATGAATCAAAGGAAAATTGGAAGATGTCAAAAGTGAAATAGAACACATAAAGATTGACAACTTAGGCATTACTAAGGCGAAATGGACTAGTTTTGACCATTTTGAATCAGATGATCATATGATCTACTATGCCAGGAATGGCAATTTGAAGAGAAATGGTGTGGCATTCATCATCAAAAAAGATGTTTCAAGATCTGTCCTGAAGAACAATGCTGTCAGTGCTAGGATAATATCCATAAACCTACAAAGAAGACCAGTTAATACTGCTCAAGCATAGCAAAGATCATGGAGCTGGCTTGGATCTGGGCAGTGTTTCCTTCTGCTGTGCATAAGGTCACTATGTGTTGAAGATGACTTGATGGAACCTAACAGCAACAACAGTACTTCCAATACAATTTTTTAATGTAAGTGGTGATAGAGGGCACATTTATCTGGTTCCTATTTGCAAAGAGAATGTTTTAATTTATATTTTTTATTAGGATTTGGGTGAAGATTTACAGAGTAAATTCACTTTTCATACAGCAGTTCACATATACTTTGTCTCATGTCATTGACC
>NW_006921591.1:33354841-33356326 GCF_000298275.1 Orycteropus afer afer
ATTAACATTCAGTGTAATTATTGATAAGTATAAATGTGTTCCCGTTATTTTGTTATGTGTTTTTTCAAGGTGTCCCTAGTTTTTTTGCTCCATAATATTTTCTGGGCTGCGCTCCTTATGTTTATGAATTATTGTATCATTTTCTTTGTTGCTATTGTTTTGATATTTGCTGCATATTTGTTTTTGTCCTCTTTTTTATTGTGATATGAATGTTTGACATTTTTCTTTGAGGTTTCCCTGTGATTTCTATTTTTCTCCCCAAGATTAGAACAGTCCATTCTATCTTGCAACTCTCCGGACTTCCTCATCATTTAGAAGTTCTATAACTACACAGTATTTCCCCTCTTTTTGGTTTGTATTTGTCCACACTTGCCAATTGATTTTGCTGCTTCCCTGTTTACCATCTTGTAAGCTTATTTTACTTTGGGTATGTCTATAGCTATGGTTTCTGGGTTATGTAATCTTTTTTTTTATTTATGGTTGGTCGTTATTTACTATTTTTGCTTCTATGTACAAAGGACTTCCTCTATTATCTCTTGTAAGGTTTATCTGGTTTTAACAAATTCCCTAAGTTTCTCTTTATCTTGAAATGTCTTAATTTCACCATCATATTTGAGGGACAATTTTCCCGGGTATATAAGTCTTGGTTGATTTTTTTTTCTCTTTCATGGTTTTATATATACCATCCCATTGCGTTCTCATTTTCATGGTTTCTTCTGGGAAATCAGAGCTTATTCTTACTGGTTGTACTTAGTAAATAACTTTTTGTTTTCCAGTGTTGCTTTCAGGATTGTTTCTTTGTCTTTGGTTATGATGAGTTTGATTATGATATGTCTTCATCATTTTCTTTGGGGTCTATCCTGTTTGGGGTTTGCTGGACTTCCTGAGTGGATATATTCTCATCTTTCATCATATCAGGGAAGTTCTCTTCCAAAAAAAACTTGGACAATATCCTCAGTGTATTTATTTTTATCTCCCTGTTCTAGTATTCCAAAGACATGCAGGTTATTCCTTTTGATGGTATCCCACATGAACCTTAGGCTTTCTTCATTTTTTTTATTTTTTATTTATTTTTTTCTGATTGATCCCTTTCCAAAGAAGTATTCAGGTATTTGTCTTCAATCTCATTAATTCTGTCTTCCATTGCATCAATTCTACTCATTTACCCTTTCAATGCATTATCTATTTCTGACAATTTAATATTTATCTTCTGGTTTTCTATCTGTAGATTTAGAATCATTTCGAAATTTTCATTTATTTTTTCTTTTTATTCTTGTATTTTTTCCCAAAGTTCTACTAGGGCTTTGTCTGTGTTTTCCTTGGTCTGTCTCTCAGTCCTTTGAAGATATCTAGTAGGAATTGGAACCCTGGTGTGCTACAAACTTCCGTGAGTGAGCAGCCCACCACTCTGCCTTGAGTTCTTGGATTCCTCTTTCGTTGGAGTCAACAACCAGTGTACTGTCTGCCAGCCTTGAATTTCTCAGC
>NW_006921591.1:33359095-33359601 GCF_000298275.1 Orycteropus afer afer
AAAGCCCAGTAACAAGCCAAAAGCTGTTTCTCAAAAGGAGAGAAGTTATCTGCAGAGGATGGCAGGGCTTTGCTCCAAAACCCCAAGGCTCTGCTTTGCAATTTGCCAGTAGGAACCTGCCAAAGGCTCCAAACAGCATCTCTATATACTACAGACACTTCAAGTGCCATTGGATCAGCCGGATCATATGGCCCAAGTGGCAGAGCAGCCTGCATGGCAGCCTGAACCTGTTGCAAGGCCTTCTGTTGATCTGGACCCCACTCAAAACTAGCAGCTTTGCAAGTCACTTGAAAAATAGGCCACAGCAACACACCCAAATGAGGGATATGTTGCCTCCAAAATCCAAAGAGACACACTAGATGTTGTGCCTGCTTTTTAGTTGTGGGGGAAGCCAGATACAATAACTTATCCTTCACTTTATTGGGACTATCTCGACATGCCCCACACCATTGGACCCGTAGAAATTTCACTGAGGTGGAAGGTGCTTGAATTTTTGTTGGGTTAAT
>NW_006921591.1:33361179-33363387 GCF_000298275.1 Orycteropus afer afer
ATCACAACAGTCTTCAAGGATGGTGGACATCTGTCTGTTGAAATATCTCAATCAGTATTCTGTCAATTCCTGGAGCCTTGTTCTTTGCCAACTCTTTCATTGCAGCTTTGACTTCCTCCTTCAGTACCATTGGTTCTAGACCATATGCCACATCCTGAAATGGATGAAGATTGACCAGTTCTTTTTGGTACAGTGTCTCTATGTATTCCTGCCATCTTCTCTTGATATTTCCTGCATCATTCAATATTTTACCCATAGAATCTCTCAATATTGCTACTCGGGGCTTAAATTTTTTCTTCAATTCTTTCAGCTTGAAAAATGCTAAGCGTGTTCTTCCCTTTTGGTTTTTAAACTCCAGGTGTTTGCACATTTCATTATGGTAATTGGTTTTGTCTGCTCGAACTGCTCTTTGAAATCTTCTGTTCAGCTCTTTTATCTTGTGATTTCTTACATTTGCTTTAGCTACTCTCCACTCAAGAGCAAGTTTCAGAGTCCCTTCTGTCATTCATTGTGGTCTCTTCTTTTCTCATCTTTTTGTCATCTTTTGCTTTGTTCATGGATAATGTTCTTGATATCCTCCCACAATTCTTCCGGTTTTTGGTCATTGGTGTTCAATGCATCAAATATATTCTTTAGATGATCTCTAAATTCAGGGGGGATATATTCAAGATCATATATTGGCTCTCTTGGACTTGTTTTAATGGTCTTTAACTTCAAGTTGAACTTGCCTATGAGCAGTTAATGGTCTGTTCCACAATCAGCTCCTGGCCTGGTTTTGGCTCAAGATATTGAGGTTTTCCGCCACCTCTTGCCACAGGTGTAGTCAATCTGATTCCTGTGTTCCATCTGGTGAAGTCCACATGTACCGCTGTCATTTGTGTTGTTGAATAAAGGTGTTTGCAATGAAAAAGTTGCTGGTCTTGAAAAATTATACCATGCAAGTTCCAGCATTATTTCTGTCACCAAGGCCAAATTTTCCAACTACCGGTGATTCTTCTTTGTTTCCAACTTTTGCATTCCAGTCACCAATGATAATTAACATATCCTGACTGCAAGTTTGGTCAATTTCAGACTGCAGAAGTTGATAAAATTTTACAATATCCACATCTTTGGCTTTGGTGGTTTGGACATAAATTTGAATAATAGTCATATTAATGGGTCTTCCTTGTAGGTGTATGGATATAATCCTATTACTGATGGCATTGTACTTCAGGACAGATCTTGAATCGTCCTTTGTGATGATGAATGCCACGCCATTCCTCTTCAAACTGTCATTCCCAGCATAGTAGATCACATGGTTGTCTGATTTTCAAAATGGCCAAAACCAGTCCATTTCACCTCACTAATGCCGAGGATATCAATCTTTATGCATTCCATTTCATTTTTGGCAACTTGCAATTTTCCTAGATTCATACTTCATTCATTCCATCTTCTTATGATTAATGGATGGGTGTCAGCAGCTGTTTCTCTTCAATTTGAGTGGTGCCACATCAGTAAATGGAGGTCTTGAAACATTTACCTTATCCATATGAGTAAGGCTGGGTTTATTCAGATGATGCAGCTCTTTCCCAGTCCTATTTTGAGAGCCTTCTAACCTAACTGGACTATTCATAAAGTTGTGTGGTAATGTATCAAACAGTGTTTCTTTGCTATTCATAAAGTTTTCCCTGGTCAAATCTTTAAGAAGTAGAAGGCCTCTTCCTTCTTCCTAGTCTGTCTCAGTCTGTAAGCTGGGTTGATTCCTGTGCACCCTGTGCATCCCACTGGCTTTGAAATACCAGTGGCTCAGCCTCAAAACTCGCATCAACATATCACCATGGTAGGACAAATAGACAGAAAAGTTTGTCTCCCTCTTGGAAGCCTCTCATAACACCCTTCCCTGAATCCCTGTGGCTGACTGCTCCTCTTTCCTGGTTCGTGGCCTTTTAATTCCTTTTCTCCTGCTCTCCTGCCCTGCTGCCTTGGGTGTGCCTGACATTTCTCTCCTCACCTGGATCCCTGTGGCTGACTCCTCCTCAATCCAGGTTCCTGGATTTTAATCCCTTTTCTCCCGCTCTCCCATCCTGCTGCTTTGGGCATGCCTGGGTTCTCTCTCTTCAACTGGATCCCTGTGGCTGACTCCTCCTCTGTCCAGATTCCTGGCTTTTAATCCCTTTTCTCCTGCTCTCCTGTCCTGCTGCCTTGGGAATGCCTGGTTTTTCTCTCCTC
>NW_006921591.1:33364211-33365351 GCF_000298275.1 Orycteropus afer afer
ACCAACATCTCCAACAATTTGAAGAAGAACAGCAAGGAAAATCTACAGTCACCAGAAGAAAGGAAATAATAAAGATTTAAGCAGAAATCAATGAAACAGAAAATAGAAGGGCAATAGAAAAAATCAACAAGTCCAGAAGTTGGTTTTTTGAAAAGAGCAATAAAATTGACAAACCCCTGGCTAATTTATCAAAGGTAAATAAAGAAGGAACACAAATAACATGAATAAGAAAAGAAATGCGTGGCATCACAACAGAACTGAAGTAAAAAGGATAATATCAGGATACTATGAAGAACTGTACTCCAACAAATTTGAAAATCTGGAAGAAATGGACAGATTCCTGGATATACACCACTTACCTAAACTAACACAGACTGACGTGGAAAAATTGAATAGATCTGTAACAAAAGAAGAAAATGAACAGCTCATAAAAAAATTATGAATGCAGAAAAAGTCCTGGCCTAGAAGGTTTCACTTGAGACTTCTACCAAACATTCTGACAAGAACTGACACTATTCCTACACAAACTATTCCAAAACATAGAAAAGGATGGAATCCTCCCTAATTCATTTTAAGAAGCAAGCATAACCTTGATACCAAAGCCAGGCAAAGACACCCCTGAAAAAGAAAACTACAGACCAATATCCCTCATGAATATAGATGAAAAATCTTCAACAAAATCCTATAAACATATCAAAATAATCCAACAACATATCAAGAAAATCATTCATTATTACCAAGTGAGGTTCTTATTGGGTATGCAAGAATGGTTCTAAGTCAGAATAACAATCAATGTCATCCACCATGTAAATAAAACAAAGAAAAATAATCACATGAGCATATCAATTGAGGCAGAAAAGGCATTTGATAAAATCCAACACCCATTCCTGATCAAAGCTCTTAGCAAAATAGGGATAGAAGGGACATTCCTCCATATAATAAAGGGCATCTATGCAAAACCAACAGTTAAAATTATACTCAATGGAGAAAGACTGAAACCATTCCTCTTGTGAACAAGACCAGATAAGGATGCTCTTATCACCTCTTCTATTCAACATTGTACTGGAAATCCTAGCCAGGGCCATAAGGCAAGAAAGGGAAATCAAAGGCATCCAAATTGGTAAGGAAGAATTCAAACTA
>NW_006921591.1:33365676-33366235 GCF_000298275.1 Orycteropus afer afer
ACAAAGAAAACTATAAAAAAACTACTTCAAGAAACCATAAAAGATCTACATAAATGGAAGAACATCCCATGCTCATGGATAGGAAGATTGAACCTTGTGACAATGTCAATTTTACCCAAAGCAATCTATATATTTAATGCAATCCCAATCCAGATCCTATCAACATTTTTTAAGTATATAGAAAATCCATTCACTAATTTTATATGGAAAGGAAAGAGACCTTGAATAAGCAAAGCACTACTGAAGAAGAAAAAGACAGGTCTCACACTGCCGGATCTCAAAACTTATTATACAGCCACGGCAGTCAAAACTGCTTGGTATTGGTATAATGACAGACACATAGATCAATGGAATAGAATTGAAAACCCAGAAATAGATCCATGAACCTATCATCAGCTGATCTTTGACAATGGGCTGAAATCCATTAAATGGAGAAGAGAATGTTTGTTTAATAAATGGTGCCAGCAAAACTGGATATCCATTTGTAGAATAATTAAACAAGATTTGTACCTCAAACCATACATAAATACTAACTCCAGATTGATCAAAACTTAAATGT
>NW_006921591.1:33366712-33392249 GCF_000298275.1 Orycteropus afer afer
TCATTAGCCATTAGAGAGATGCAAGTCAAAACAACAATGAGATATCATCTTGCTCCAGCTCTAATAGCAAATTTCAACAGACGCAAAATTACAAATGCTGCTGAGGATGTGGAGAGATTATGACTCTCATACACTGTTCATGGGACTGTAAAATGGTACAACCATTGTGGAAAGCAGTATGTCGACTCCTTAAGAAGTTGGAAATAGAAATACCATTTGACCCAGCCATTCCATTACTAGGTATATATCCTAAAGAATTGAGAGCTATGACAAGAACAGGTATGTGCACACCATGTTCATGGCAGCACTATTTACAATAGCCAAAAGATGGAAACAACCTAGATGTCCATCAACTGAGGAATGGATAAACAAACTTTGATACATACACACCATGGAATACTACGCAACTCTAAAGAATAACCTAGAATCTGCAAAACAACGTAACTCGGAGGACATTATGCTGAGTGAAATAAGTCAATCACATAAGGAAAAATATTGTATTTGTCTGTTATTGTAAAAATCAAGGAAAGGGTTATCTATGGAAGGAAATTTTCTTTGTTGGTTACCAGGGGTGGGATTGTAGGGGAGGAAATACTGTTGGATAGGTAGAGATAAGTATTGATTTGGGTGAAGAGAAGGGCAATGTTCCAAACATGAGTGATTAACATGGTGGCATTGAGGAAGAGGAAGACATAGAGAGGTACATGGGAGGTACAGACAACAAAGATGAACCCTTTTGCACATACAGTACTGCATTGTCAATGAAGGCAACATGGGTATATGGGTGGTTACATGGGTGGACAGGCTGAACTATCAGGTATGTCTATGAAGTGGGGAGTATACCCAAGATCATGTATAGGGTTGGCAGGCAGTGGTCCTATAAATGTCTTTGTATAATCTGAATTCCCATGTGTATACTATAGCTCACAAGGAATAAGGTTGTATTCACTCCTTGGTCACAGCCAGCTACCCAGAGGGACTGAGTAGTTGAACCTGTGGGCTCAGGACCACAGTCACAGGGGCCATGAAGCTCAATTGACTTGAAATACTACACAAAACTTTGTTCCACCTCCTACTTCGGCGAGTAGCAACTGACATCTTAAAAGTCTGCAAGCAGCCATCTAGATGCAATGATGGGTCTCTCCTCATCCAGCACAAAGAAGAATGAAGACAACCAAAGATTCGTGGAAAGAATTAGTCCTCATGAATGGTACACCATGTGATCCACAGCCTATACGACTATGAGACCAGAAGAACTAAATGGTGCCTGGCTATCACTGTCAACCACTGGGAGGGGGATCTATGTAGGAAACCCTGGATAGAGAGGGAGAACAATGTGGAACAAAACTCAAAACCATTTGGAAAAAAAAAAAACAGGGGTGTGTGTGCCAGGTTTGCTGGTCTGATAGAGCCTGATGGAACCACTGAGACTATAGCCCCAAGCTGCCTTTCACGTCTAGAATTGAACCCACAGCTGTGGCTTGCCGACAAACAAAAGACAGGCATAGGAGTTGAACATTTACCTGAGGTAAATACACTCCTTGGAGAGAATAATCATGGGAGAAAGAAGGGCTGTTTATGGACAAGGAGAGAGCTCAGGGGGCAGGGGTGCATGGAGGGATGGACACAAGGAAAAGGTGACTATTGTGAGGAAGTGGGAGAGGAGCTGTTACATTGTGGTGAATTGTGGTCAATGTCATGAGACAAAGTGTATGTGAATTGCTGCATGGAAAGTGAATTTGCTTTGTACATTTTCACCCAAATCACCAAAAAAAAAAAAAAAAAAAAGTGTTGATGGAACCTGGATTAGGATTGCATTGAATGTATATATGGCTTTGGGTAGGTAGTATTGATATTTTCATGATATTCAATCTTCCTATCCATGAAATGGCATTTTTTTTCCATTTATGCAGCTCTCTTGCAGACTCTTGTAGTAGAGTTTTGAAATTTTCTTTGTATAGGCCTTTTGTGTCCTTGGTAAGATTTATTCCTAAGTATTTTATCTTTTTTGGAAGTTATTGTAAATGATATCATTTTCCTTACCTCCTTTTCAGAGGCCTCTTTGTGGATATAGAGGCTGAATCTTTCCATTAATTCCAATATTTTATTTATTTATTTATTTTGCTAAGTCTTTTGGTTTTTCTTTGTATAGGATCATGTCATCTGTAAATAGAGATAGTTTTACTTCTTCTTTCCCAATTGGATGGCTTTTATTTCTCTTTCTTGTCTTATTGCACTGGCTAGCATTTCCATCACAATTCTAAGTAGAAGTATTGATACAGGGCATCCTTGTCTGGTTCTCGTTTGCAAGGGGAATGCTTTGAGTCTTTCTGCATTCACAGTGATGTTGGCTGTCAGTTGTGGATGTTGTTGTTGTTGTTGTTATGTGCCGTTGAGTCGGTGGATATGTACCCTTTATTATGTTGAGTATTTTTCCTTCTATTCCTACTTTGCTGAGAGTTTTGAACAGAATTGGTGTTGGATTTTATCAAATGCCTTTTCTACATCAATTGATATAATCATATGGTTGCTTTCTTTTGTTTTTATTTAGGTGATGGATTACATTGTTTTTCTGATGTTGAGTCATTCATGTATACTTGGTTTAAATCTCACTTGGTCATGGTGCATTATTTTTTCGATTTATTGTTTAATACTGTTGGCTAGGATTTTGTTGAAGACTTTTACATCTATAGTCATGATGGATTTGGTCTGTAGTTTTCCTTTTTCATACCGTTTTTCCCTTGTTTGGGTATCAGTGTTATGCTTGCTTCATAGAATGAATTTGAGAGTATTCTACCATTTTTTATGTTATGTAATAGTTTGAGTAGTATACATGTCAGCTCTTCCCTGAATGTTTGGTAGAATTCTCTAGTGAAACCATTTGGGCCAGGACTTTTTTTGTGGAGAGTTTTTATTTTTATTTTTTAATTTTTTTAATGACCTGCTCAGTTTCTTCTTCTGTTAAGGTTATATTCAAGTATTCTATCTCAGACAGGGTTAGTTTAAGTAGGTGTTATTTTTGTAGAAATTTGTCTGTTTTTTCTAGGTTCTCGAATCTGTTGGAGTAGGGATCTTTGTAATATTCTCTTATTATCTTTTTTTATTTCAGTTGGTTCTGTTGTGATGTTGTCCTTTTCATTTATTATTCAAGTTATTTGAATTTTCTCTTTCTTTTCCTTTGTTAAAAGTGCCAATGGTTTGTCAATTTTGTTAATCTTTTCAGAGAACCAATATCTTGTCTTGTTTATTTTCTCTATCGCTTTATTGCTTTTGACTTCACTTATTTCCTTACTTTTGGATACTGTAGGTTTCTTTTCTTGTTCTTTTACAAACTGTTGTAGTTGCTGTGTTAAAATGTTGATTAAATTCTTTCTGGTTTTTTGATGTGTGCATTTATTGCTATAAATTTACCTCTGAGTATTACTTTAGCTGTGTCCCACAGGTTTTGATAAGTTATATTTTCATTATCATTTTTTTCTAGGTATTTTTTTTTTATTTTTTTATTTCACACTTTATTTATTCTGTCATCCAAAAGTTTTTAAGTAGTGTATTATTCAGTTTCCACATATTTGATTTTTCTTTTCCCCTTGGTCTTCCTATTATTGACTTCTAATTTTATAGCATTGTGATCCAAATATATGCTTTGTATCATTTCAATGTTCTAAAATTTATTGAGGCTTTTTTTGTGGCTTAAAATATGGTCTGTTCTGGAAAATTATCTATGTGCACTGGAGAAGAATATGTGTTGTGCTTTTGTTGGGTGGAGTGCTCTGTATGTCTATGAGATCATGATGTTTGATTGTGTTCTTGAGTTCTTCTGTATATTTGTTGAGTTTTCTTTTTTTTCCATTTGTTCTGTTCTTTGTCAAAAATGGTGTGTTAAAATCTCCCACTACTATTGTAGAATTGTCTATTTTTCCTTTCAGTTAAGTTAATATCTGCTTTGTGTCTTTTGAAACTCATTCATTTGATGTGTAGATATTTATTTTAGTAATATCTTCTTGGTGAATTGACACTTTTAACATCATATAGTGTCCATCTTTGTCCCTTTTGCTAGTTTTCACCTTGAAGTCTTTTTATCAGAAATTGATATTATCAATCCTGCTTTTTTTTTTTTCATTGCCATTAGCTAGATACATTTTTTTTCTCATCCTTTGATTTTTAATTTATTTTTGTCTTTGTGTTCAAAGAAGTCTCTTGTAGGCAGCATACTGCCAGTATTCTTTTCTTACATAGTATGTCACTCTCTTTCTCTTGACTGGTACATTTAGTCCATTTATATTGAGTGTAATTAAACAGAGATAAGAATTTATTGCTTTCATTTTATTGTGTTTTTTTGTCATTTTGTTGGTGATTTCTTTTTCCCAATATTTTTCTCTGCTGATTTCATTTTGTTATCAAGTGTATTTTGTTTTGTTTTCTTTGGCTTTTTCTCTCTTTTCTTGTTATTGTTGGTGTAGTGCTTACTAATTGATTTTCTTCTTTATTAGTTTGGTTAGAAGGATTGCTAATTTTCTTTGTGATTGCCCTGAAGCAAATTCTTTTCTCCCTAAGTTTGGGACAGTCTGTTCTATAAAAATATTGTCCTGTCTTTCTCTCCATTGGGAAGTTTTGTAATTAAAAATTTTATTCCTTTTATTTGCTGTACAGCTGGTGTCAATTGCAGATTGACTTCCCTATTTCTCTATGTACATTTTTTTATGTGTAGGTGTGACCTTATTTTGAGAATTGTTTTTGGTTTCATTTCTAGGTGGTAGAGAAGTGTGTTGATTTTAATTTGTTGTTCTCTCTTGTGGGTTCTCTTTCGGAATGACTCCCTTAAGCATTCCTTATAGGATTGGTCTTGTTTTCAAAAATTTCCTTATTTTTTGTTTGTTTGGGGATGTCTTGATTTTACCCTCATGTTTAATGGACCATTTGGCTTGATATGTCATTCTTCTTTGTCAATCCTTTCTCTTCAAGGTTTTATATATGCCATCCCATTGCCTTCGTGCTTTCCTGGTCTCTGCTGAGAAATGAGAGCTTAGCCTTACTGATTCCTGTTGTAGGTGACACTTAATTTTTCTTGACCTGCTCCCAAGATTCTTTCTATGTCTTTGGTTTTGGAACTTTTGATTATGATATGTCTTGGTGAATTTCTTTGGGGCCTATCTTGTGTGAGGTTTTCAGCTTATTGGATAGATATATTTTCTCCTTTTATAACATTGGGAATTTTTTCTGTTCATAAGTCTTTGGCTATTTTCTCAGGATTTTTTATTTATTTATTTATTTTAACCTCCTCTTGTTCTGGAATTTCTATCAGGTGTATGTTGTTTCTTTTCATTTAATGCCTTATAACTCACAGATTTTCTTTGTTTCTCTTAAATATTTGTTCAGATATTTGCTTGTACTGGCTGACATCAATGGAATTGTCTTCCAGCTGGGAAATGTGTTCTTCACCCAGTTGTAGTCTAATCTTGTGTTCTTTCAATGTGTTATTTATCTCTGTAATTTTAGTGTCCATCTTCTGGATTTCTAATTGCTAGTTTTGTCTGATTTCTAATTTTGTGTTTTTGTTGTTGTTGTTATTTTGTTCTTGAATGATTTTTTTCTGAATTGCTCCAGAGTACTATCTGTCTTCCCATTGCTTCTTCCTATGTTTTATGATTTCCTTGAGGTCATGGTGGATTATATATATATATATATATATATAATTTTCTGAATTCCTTATTAGATAGTTCTATTTCTTGCTCTTCCTTGGGGATATTTGCTAAGTTTTTACAAATTCTTTACATTTTGCACTTATTTATACTATCCTGTCCCTTTTATTTTTTCTTTTTGATTTGAAGTTGTCTGTTGTTTCCTAGACATATCTTTTATTTTTAGCTATGCACTGATTTGTTTCACCCTGGTTTTGTTTTTTACTATATCTGGAACTGTGGTGCAGGTTTGCTTCTTTGATTATTAACTGAACTGTATTTGGTCACTCTCCAGCTTTCTCTATGTTAGTGGACTCACTGGTGAGGATGTGGGTGCAGGTCTCTGTTCATTGTGAAGAGGATTTTCAGTTAGAATGAGCATATGTTTTCCACTGTCTGTCATTGATCCTGTGGTGTAGGATCTATTGCTGTTACTTGTCTGTTGGGTGAGATAGTGTAGTAGCTATGACTGACTAGTAGAGGATTAATATGTTCCTCCCATTGGACAAGGCATGGTAAACAAAATAAAAAAAGTGAAGGAGAAGAAGAAGAGATAAAATGACAGAACAAAAATAGGTGACAAGGAATAAGAAAAAAGAGAAAAAAAGAATATATGAAAAAGAAAGAGAACAAAAGTGGGCAGGTGCGAGGGATGATGGTTTGGCAAAAATGAAAGAAAACAAGGAGAAATGGAGCAAGTGGCCAGGTATAAAGGAGAAAAAATAGGCAAAATGACAGTGAAAAAATGAAGGGAGGATATGATATTTGAGGAAGGATCCTTCCAGTTATGTTCAGCCAGTTGCCCTGGGATCTAGTCACTGTGGCAGAATCTACTCACTCACTGGAACACTCAAGCAGGAGAAAGGGGATCACCACAAGAAGTGATTCCCAGGAGAGAAAGAAAGAGGCTGTTTTCTGTGTTTAGCACAAGATAATTCAGCTGGCAATGCAGGCATGGGAAGTACAGCAGAGACCCTGGCTCCCTCTGGAGCTGTCTGCTGATGGTAGCACACAGGCATCAATCAAACTCCCACAGTTCAAACCCACTAGCTGCCCCAAAGGACAAAGGCCCATCATCCTTCACATAGATCTACAAGTCATGAAATCCCAGGTCCTAGTTTCACTCTGAGCTAAAAAGCTTTGCTAAGAATTGGACTCACACCCACTGCCATGTGTCTGATTTGGGATTTTGTTTATTCAGAGGGAGTATCTCTTCCTATTCCCCCACTCCCTTCAATGCCCTATGGCAGCTTTAGCTGAAAGAGTCCTTTTCCATTTCCCAGTATGATCGCCATCCCCACTCAAGCCACCAGCTCACCTTTAAATACTCCTGTTATGACTGTTCTGAGTTTTTAATGCCTGTGGGTAACATGATTTTATTTTATTTTTTCCCTCATGCTCAAACTCCTTTGTATTTGTAATGACTTTTTTTGGCTCCATCAACTGGGCAGGTTATTTTTTTACTATTATTATTATTATTATTATTTTATCCTTCTCAGTTGCTTAATTGGCTCCCTTTCACCACCTTCTCTGAATCTAATACTTTACCTTCTCATTAGCTGCTCATAACCCCAGTATTATTATCTGAATCTGCTTTACCTAGTTGTTGTTTCTGTTAGGTGCCATCAAGTTGGCTCTAACTCAGCACAACAAAATGAAGCACTGCCTAGCCCTGTGCCAGCCTCACAACCCTGGCTATACCTGAGCCCATCACTGAACCCACTGTGTCAATCCACTTCATTGGGGGTATTTTTTCACTAACCCTTTACTTTACCAAGCATGATATCCTTCTCCAGGGATTGGTCCCCTCTGACAACATGACTGAAGTGTGAGAGACTAAGTCTGACCATTCATTCTTCTAAGGAGCATTACAGCTATACTTCTCCCAATACAGATTCCTTTGTTCTTGTAGCAGTCAATAGTGCATTCAATACTATTTGCCAACACCACAACCCTAATGCAACAATTCTTCCGCTGTCTTCTTTATACATTTTCCAGCTCTGGCATGCATATGAGGCTATTGAAACACCATGGCTTAGGTCAGGGACACCTTAGTCTTCAAAGTGAAATCTATGCTTTGTAACACTTTAAAGGGACCTTTTGTAGCAGATTTACACTTTTTTCTTATTTTAGAAGATTGTAAATCTAAGAAAACTGAAAGTGCTTTATAACAAACAGTAGCTTGGTTTAATAGAAAAGTTCTGTGATTTTTTCCTCTCATTTCCAGCCCTCTGAGAAACAATGCAGAAAAGGAATTCAAATTTTTTAAAGGAGATACATATTTTATTTGTTTGGGTGTAGTTTGATTTTTTTTTTTTTTTTTTTTTCATTTTCAGGTTTTTGTTTTAATTTTTTTTTTTCTGTGAAGTTAAATTTCTGATCTTTTGACAACCAGATGGGGTGAACAAATTTTCCATTCTACTGAAACTGGCTTCATATGGTATTTTTTTTTTTTTTTCCTAAATCTCTCAGCTTAAATTCAAGGCTCTTATAGTGATACCACACTCAATCAAAACTGACAGGTTAGTTCTATTAAAGTTTGGGGTTGAACGGAGACTAACTAGAACAGTGCCTCTATTCATAATATTTCATTCCAGTGGCAGAATGTAATACTTTGGATGGAGTTAGATAGATAAAATTTGGAGTACTGATGAAATTGAAAAAATAGCTTGTTAGGATAATTCAGCACATTTTAATAAAATAACCATTTATTTTGATGGCTTCATGCATTTTAGGGACTCCTAATTCTGTTGGTACTCCTGCCTGTCTGTGCTTTCCTGAGAATCTTAATTACTGTCCTCTCAGGATTTCTGATGATTTTGACACCAAGGTTGGGGAAAGCTGTGATAGAGGGTGCCAGTCTTCCAATACCTGTTCATTGTGCAGGACAAAAATCCATTTTATTAGATGATCCTGGAGAAGGGGTAGGGGAAAGATACACTTCTGCTTTGCTCAGACCTCAATTGCCCTTTTAAAATGTTTAGCCCAAGTGTAATAAAAACTAATTCCTTGCAATCACATTGGCTTCTGTGAAAGCCAAGACCTCCTATGGGCAGGTGTTATGCATTCGTGTGAAGACAAAATAGTTATTAAACATGGCATGTACCTCTGTGTGTAATCATTGCTGTTCCTACTGGAAAAGAGACAAACAAAAATTAACTTAATATTGAGTCGTTTTAAAGCAAGCATTTATTGGTCAGAGCTACAGTAGTTGCTTTTAATAAAGAAGTAAACTTGAAAAGTATATTTAACATTATGGGCCAAAAAGGGCCATCAATCTTTGATGTATTCACCAATATTTAGTAAGCATCTTTAGGTGCATAACATCTGTATAAATGGCAATATGTTATATTTTCAGGGCAATCTAAATATCAGGAAATAAAATTATTGAATTTGGATTATGCTAGGGCATACAAACCCCAAGGTTCAGATGTGAAACATAATTGTGGTATTTCTGTTATAGCAGCACTAGAGAACCAAGATACACCTTTAACACAAACTCTGTACACCTTAAAAATTAACCCCTCCCCCATTTTCTCTTTCTTCTTAGATATCACCTCTTCCTCCTCCTTGTTTTTTCATTTTCCTTTTTTTTTTTCCCCTCTCTCCCTCAATTTTTTTTGTTCCTTGGTATCTTTCTCCAGGAACTGAGAACCAGCATCTTATCCAGTCATACCCACCACACCTACCACCCCACCCACTGTGAGAGTACTACTCCATGCTCTAGCACCACTAGACTGATGACAGTGGCCAACAACCACCCAGCTATCCTCAGCTGCTTGCAATACAATTTGGTGACAATACCAGACTCACACCCAGAGTGTTAAATACTACCAAACACACCTGACGAAAATTGGTGAGCATCCCACTGCTGCCAAATTAGTGATCAGAGTGAGATGCCTGCCTTGCTGCTAAGATACAGTAAAACAAATTAACAAAAAAATCAGGTTGAAGTAAACCAACCTACAATCAATAAATTAATATAATAACCCTACAATGTCTTGGAAACAAGAGATAACTTCAACTCACACACACATATGCACACACACACACACACACACAAAGTCCAGATGGCTCAAACAAGTGACCAAAATAAAGAGCCAGAAAATTTTCCAGTGGAAAAAAATGGTGATAGAAATATCCTATAAGGAATACAAACTAATTATATTTAAGCAAATGGAGTTAGAGAAATTTTGAGGAATTCTCAGACATATTGAAGGAAAACAGGAAAAAAAATCCTAGAAGAATTCAAAAAACAATACAGGAACTAATTGACAAAATAAATAGAAAATTATGAACAGTACTAAAAAGCAAATAAAAATCTAGAAGATTAATACTAAAATTTCAGAAATAGATAACAGTTTGGAAAGACAAAAAATTGGAATTGAATTAATGGAAAACAGAATCAGCAAAATTGGAAACAAAACCCTTAACATGAAACTGTTAGAGAAAATTTAGAAAAAAAAAAAAATGAAGAAAGATAAATGAAGGAAATCTAATAATTATGTGGGACAACATCAAGAGGAATAACTTATTTGTAATTAGAATTCTAAACAGGAAGAGACAAAGAAAAACACTGAAAAAATGAGGAAGATTTGTTGTATGAAAACTTCTGTAATATGAAAGATGGTAAAATATCTATTCCAGAAGCTCAACAAACCCAAAATAGGATATACCCCAAAAGAAAAGCACCAACATATATCTTAATCAATCTTTCCAAAACCAAAGACAAAGAATCATGAAAGCAACTCAGAAATAAAACAAAAAGTAATCTACAAAGGAGAACTAGTAAGACTAAGCTCTGGTTTCTTGGTAGAAATCATACAGGAGAGAAAGCAATGGAAGAGTGTGCATAAAACCCTGAAAAAAAAAAATGCCCACTGAGAATAGCATATCCAGCAGTGATGTCCTTCCAATATGTTAGGGAAATTTAAACATTCTCAGATAAACATAATAAGATCAACATACACAAATCTGCTGGATTCTTCTACCTTAAAAAAGAGATCTCTGACAATGAAATTAGGCTATTAATACCTTTACAGCAGTCACCCAAAAGATGATGTACTTTGGAATAAATCTATCTGGAGACACAAAAGACTTATGTAAAGAAAGCTATAAAATACTAATATCAGAAACCAAAGAGACCTAGATAAATGGAAGAATATACCATGTTCATAGACAGGAAGACTTAACATTGTGAAAATCAAAACAAATGCTGGTAAGGGTATGGAGACACTGGAACTCTCAAAGCAATCTGCAGATACAATATAATTCTGATCCACATTCCATCATCATTCTTTAAAGAGAAAAAAAAAAAATCACAAACTTGACATGGAAACGAAAGAGACCCTATAATAATAATAATAAAAGAAACAGTACCAAAGAAGAACAACAAAGTATGAGGCCTCACACTTCTCCACATAAAAATCTACTCTGTAGGCACAGAATTCAAAACAGACTAATGGGACAGCATTGAAAACACCCAAAACATCTATCCAATTAATGACATCTGATTATGAAAAAGAGATGAAACCTATTAAAGGGGGAAGAGATAGTCTCTTTAGTAATTTTTGCTGAAAAAGACTGGATATCCATTTGCAGAAAATAAAACAAGATGCATATCTCTCAACACATGCAAAAACTAACAAAAAATGGACCAAAGACCTAAATTAAAACCTAAAATAACAAAGATCATAAAAAAACATAAAAAATAGGGGCAGACTTATGAGCCCTAATACATAACATAAATACACTATCATAGTTAAAATGCACAAACCAAAGAAGACAAACTCAACAAATGTGACTTCCTAAACATTAAACTTGTATGTGCTTCAAAGAAGTTCACCAAAAAAGTGAAAAGAGAACTTGTAGACCAGAAATACTTTTTTCAGAAACATATCATACAAGAGCTAATCTCTAAAATTTATAGAAAACTTCCACACTTGAACAACAGTCATACAACCAAGCTAACCAAGCAGTAGACATGAGAAGACACTTCACCAAACAACGCACTCTGGGAGCTAACAAGCACATGGAGACATGCTGTCAATCATTAGCCATTAGAGAGATACAAATGAAAATAACAATGAGCAATCATCTCACCCTAGCATTAATAGCGAAGTTCAAATAAACAGAAATCCACAAATGGTGAGCATGTGGAGAGACTGGAACTCTCAAAAATTGCTGATGGGACCGTAAAACATAACCACTGTGGAAAACCATACGGTGTTTAATTTTAAAAGTTGGAAATAGAAATAATATATTTTCCAGCAATCAGACTACTAGGTATGTTGTTGTTGTTAGGTGCCTTCGAGTCGGACCCAACTCATAGCGACCCCTCCTTGGCTTTCCGAGGCAGTATCACTACGGAAGTAGATTGCCCCATCTTCCTTCTGAGGAGTGGCTGGTGGGTTTGAACCGCCAGCCTTCTGGTTAGCAATCAAGTGCCTTAGCCACTATGCTACCAGAGCTCCTACTAGGTATATACTTAGAGAAATAAAAAGCATGACATGAAGATATATATGCATACCCATGTTCATCACAATATTATTCACACATAACAGAAAGATAGAAACAACCTAAGTGATCATCAACAGATAAATGGATAAACAGACTGTGGTAGATAAACACAATGGAATACTATGCAACATTAGAGAATAATGATGAATCTGCAAAACACCACAAATATGGATAACCATGGAGGACATTATGTTGAGTGTCAATCACAAAAGGACAAATATTGTACGAGATTACTGTAAAAAGGTAAGAAGTATTTTACACAGATAATCATTCTTTGAAATTTATCAGGGATAGGAGGTGAAAGCAGGGTAAATAACTAACTAGAGAGTAGACAGATATTAACTTGGAGAAGGAAAAGGCAATAGGGTAGGGAGAAATCAGAACAAAATGATCAAAGCAATAGAAGACACTGGGAGGAGTACGAGAGTCAAAGACCACAAAGGTAAATACCACTATGTACACAATCTTGTAGTAAGAATAATAACAATAATCTACGAATGGATATGCATGTAGTCCAAGAATCTGGACTGTGTGAAGAAGAACACGGCATCATGATTGGAGGAAGATTCATTAACAATCTGTGACATACAGATGACAAAACCTTGCTTGCTGAAAGTTAAGACTTGAAGCACTTGCTGATGAAGATCACAGTCTTCGGTACAAATACACTTGAACATAAAGGAAACAAATATTCTCACAGTTGGACAATAAACAATATTACAATAAATGGAAAGAAAATGAAGTTATGAGGGATATAATTTTACTTGTATCCACAATAAACACCAATAGAAACAGTAGTCAAGAGAGCAAACAATGTACTGCACTAAGCAAATCTAAAGTAAAAGACATCTTCAAAGCATTGAAGAGCAAAGATGTCACTTTGAAGACTAAGGTCCATCTAACCCAAGCCATAGTGTTTTCAATAGCCTCATATGTGTGTGAAATCTGGATGATGAACAAAGAATATCAAAGACAAGTGGATACCTTTCAATTGTGGTGTTGGCAAAGATTACTTAAAACTTTAAGGACTGCCAGAAAAATGAACAAATCTGTCCTGGAAGAAATGCAGCCAGAATGTTCCTTAGAAGTGAAAATGGCCGTAATTCACCTCATCTACTTTGTTCATATTATCAGAAGGAACCAGTAACTAGAGAAGGATATCATACTTGGTAAAACAGAGTGTCAGTGGAGAAAAGGAAAACCTTCAAGAAGATGGATCGACACAGTGGTTACAATGTTGAGTTTAAGCATATCAAGAATTGTGAGGATACCACAGGTATGGACAGTGTTTCCTTCTGTTAAACATAGTATTATTATGAGTTGGAGAAAACACGACAGCACTTAACAATAACAACACATGCCTGGACCTGGACAGATGAAATACATAAGGATCAGATTGAATATATCTGTAGAAAGAGGCAATGTTATTGATATTGTTGTTAGGTGTTGTCAAGTCATCTTCAATTCATAGTGACAACATTAGAATGAAACACTGGTCCTGTGCCAACCTCATGATCCTTGCTATATCTGAGCCAATCTTTGCAGCCACTGTGAGAATCCATCTCCATTATAGTCTTCCCCTTCTTTGCTGACCCTCCAAATTTACCAAGCATGATATCCTTCTCTAGGGAATGGTTCCTCCTAACAACATGACCAAAGTAGGTGAGACCAAGTCTGGCCATTCTTGTTTCCAAGGAGCATTCTGGCTGTACTTCCTCCAGGACAGATCTGTTAGTGCTTTTAGTAGTTCATGGTACTCTTAGCATTCTTCTCCAACACCACAACTCAAAAGCATCAACTTTTCTTCGGTCTTCCTTATTCATTGTCCAGTTCTCATATGCATAAGTGGTGATTAAAAATGCCATGGTCTGGGTTAGGCCCACCTTAGTCTACAAGGAGACAACTTTGCTCTTCCACACTTGAAAGAGGTTTTTGCAGCATACTTGACCAATGAAATATGTTGCCTCATGTCTTGACTGCTCCTTCCATTGGTGTTGATTGTAGAACCAAATAATATGAAGTCCTTGACAACTTCAATCTTTTCTACATGCATTATGAAGCTGTTAATTTTACCAGTTGTGAGGATTTTGTTTTCTTTATATTAAGGAATATTCCATAATGCAGACTGCTGCCTTTAATCTTCATCAGTAAGTGCTTTGAGTCATCCACACTTTCAGCAAGCAATGTTGTGTCATCTGCATATCACAGGTTATTAATGAGTTTTCCTTCAATCCTGATGCCACATTTCTGAATTATCTTCAGAAAGAGTTTACTTGTGTGTGATATTAATGATATTTTTTTTTGATAATTTCCACACTCTGTGGAATCACCTTTCTTTGGAATGGGTACAAATTTGGATCTCTTCCAGTCAGTTGGCCAGGTAGCTGTCTTCCAAATCTCTTGGCATAGCTGAGGGCATGTCTCCAGTGGGGCATTCATTTGTTGAAACATCTCAGTGGGTATTCCATTAATTCCTGGAGCCTTGTTCTTAGCCAATTCTTGCAGTGCAGCCTTGACTTTTTCCTTCAATACCATTGTTTCTTGATCATATGCCACCTCCTAAAATGGATGAATATTGACCAACTCTTTTTGCTACAGTTAATGTGTATATTCCTTCTACCTTCTTTTGATGTTTCCTGTATCCTTCGATATTTTTCCTATAGAATCTTTCAATATTGCAACTCAAGACTTAGTTTTTTTCTTCTGTTCTTTCAACTTGAGAAATGCTGAGCATATTTTCCCTTTTAGTTTTCTAACTCCAGGTCTTTGCACATTTCATTATAATAATTGGCTTTGTCTTTTCAAACTGTCCTTTGAAATCTTCTGTTCAGCTCTTTTATCTTGTCATTTCTTCCCTTTCCTTTAGCTACCCTACACTCAAGACCAAGTTTCAGAGTCTCTTCTGACACCCATTTTGGTCTGTTCTTCTTTGCTTGTCTATTTAATGATCTCTTGCTTCATGAATTTATGCTAATGGGGGTAAAATACGTTGGAAAAGGATAGCAATGATTGTGTCACATGAAAAATGTCATCAATGTACCTGAGATATAAATATGGAAGTCATTACATTGGTGAATATCTTGGTGTGTATCTTTTCAACACAATAAAAATAATTTTTTTAAAAAAATCTTACTTGTCTGACAGAGATTTGTGGAACCCCCAAGACTATGGCCCTTAAACATTCTTCATGCTGGGAAGTGACCTCTCCCCCATACCTCAACTTTCAAGCAAGTTTATAACATAACTATAGACTATATAGGAAGGTATGCACTCTTTAGAACAATCAACCATATGAAATAGGAAAAACAGCATTTGCACTGGGATAAAGCTCAGAATGCAAGAATAGATATGGAAGAAGGACAAAGTGAAATTGTAAACACAGGGATGAAGTGGAAAGAGGGCTGTTACATTGTGGGTATTTCAAACAATACAAGATGTGTATGAATTGTTGAAGGAAACCCAGTATGTTCTATAAAATTTCACCCAAATCATGTACAAAAAAATTAAACAATAATAATAAATAATTTTATGACATATTGCATTGGGTGATCTGCTGCAAAATACCTGTTGAAACTGTTTAAAAGCAAAGATATCATTTGAGGACTAAGGAGAGCCTCATCCCCTGGTATTTTCAATTGTCTTATAGCTATGTGAAAGTTGGACAATGGATTGTTGTTGTTGTTATGTACCATCGAGTTGGACCCAACTCATAGCGACCCCCCTTGGGTTTCCAAGTCAGTATCACTACAGAAGTAGATTGCTCCATCTTCCTTCCAAGGAGTGTCTGGTGGGTTTGAACCGCCAGCCTTTTGATTAGCAGTCAAGTGCCTTAGGCACTACACTACTAGAGCTCCCAAACAATGGATAGGAAGACTGAAGAATTTTTGTCTTTGAATTGTGTTGTTGTTGAAGAATGTAGGATATACTGTGAATTTCCAGAAGAATGAGCAAATTCGTCTTGGAAGAAGTAGAGCCAGAATGGTCCTTAGAAATGAGGATGGTGATATTTTGTCTCACATACTTCAGACATGTTATTAGGAGGACCAGTCCCTGGAAAAAGACATGCTTGGTAAAATAGAGTGTCAGTGAAAAGGAGGAAGAGTCTCAACCAGATGGAGTGATCCAGTGGCTCCAACAATGGATGCAAACATAGCAAGGATTGTGAGGATGGTGCTGGACCTGGTTGTAATTCATTCTGTTGTACATATTGTCAAAGTGAGTCAGATCCAAATGGATAGCACCTAACAAAGACAGAGGTTCGTATAAATGAAATTGAACTATACAGTATGTACTCCTTTGTATCTGGATTTTTCACTCAATAGAGTGAGATTCACCTGTTACATGAATATCAGTAGTTTATTCTTTATTATCTCCAAGTAGAATTCTACTATATAAAGATACCTCATTTGGTCATCCATTCATCTGAAGATGGGCATTTGGAAAGTTTCCAGTTTGGGAATATTAAAAATAAAGCTGTTAAAACATTGAAGTACAACTCTTTGCATGGCAATAAATATTTCATTTTTGTTGTATACAAACCTAGAACTGGAAGTTCTGGGCCATATGGTAATTTTCTATTTTACATTAAAAAATCTGTCTAACTGTTTCCCAAAGTGGTTGTACCATTATACTGTTGTTGTTGTTGTTGTTATGGGCCGTCGAGTCCGACCCGACTCATAGCGACCCCTCCTTGGGTTTCCAAGGCAGTATCACTATGAAAATAGATTGCCCCATCTTCCTTCCAAGGAGTGACTGGTGGATTTGAACCGCCAGCCTTCTGGTTAGCAGTCAAGTGCCTTAGCCACTATGCTACCAGAGCTCTACCATTATACTAGTCACATGTAATATGTGGTATCAATTACTCTATATCCTTACCAACACACATTATTGTAAATTTCTATTTATTCTTAGTCATTCTAGAACACTTCTAATAATATATCACTGTGGCTTTAATTTGCATTTCACTGATGGGGGTATTGACAAACTTTTCATGGAACTACTGGCCATTTATTCATCTTCTTTGTGTAATGTCTGTACAACACTTCTGATTTTGAGTAGTAGTTTTCTTTCTTTTTTTCCCCTTACTTTTATTCTGGTAAAAATATACACATTGAAACATTGCCCAACATAACAACTTCCCCCAATTACACCTTATGGATATTGATGACATTTTTCATGCTGTGTCACCATTATTTCTATCATTTTACAAAATATTCCATCATCATTAGGATAAACTCAATGCCCCACAAACAAAACCTTTCCCTTTAGGCCTCCCTTCTGATCCTGGTAACTTTTCTTTATTTTTAACCTATCCATGAGTTTAACTTCCCCTCCTCTCCCATCCATGGCAATCAAAAAAGAAAGTTTCCTTCCATGTATAGACTTTTCCTTCACTTTTTATAATAGTGGACTAATACAACATTTATTATTCTGTGATTGACTTACTTCACTCAGCATAATGTCCTCCAAGTTCATCCATGTTATTCAATGTTTTGAGGATTCTACATTATTCTTTAGGGTTGCATGATATTCCATTGTGTGTATGTAGCAAAAAGTTTGCTTATCTATTCCTCGGGTCAATGGGCACTTAGTTGGTTCCATCTCTTTGCTATTGTGAATAGTTCTGCAATTAACATAGGTATGCATATAACTGTTCAAGTACTGTGTCTCACTTCTGTAGGATATAAACCTAGTAATAGGATTACAGGATCAAAGGGTATTTCTATTTCCAACTCTTTAAAGAATCACCATATTGCTTTCCACAGTGGGTTGTATCATTTTACAGTCCCACCAGCAGTGTATGAGAGTCCCAATCTCTTCACAACCTTGCCAGTATGTGTTATTTTCTGTCTTTTTGCACTTTGCTATTAATACTGGTATCTCATGTTTTTTTTTTTTTTTTTTTGCATCTCTCTAATGGATCATATGGAACTCTGATAGCATAGTGCCTAAGGCATTTGACTGCTAACAAGAAGGCTGGTGATTCAAACCCACCAGCCACTCCTTGGCAACCCAAGGAGGGGTCCTTATGAGTCTGATCCAACTTGATGGCATTAAGCTTAATGGACAGTGATCGTGAATATTTTCTCATGTGTTGTTGGCTACCTAAATATATTCTTTGGTGAAATGTTCATATCTTCTGCCCATTTTCAAATTGGATTGCTTTTTTGATGCTGAGGTTTTGGAGTTTTCTATGAATTTTAGATATAAATCCTTTGTCTGATATGTCATTGATGATTATTTTTTCTTTTTCTGTAAGTTCTCTTTTTACTCTTTTGGACAAGTCTTTTGATGCACATGAGAATTTAATTTTTAGAAGGTCCAATCATCTAGGTTATCTTCTGCTGTTTGTGAATCTTAGGGTCCCTACGTTTGCCCCTATGTGTTGTTGTTGTTTGTTTTGTTTTATGAAATTTATAGTTTTAGTTAAGGCTTTGAAGCATCTGGAGCTAGCTTAATGTGTACGGTGTGTATTTGTTTCATTTTTATGCAAATGGATATCCAGTTTTCCAGCACCATTTGTTGAAGAGACTATCTCTTCTCTCATTGAATGGATTTTGGCCCTTTGTCAAAGATCAGCTGATCATAGGTTAATGAATCTATTTCTAGGTTCTCTATTCTGCACCTCTGGTCCATGTGTTTGTCATTGTTCCAACACCAAGCAGTTTCAACAACTGTGGCTGTATAGTACATTTTGAGATCTGGGAGTGTGAGATCTCCTATTTTGGATTTCTTCTTCAGTACCAAACTCACTGCCATTGAGTCGATTCCAAATCTTTGGGTTTCCAAGGTAGTAAATCTTTACAGAAGTAGATTTCCCAGTCTTCCTTCCATGGAGTGGCTGGTGGGTTTGAACTGCCAACTTTCTATTTAGCAGTCAAATACCTTAGGCACTATGCCACCATCTTATTTGAGGTCTCTTTCCTTTCCATATAAAATTAGTGATTGATTATACATGTCTTTAAATAATTTTGATGGAATTGAATGTATAGATTTCTTTGGGATAGTGACATTTTCACAATGTTCAATCTTCCTATCCATGATCATGGTATGCTCTTCCATTTATGAAGATCTCTTAGAGTTTCTTGAAATAGGGTTTTGTAGTTTTCTTCGTATAGGTCTTTTGTGTCCCTGGTTAGATTTATTCCCAGTTTCCCTATCCATTTGTAGCTATTGTAAATGGTATTGATTTCCTTATTTCCTTTTTAGAGACCTCTTTGCCAGTGTAGAGGAATCCAACTGATTTTTGTATGTTGATCTTGTATCCTGCCACTATGTTAAATCTTTCAATAAGTTCCAGTAGTTTTCTTGCTGAGTTTCTTGGGTTTTCTATGTAGAAAGGATCATACTACCTGCAAATAGGGAAAGTTCGACTTCTTCCTTACCAATTTGGATGACTTTGATTTCCCTTTCTTGCCTTATTGCCTTGGCTAGGGCCTCCAATACAAGGTTGAATAGAAGTGAAGACAGAGGGCATCTTTATCTAGCTCCTGTTTTCAAGTGAAATGGTTTCAGTCTTTCTCTATTGGGAATAAATTGGGCTGTTTGCTTTGGTTATATGCCTTTTAGTATATTGAGAAATTTTCCTTCCATTCCTATTTTTTCTGAGAGTTTTTATCAGGAATGAGTGTTGGATTTTATCAAATCCATTTTCTACATCTATTGATATGATCATATGATTATTTTCCTTATGTGATGGATTACATTGTTTTCCTAATGTTGAACCATCCTTACATACCTGGTATGAATCCCACTTGTTCTTGATGTATTATATTTTTGATATGTAGTTGGAGTCTGTTGGCTAGGATTTTGTTGAAGTTATTTGCATCTGTATTCATAAGGAATATTGCCCTGTGGCTTTCTTTTATGGTGGTGTCGGCATGGCTTTTATATCAGGGTTATACTTGGTTCATAAAATTAATTTAGGAGGATTCCATCCTTTTCTATATTCTGTAATAATTTGAGTAAGACTGTTTTCAGCTCTTCTCTGAAAGAATGGTAGAAATCTCCAGTGAAACCATGTATGGCCAGGACTTTTTTTTTTTTAATTTTTTTTTTTTTTTTTTAAGGAGTTGTTCAATTTCTTCTTTTGTCATGGGTCTGTTCAAATTTTCTACCTCAGTCTGAGTTAGTTTAGGCAAGTAGTGTGTTTCTACAAATCTGTCCATTTCTCTATGTTTTCTAATTTGCTGGAGTCCAGTTCTCATAGTATAATATTATTCTTATTTCTGTTGGTTCTGTTGTAACATCACCCATTTCATTTCTCATTCATGTTATTTGAATCTAAATATTTTTCTTTGTTAAGTTTGCCAGTGGTTTGTCAAATTTAGTAACCTTTTCAAAGTACCAACTTCTAGTCTTGTTGAATTTTTTCTGTTGTCTATTTTCTGTTTCATTTATTCCTGCTCAAATCTTTATTATTCCTTTTCTTCTGGTGACTGTAGACTTTTTTGTTGCTCTCTCTTTAAATGTTGGAGTTGTTGGGCTAAGGTGTTGATTTTGTCTCTTTCATCTTTTTTGATGTGTGCATCTATTCCTATAAATTGGCCTCTGGTCACTGCTTTTGCTGTGTCCCAAATATTTTGGTTTGTTGTGTTTTCATTCTCATTTGATTTGAGGGTTTTTTTTTTTTTTTTCCTTTCTTTTTTAATTTCTTCTATTACCCAGTCATTTTTGAGGAGGGTGTTATTCTGTTTCCACATGTTTGCTTTTTTCTGTTGGTCTTCCTAATGTTGATTTATCATTTTATACCATTGTGAAGATGCTTTACAGTAGCTCAATGTTTTTAAGTTTGTTGAGGCTTGCTCTGTGGCAAACATATGGTCTATCCTGAAGAATGTTCCATATTTTCTAGAAAAGAATGTATATTTTGCTGTTGTAGGGTGAAGTGCTCTGTAGATGTCTATAAGATCAAGTTGGTTGAGCTTATTACTTACTTCGTATCCATCTCTGCTAAGTTTCTTTCCAGTTATTCTATCTTTTATTGAAACTGGTGTATTAAAGCCTCCTACTATTTTTGTTTTTTCAATTTTGTTAAAATCTGCTTTATATTTCTGTGGCCCCTTTAATTTCTTGTGTAGGTATTTATTATGGCTATGTCCTTTTGTTCAAATGATATTTTAATCATTATATAATGTCCTTTCCTTGTCTCTTATGGCCATTCTTGTCTTAATGTCCATTTTAACAGAAAGTAACATTGCCACTCCTGCTCTCTTTTGTTGGCCATTGGCTTGGTATATCTTTTTTCCAACCTGTGATTTTTAGTCAATTTTTGTCTTGTGTCTAAGGTGAATCTCTTATAGACAGTATATTGATGTGTCACGTTTTCTTATCCAGGCTGCAACTCAACATCTCTTGATCAGTGCATTTAATCCATTTACATTCAGTGTAATTATTGACAGGTATGAATTTATTGATATTATTCATTTATTTATCTATCTATCTATTTATTTATTTATTTTTGTTGTTGCTTATTTCTTTGTTCCGTATAATTTTCTGTGCTGAGCTCATTTTGTTTATCGTCACGTTATCATCTCATTCATTGCTTTTGTTTTAGTATTTGGTAAGTACTTATGCTTGTCATCTTTTCTATTTTAATGAGAAGGTTTAGCATTTTTCTTTGAGATTACCTTGTAATTTATAATTTTTTTTCCAAATTTAAAAGTCTATTTAACTTTCAATTGTCTTGACTTCCTCACCATTTAGAAGTTCTGTAACTACACTATGTATTCTGTCTTTTTGGCTGGTAGCTCTCCTCATTTACCAATTGATGTCTCTGGTTCCCTTTATACAGTCTTGTAAGATTATTTTAGTTTGGATAATATAACTGGGCTGGTTACTGGGTTCTGTCTTCATGTATGTTAGTCATCAGTTGTTGTTTGCTGTTGTTGTTTCTCTGTCTGAAAGACTCACTTTAGCAAGTAATTAAAAATAATTATATTTGGAAACTTTTATAAAAGTTTCTATGGTTTTAACAAATTCCCTTAATTTCTGCTTATCTAGAAATCTCATAATTCCTCTCTCATATGTGATAGACAGGGAGCTCTGGTGACATACTACCTAAGATGTTTGACCACTACCCAGAAGACCAGGTGGTTCAAATCCACCAGCCAGTTCCCAGAAGGAAGATTGGACAACCTAGTTCCTTAGAGATACTGCCTTGGAAACCCAAAGAGGGATCACTAGGAGTTGGAATCAACTTGATGGCTGTGAGTATTTTGTTTTTCTCTTTTCTCTTCTTTATGTTTTTTTTTTTTTTTTTTTTTTTTTTTTTTTTTTTTTTTTTTTTTTTTTTTTTTTTTTTGGTATATGATAGACAATTTTGCTTGGTATATAATTCTCGGTGGTTATTTTTTTCTTTCAGGGTTTTATATATATCATCCTACTGCCTTTCGCCTCCATGGTTTCTGCTGAGAAATCACCATTTAGTGTTACTGATTACCCTTTGTCGGTAAGTTTTCATTTTTCCCATGCTGCTTTCAGGATTCTTTCTTTGTCTTTGGTTTTGGTAAATTTGATGATGATATGTCTTGGTGATTTTCTTTTGGGGTTTATCCTATATAGAGTTCATTGAACTTCTTGAATGGATGTATTATTTTCTTTCATATCACATAAATTCTCTTCTAACAGATCTTTGATAATTTTCTCTGTGGTTTTATATTTCTCTTCCTTTTCTGGAATTCCAAATGCACATAGATTAGTCCTCTTGATGGTATCCCACATAAATCTTAGGATTTATTTGTTATGTTTTGATATTTTGTCTGATTGATTCATTAACAAATCAGTATTGAATTATTTATCTTCAATCTCATTAATTCTATTTTCCATTGATTAGATTCTACTTCTTTGCCCATTCAATATGTTATCTATTTCTGAAATCTGTGTGTTCCTCTTCTGGATTTTTGTTTGTTGGTTTTGTATCTCTTCTAATTTTTTGGTTATTTTATCAGTTTGTTCTTTTATTGTTTTCCTAAATTGTTCAAGTTTTCTTTTTCTTTCTGTGTTTTTATTTTTATCATTGTATTCCTTGATTTTGATGGTGTTTTCCTTGTTTTCTCTCTCTGTCCATTGAAGATATCCAAATATAATTATTTTTAATTACTTGTGAGGGAATTATAATGCTGCTTCAATATTAAAAGAGTGATTGTTACCACTTTATTTTTCTTTGTCAGATTGTTTTACCTTTCTAGGCTCTGTAATTTTCCATATACAAGTTAGAAAAATCTTACCTGGATTTATTAAAAAAAAAAAAATAAGAAACTTGCAGGGATTTTGATGGAAATAGCATTAAACTTATAAATCAATTTGAAAGAAACTGATATCTTTACTATGTTGAGTTTTCTAATGCATGAACATACTCTACCTCACCGTTTGCTCTTTCTTTCATCAGCATTTTTTTTTTTTTTTTTGTACTTTAGATGTAAATATACAGGGCAGAAATTGTTTTACTTCAACATTTCATGAACATTTGTTTTCACTCCCCAATCACCATCCTCAAACTTAACTCACTCTCCTCCTCTCCCTTCCCAGTAACCACCCCCCTCCTTGTGCCCTTCTTAGTTATGCACTCCTGTCTATCCAGTTTTTCTCCATGTGACTGTTGCCCTTCTGGTGCCTCATGGCCAATTACTCCAAGGTATGTATCTCCATAGAGTAGTTGAGTGCATTGCCCTGTGTTGAGTGTTCTGCATGCAAGTCTTATTTACTGTTGGGCTGAGAGCCAGCCCTTGGGAGTGAGTTTGATCTCAGGTTTGATGTGTATGCCAGGGCCATAGTCTTGGGGGTCCCAACAGACTTGATCCAACCAGTAATTCTGGTCATGATTTTGTTTTTGGATTTTGTTCCACATTTTCATCCCATTCTATCCAGGATCTCCAGTTTGGATCCCTTCCCGAGTGGTTGCCATAGGTAGCCAGGCACTATCTAGTTCTTCTGATCTCAAGATCCATCTTGTCTAGGGCTGCTTTTTGCCAAATGCCCTTGGTTTTTTGGGGTTTTTGTTTGTTTGTTTGTTTGTTTGTTTTTCACTCTTCTTCTCTGACAAGGGAAAAGCATTAGCTGCATCTTAAATAACTGCTCAAAAGCTTTTAAGACCCCACTCGCTACTCACCAAAGTAGGTTGGGGAATAAGATTTTTATGTATTTTGTTGTGCTAATTGAGTCTGATGTCCCCCAATTGAGTCACCAAATCTGGAGGATCTGTCTCCCACAGTTCCTGGCTTTCTATGATGAATTGCTCTGTGCCTATCTTCTGTCGCTTCTGTAATGGTTGTGGGTATTTAATATCACTAATATCTATGTGAAATTAGCCTCAGCTGAATCTATCTTTGGTCTAGAGTATATTCCTTTACATTTACCCCCATCTAATCTTCTCAGTTGTCTATGTGTTTATCTGTAGCCTGGTGTTTGTTGTTAATGGTAATGAAGCATTTTGGATATACTGGTATTAACCTCTGTCATCTATATCTTATGTGCTCAATTTGATGTCTTTCCTTTCCTCAATGTTGTCATGCTGGTTATAGACTCCTTCCATACTATCCCTCTTCTTACTCAACTCAGTGACCACAACTAGTCCAAAATTATCCCTTCCCCTCCTCACCCTGGTAACATACAAAGTGAGTTCCCTTCCCTAACCATCTCCTCCTTGACTTTTTAAAACAATGGGCTCATACAATATTTGCCCTTCTGTGATTGACTTATTTCCCTCAGCAAAAAATTCTCTAGGTTCATAAGCACTGTGAGATGATTCATGTACCCTTCATTGTTCTTTTATTATTATTATTTTTTACATTCTTTTTTTTTTTGTGTGTGTGTGATTTAGGTGAAGATTTACAAAGCAAATTCACTTTTCATACAACAGTTCTCATACACTTTGTTTCATGACATTGACCACAGTTTACTACAGTGAAACAGCTCCCCTCCAACTTCCTCCACATAGTTACCTCTTCCCAGTGTCCATCCCTCCGTGCACTCCTGCCCCCTGAACTGTTGCCCTGTGCATAATCAGCCCTTCTTTCTCCTATTATTGTTCTCTCCAAGGAGTGTATCTACTCGAGTTAAATGTTCAACTCATATGCCTGTATTTTGTTTGGCTGGAAACCACAGGTGTAGGTTCAACTTCAGATCTGAAGGGCAGCTAGGGGCCATAGTCTCAGTGGTTCCACCAGACTCTATCTAACCGGCAAAACTGCCCCCACTTTTTGTTTCTCCAAATGATTTTGAATTTGTTTCACATTGTCCTCCCTCTCTATCAAGGATCTCCTACATAGATCCCCTTCCAAGTGCATGACAGTGGCAGCTGGGCACCATCTAGTTCTTCTGATCTCATAGTTGTATAGGCT
>NW_006921591.1:33393197-33394480 GCF_000298275.1 Orycteropus afer afer
TTTATCTGTAAGGTGTGTCTCTTGTTGGCAGCATATTGATGGGTTTTGTTTTCTTATCAAATCCAAGTTTTGTAACTACACAGTCATTTTGCTCTTTTTGTTTGTAGTTGTCCTCACTTGCCAACTGATGTCTCTGATTCCCCTTTTACACATCTGTAAGCTCATTTTAATTTGGATATATCCATAGCTGTGGCTTTTTGGGTTATGTCAATTTGTGTATTAATGATCAGTTGTTATTTGCTATTTTTGGTTTTCTGTTCAAAGAACTCCCTTTAGCATCTCTTGTAAGGTTGGTCTGGTATTAACAAATTCCCTTAGTTTCTGCTTATCTGGAAATCTCCTAATTTCACCATCATGTTTGAGGGACAATTTTGCTGGGTATATAATTCTTGGATGATTTTTTTTTTTTTTCTTTCAGGGTTTTATATATACCATTCCATAGTTTTTTCCCTTGCATGGTTTTTGCTGAGAAATCAGAGCTTATTTTTACTGGATGTCTTTTGTAAGTAACTTTTTGTTTTTCCTGTGCTGCTTTCAGGATTCTTTCTTTGTCTTGGTTTTTGATGAATTTGATGATGATGTGTCTTGGTGATTTTATTTTGGGTTCTATCCTATTTGGGGTTCGTTGGACTTCCTGAGTGCATATATTCCCCTCTTTCATAATATCAGGGAAGTTCTCCTCCAGCAAATCTTGGACAATTTTCTCAGTGGTTTTATCTTTCTCTTTCTGTTCTGGAATTCCAATGATCCGTAAGTTATTCCTTTTGATGGTATGCCACATGAACCTTAGGCTTTCGTTTTGTTTTGATTTTTTTTTTTTCAGATTGATCCCTTTCCAAAGAAGTATTCAGGTATTTCTCTTCAATCTTATTAATTCTGTTTTCCATTACATCAATTCTATTCCTTTGCTCTTCCAATTTGCTATCTATTTCTGACTATTTAGTATTAATTTTCTGGATTTCTGTCTGTAGATTTAGAATCATTTATAATTTTTCATTTATTTTGTCATTTTGTTCTTGTATTTTCTTCCAAAATTTCTCCAGGGTTTTTTCTGTATATTCTTTGGTCTGTCTCTCAATCCTTTGAAGATACCTAAATACAATTATTTTTAATTACTTCTCAGAGAATTCCAATGCTGCTTCTTCCTCAGGGATATATTCTGTGTCTGTATCCTACTCCCTTGGTTCTACCACTTTATCTTGCTTCTTTGTGTGGATTGTGATGGTCTGTTGTCTCCGGGGCATTGTGGCATTGTTGTATTTATATCTCTGTTAGCTGTTTGT
>NW_006921591.1:33395270-33396983 GCF_000298275.1 Orycteropus afer afer
GGGAGTGGGGGATGGCTGCACCTCCATTCAATAAGCAGGTGTGGGGTATAAGAGTAACAAGAGGAATGTTGCACCTTTTCAGTCTTGCAGGTCCAGAGTGTCCTTGGGGTTGCTAGAAAGCTGAACCTCTTCTTAAGCCCCTGGAATCTCAAAGAGCACTGTCTCTTTAAATATCCAAAATAGTCAAGCCACTTGTAACATTTAAAATGGCAGCGACCTTTGGACTGGCACAAATCCACAGCTCAGACCGCCTGTCCCTTCACCTTCTCCATTTATTCCTCAGCCACCAGAGCAATCCTCCATGCAGTCCCTGGCTAGTAGGGCTAATTTTTAGGTTAATTCTTAGGTCCTACCACCAGTCAGGAATCTCCAAGCTGTCTGTTCCGTGCTGTCATGGTTAATCAGGATTGCTGCCAGACCGCAGCTCATTCTGTCTCCTTTTTTGGTATTTTCATGCAAATTTTTCTGCTAGTTGGGGTTTAGTCCACTTCTATATCCTTCCCTTCAAAGCTCAGGGGTCCAGGATTACCTTCTGTATCTGTGTTAATTGGTTTTCCTTTTCTTTGTTGAAGAGAGTCTGTGTAGTCTTTTTGCCTAGTACACCATCTTCCGGAACTCCTTTTATTGTTCTTTAATGTAGCATAGAATTCCATTGTGGGAATGTACAATAGGTTGGCTAACCATTTATCTGTTAATGGGCATTTAGGTTGTTTCCATCTACTTGCTATAATGAACTATGCTGCGATGAATATGGGTCGGTATATATCTGTCTGTTCCCTGTCTCTCATCTCTTTAGGATATATTGCTAGTAATTGAATTTCTCGTTCAAATTATATTTCTGTTTTCAGTTTTTAAAGGAAATGGCATACCTTTTGCCACAATGATTGCAGCATTCTACAGTTCCACAAGTAGTGTATGAGAGTTTCAAACACTCTGCAGCCTCACTAGCATTTGTTATTTTCTATCTTGTTGAACTTTGCAATTATTGAACTTTGCTATTACAGCTAAGACAGACATATTTATTTGTTAGTTTGTCATCCTATGATGTTTGTACATTGACATGATGCTTGAGGCTCTGCCACTGTTATTTCAGATGCCAGCAGAGTTGCATATGGTGCACAGGTTTCAACACAGCTTACAGATGAAGACAGACTAGGAAGAATGAGGAAGCCATCCACTTCTCAAAAGTTGGACAGGGAAAACCTTATAAATAGAAGAAAAACACTGTATGATACATTACTGGGCAACTTTAGTAATGGCTTGGAAACATTGTCCAACACAGTGCAGGAAGACTAGCCTCTTGCGTTGGAAGGCACTCAAAATAGGACTTGGAAAGAGCTTCCTTATTAGAGTAGAACCAACTTTAATGACATGGATAAAGTAAGTCTTTCAGGATCTCTATGTGCTGACATGGTATGACTCAAATTGAGGAAAAACAACTGCAAACATCTATTAATAATTGGAACATGGAATGTACAAAGTATGAATCTAGGAAAATTGGAAGTTGCCAACAATGAAATGGAATTCATATTGATATCCTAGGCATCAATGAGCTGAAATGGACCAGTTTTGGCCATTTTGAATCAGAAAACCATATGATCTACTATGCTGGGAATGACAAATTGAAGAGGAATGGTATGGCATTCATCATCACAAAGGATGTTTCAAGATCTGTCCTGAAGTACAATGCTGTCAGTGATAGGATAATATCCA
>NW_006921591.1:33397312-33404127 GCF_000298275.1 Orycteropus afer afer
TGAATTTAGAGATCATCTAAAGAAAAGATTTGATGCATTGAACATCAGTGACCAAAAACCAGAAGAATTGTGGTATGATATAAAGAGCATCATTCATGAAGAAAGCAAGAGGTCATTAAAAAGATGAGAAAGAAAGAAAAGACCAAAATAGATGTCAGAAGATACTCTGAAACTTGTCCTTGAGTGAAGAGTAGCTAAAGCAAATGGAAGAAATAACAAGATAAAAGAGCTGAACCAAAGATTTCAAAGAGCATCTTGAACAGAAAAAGCCAATTACTATAATGAAATATGCAAAGACTTGGAGTTAGAAAACCAAAAGGAAGAACATATTTGGCATTTCTCAAACTGAAACAACTGAGGAAAAAAAAAATTAGGCTTTGATTTGCAATCTTGAGTTTCTGTGGGCAAAATATTGAATGATGCAGGAAGCATCAAAAGAAGATGGAAAGAATACACAGAGTCACTGTACCAAAAGGAACTGGTATTCAAGATGTGACATATATTCAAGAATCAGTGGTATTGAGGGAAGAAATCAAAGCTGTACTGAGGGAATTGGCAAGGAACAAACCTCCAGGAATTGACGGAATACCCATTGAGATGTTTCAACATACGGATGCCCCACTGGAGGCACTCACTAAGTTATGCCAAGAGATTTGGAAGACAGCTACCTGGCCAAGTGACTGGAAGAGATCCATATGTGTACCCATTCCAAAGAAAGGTGATCCCACAGAATGTGGAAATTATTGAACAATACCATTAATATCACATGTAAGTAAAATCTCACTGAAGATAATTCAAAAACAGTTGCAGCAGTATATTGACAAAGAACTTCCAGAAGTGCAGGCTGGATTCAGAAGAGAATGGTATTGCTGATGTCAGATGGATCTTGGCTCAAAGTAAAGAATACCAGAAATATGTTTATTTGTGTTTTACTGACTATGCAAAAGCATTGGTTATGTGGATCATAACAAATTGTGGATAACATTGAGAAGAATGGGAATTCCAGAACACTTAATTGTAGTCATGGGGAACCTGTACATAGACAAGGAGGCTGTCATTCAAAGAGAAAAAGGGAACACTGCTTGGTTTTAAATAAAGAAGGGAGTGTGTCAGGGTTGTATCCTTTCATGATATTTATTCAATCTGTATCCAGAGCAAAAAATCTGAGAAACTGGACTATATGGAGAAAAAAGTGGCATCAGGATTGGAGGAAGAATCAATAATAACCTGTGATATGCTGATGGCACAACTTTGCTTGCTAAAAGTGAGGATGATTTGAAATACTTAATGATGAAGGTTGAAGAATACAGTCTGCAGTATGGATTACATCTCAGTATAAAGAAAACAAAAATCCTCACAACTGGAACTATAAGCTGACAATAAATGGAGAAAAGACTGAAATTGTCAAAGACTTAACATTGCTTGGTTCTACAATAGACGTCAGTGGAAGGAGCAATCAGGACATCAGGCGCCACATAGCACTGGGAAAATTGGCTGCAATGGACCTCTTTCAAGGGCTGAAGAGCAACGATGTCTCCTTGAGGACTAAGGTGCGCCTGACACAAACCATGGCATTTTCAATCGTCTCATACGCATGTGAGAGCTGGACAATGAATCAGGAAGACCAAAGAAGTGTTGATGTTTTTGAACTGTGATATTGACAAAGAATGCTCATAGTACCATGGACTGCTAGAGGAACTAACAGGTCTGTCCTGGAAAAAGTGCAGCCAGAATGCTCCTCGGAGGCGAGAATGACCAGACTTTATTTCACATACTTTGGTCATGTTGTCAGAAGGCACCATTCCCTGGAGAAGAATGTCATGCTTGGTAAAGTGGAGGGTTGACAGAAGAGGGGAAGACCCTTAACGAGGTGGATTGACATGGTGGTGGTGGCAATGGGCTTAAGTGTAGCAAGAATCATGGAGGTAGCTCAGGAGCGGGCAGTGTGTCATTCTGCTGTGCATAGGGTCACTATGAGTCAGAGATGATGCGATGGCACTTAACAACAACAACATTATTGCTGGGGTGAGATGATATCTTATCATTGCTTTCATTTGCGTCTCTCTTATGGCTAATGCATGCTAGCAATTCCTCATGTTTGTTGACCACCAGCATATTGTTTTTAGTGAAGTGTCTGTTCATATCCCTTGCCCATTTTTGAATTGGATTGTTTGTATTTTTGGCTTTGAGGTGTTGAAGATTTCTATAGATTTTGGAGATAAGTACTTTGTCAGATACATCAAAGGCAAATATTTTCTCCCAATCTATAGGTTCTCTTTTTACCTTTTTCATGAAATCTTTTGATGCATATAAGAATTTAATTTTAAAAGGTCCCAGTCATCTAGCTTCTCTTCCACTTCCTGTGCATTCTGAGTTATGCTTAACAGTCTATATATGCCATGAACTAGGATCCCTAAATTTGGCCATATTTTATCTTTAATGAATTTTATAGTTTGGGGTTTTACATTTAAGTCTTTGCTCCAACTTGAGTTTGTTTTTGTGTATGGGGTATGGGATGGGTCTTGTTTCATTTTACTGCAACTGGATATCCAGTTTTGCCAGCACCATTTGTTGAATAGGTTATCTCTTCCCCATTTAATGTGTTTTGATCCTTTGTTGAAGATCAGCTGTCCATAGATAGATAGGTTTATTTCTGGGTTTTCAATTCTGTTCCATTGGTCTATCTGTCTATTATTGTACCATTGCCACACTATTTTGACTACTGTGGCTGTTTAGTAGGTTTTGGCATTGGGAGTGTGAGACCTCTCACTTTGTACTTCTTCCTCCGTAGTGCTCTGTTCATCCGAGTTCACTTTTCTTTCCATATGAAGTTAGCAATTTGTTTATCCACATCCTTAAAAAATGTTGTTGGTATCTGAATTGCCATTGCAATAAATGTGAGATTACTTTGGGTACTATTGACATTTTCACAATATTCAGTTTTCATATCCATGAACAGGGCAGGTCTGCCATTTATGTAGATCCTTTATGGGTTCTTCTAGTAGTACTTTAGAGTTTTCTTTGTATAGATCTTTTGTGTCTCTCATGAGATTTATCCCTAGATATTTTATCATTTTACTGTTGTTGTTGCTGTTATGTGTCGTCTAGTCAGACCTGACTCATAGTGACCCCTCCTTGGGTTTCCGAGGCAATATCACTATGGAAGTAGATTTCCCCATCTTCCTTCCGAGTAGTGGCTGGTGGGTTTGAACTGCCAGCCTTCTGGTTAGCAGTCAAGTCGTTTCACTAGCTATTGTAAATGGTATAGCTTCCCTTATTTCTTTCTCAAAATTCTCTTTGTTGATGTAGAGGAATCCAACTAATTTTTTTTTTTTTTTTTGTATGTTGATCTTGTGTCCTGCCACTTTGCTGAACCTATTGGTTCCACTAGTTTTTTTTTTTTTTTCCCCCTCTGAATCTCTTGGGTTTTCTATGTATAGAATCATGCCATCTGCAAATAGAGATAGCTATATTTCTTCTTTGCCAGTTTGAATGCCTTTTATTTCTCTTTCTTGCCTTATTGTCCTGGCAAGGAAGGGTTACTGTGAGTCAGATCCAACTTGATGGCAGTGATTTTGGTTTGGTTTGGTATGCCTTTCAACACAACGTTAAGTAGAAATGGTGATAGAGGGCATCTTTGCCTGGTTCTCATTAGTAAGGAGAATGCTTTGAGTTGTTCTCCTTTAATAATAATGATGACTGTTGGATTTGCATATAGGCCCTTTATCATGTTGAGGAATATCCCTTCTATCCCTATCTTGCTGAGAATTCAGAATAGGAGTAGGTGCTGGGTTTTATCAAATGCCTTTTCTGTGTCGATTGATATGATTGATCATATGGTTGTTTTGTTTATGTGGTGGATTACACTGATTGTTTTTTCTGATGTTGAACCATCCTTGCATTCTGAGTATGAATCTCACTTGGTCAGGATGTATTATTTTTTTGATATGTTGTTGCATTCTTTTGGCTCAGACTTTGCTGAAGATTTTTGCATCTATGCTCATAAGGAATATTGGTCTGTAGTTTTCCTTTTTAGTTGTGTCTTCCCTGATTTTGGTGTTAGTGTTATGCTTGCTTCATAAAATGAGTTTGGAGGTATTCTGTATTTTTCTATGCTCTGGAATAGCTTGAGATGTATAGGTGTCAACCTTTCCCTGAATATTTGGTAAAATTCTCCAGTGAATCCATCTGGGCATGGACGTTTTCTTCTGGAAAGTTTTTTTTTTTTTTTTTAATGACCTGTTCAACTTCTTCCTTTGTTATGAGTCTGTTCAAGTATTCTATCTCCAACTGGAATAGTTTAGGTACACCTTGTGTTTATAGAAACTTGTCTATCTCTTCTAGGTTCTCAAATCTGTTGTACAGTTCTTCGTAATATTCTATCAGCATCTTTTTATTTCAGTTGGTTCTGTTCTGACGTCACCATTTTTGTTTATTACTCTTGATATTTGTACCTTCTCTTTCTTTTCTTTTAGATTTCCCAATGGTCTGTCAATTCTGTTCATCTTTTTGAAGAACCACCTTCTTGTTTTGTTGATTTTCTCTATTTTTTTTTTATTGTTGTTTTTGTTTTATTTCCGTACTGATCTTTATTATTTCCTTACTTTGGATGATGTAGGGTTTTTTTTGTTGCTCTTTTTTCTTATTGTTAGCGTTGTTGAGTTAGAGTGTTGATTTTGTTTCATTCCTCTTTTTTCATGTGTGCATTTATTGCTATAAATTGACCTCTGTGTACTGCTTTCACTGTGTCCCATAGCTTTGATAAGATGCATCTCCATTCTTGTTTTTTTCTAGGGTTTTTTTTTTTTTAATGTTCTATTTCTCTTATTACCCAGTAGGTTTTGAGCAGTGTATTATTTAACTTCCATAGGTTTGATGTTTCTTCCTTGATTTTCCTATTATTAATTTCTAATTTAATAGCATTGTGGTCTGAGAAGATGCTTTGTAGTATTTCAATATTTTTTTATTTTGTTGAGGCTTGTTTTATGTCCTAACATATGGTCTATTCTGGAGAATGATCCATGTGCACTGGAAAAGAATGTGAATTGTGCTTTTGTTGGGTGGAGTGCTCTGTGTATATCTATGAGGTCAACTTGGTTGATTGTGTTGTTGAGTTCTTCTGTATCTTTGTTGAGGTTTTTTTGTTTTTTGTTTTTTGTTTTTTTTTCAGTTAATCTATCCCTCCTTGACAGTGGTGTGTTAAAATTTCTTACTACAATTGTAGAGTTGTCTATTTTTCCCTTCCATTTAATTAATATTTGCTTCATGTAATTTGGAGTGTTTTAATTGTGTGCACAGATATTTATTATAGTGACCTTCTTTGTCTCTTAAGTTGTTTTTAACCTTAAAGTCTGTTTTATCAGAAATTAATATTGCCACTCCAGTTCTTTTTGGTTAGTGTTGGGTTGATATATATTTTTTCCCACCCTTTAACTTTTCATTTGTTTTTAGCTTTGGGTCTAAGGAGGTTTTCTTGTAGGCAGCATATCAGTGGACCTTTTTTTCTCACTAGTCTGTCACTCTTTTTTCTGTTGACTGCTTCATTTAGTACATTCACATTGAGTGTAATTAGTGATAGGTGTGAATTGATGGCTATTATTTTATTTATTTACTTTTGTCTTGTTGTTGGAGTTTCCTTGGTCCATCCATTTTTCTGTGCTTAGTTCATTTTGTTGCAAAATGTTTCCTCTTTCTTCTCCTTTATTATTGGTTTTGTGCTTACTAAGCCCGGTAAGTTTTCCTTCTTTTGTGTTTCCTTGGGGGCGTTGTGATTTTCTCTGTGGTTACCTTGGAATGAATTCTTGTCTCTATATTTTTGGAACAGTCTTTTCTATAAGGACATTGTCCTGTTTTCCTCTCCATTTTCAAGTTTTTTACATAGAGTTTTTGTTCCCTCTATTTGCATTGTTGTTGGTGTCGTGTGCAGATTCCCTTATTTTTTCTTTGTGTGTGTGTGTGTGCGTGTGTGTGTGTATAAAGATTTATGAGCTTATTTTGAGCATCTATTTCTGATTTGGTTTTAGTGTTGATGGCATGTGTCCTGATTATGTTGTTCTCTGTTGTATGGTAGGAGAGGTTACCAACAGGGAGACAAACTTGTCTGTCGGTTTATCCTACCGTGATGAAATGTTGATGTGAATTTTGAGGCTGAGCCACTTGTGTTTCAAACCCAGTGGGATGCACATGGTGCACAGATATCAGCCCAGGTTACTGAATGAGACAGACTAGGAAGAAGGAAGAGGCCATCCACTTCTCAAAGAATTGGCCAGGGAAAACCTTATTAATAGTAAAGAAACATTGTCTGATACTTTACTGCACAACTTTATGAATAGTCCATTTAGGTTAGAAAGCTCTCAAAATAGAACTTGGAAACAGCTGCATTATCAGAGTAAACCCAGCCTTACTCATATGGATAAGGTAAAGCTTTCAGGACCTCCATTTGCTGATGTGGCACCACTCAAATTGGGGAGAAACAGCTGCAGACATCCATCAATCATTGGAACATGGAATGTATGAAATATGAATCTAGGAAAATTGGAAGTTGTCAAAATGAAATGGAACGCATAAAAATTGATATCCTCAGCATTAGTGAGCTCAAATAGACTGGTTTTGGCCATTTTGAATCAGACAACCATATGATCTACTATACCAGGAATGACAGTTTGAAGAGGAATGGCATGGCATTCATCATCACAAAGTATGTTTCAAGATCTGTCCGGAAGTACAATGCTATCAGTGATAGGATACACTGACATACGCCTACACTATCCTATGGATACACTATCCATATGCCTACAAGGAAGACATGTCAATAC
>NW_006921591.1:33405242-33416249 GCF_000298275.1 Orycteropus afer afer
CAAGGTGCCAGTAGTGCATCCCACTTTCCATGTTTCTGTGATTTGGCTCCATTGCTTATGATGATAATATGTTGTCACTCACAGGCCCACAGTTCAAAATCAGCAAACACCCCAATGGTTAGGGGGCCACTACTTTCTGCCTGAGTCAGACAGCCACAAAAACCCTGTATTCTGGGTCCCTCTGTGCCAAACAGCTGTCCTAGAAGGTCTGGATCCCAGCCCCCATCGTGAGCTCATCCCAGGGCCTGCTCATGTGCAGTGTGCTTCCCTCTCTGCAGAAGAGCAGTGTCCTGAGCCAGAAGGGTTTCTGTTCTACTTCTCAGAAATGTCATCCCACCCTTAGCACAGGTCCCAATGTTACTTATAGAAGCTGCCACTGTGGGCAGACCTCTGGAGCTGCTTCTGGCCCACAAGTGCTCTCACTTCCCTGCTCAGAGAGTTTCCTTCTGCGCCATCCCACCAGCTCTTGCACCACAGGGCAAATTCACTTATTTTTATTCTTCCTGGCTGTTTACCCTGCCTCTTCCTTTCTTTCTTTCTTTGTTTTTTTCTTTTTCTTCTTCACTAAATCTGGCCTTTTCCAAATTAATGAGTTGTTGACAGCCCCAAAATTCCTGCTTCAACTGCTGCACCTAATTTTGCAGGCATTGAGATGCTAGGGTGAACAAACATGTGGCCTACAGTTAAGATATCATCTTCTCTTCTGAAACCAAACTCACTGCCCTGGAGTCAATTCCAACCAATACAACCTTCCAACCAATTCCTCCTTTGGTTTCCGAGGTGCTATCTCTATGGAATTAGATTGCCCCATCTTCCTTTTCAGTAGTGGCTGGTGGATTTGAACAGCCAGGCTTCTGGTTAGCAGTCAGATTGTCTTAGGCACTACACCACTAGAGCTCTTGTGTAATTTTTTACTTTTAGAACTTACATTTTTTTTTTTAATGTATGTATAAATATTTTTTTTCTTTTTGCAAAAATTATAAATGGTATTGCATTTGTAATTTCATTTCCACAAGTTCATTATTAGAAATACAATTGATCTTAAACCTTGAGACCCTTGTTTAATGTACTTATTAGTTACAGGACTTCAACTTGTCTGTATAGAAAATTATGTCATCTACAAATAGAAACAGTTTTATATCTTTCTTTCTAATTTTATGCTTTTTATTTATTTTATTGCTTTATTGCAGTAGATAAAATATTTAATATAACATTAATAAGAATCATGAAAACAGATTTTATTGTTTTGTTATTGATATAAGGGAGAAAAAAATTCAATATCTTCCCATTAAATATGATGTAGGCTGTAGGTCTTTTATTGATACTCTTCAGTAAGTTGAAGCAATTTTCCACCATTGTTAATTTAAGGAACTCTGGTGGCATAGTTGTTACAGAATTTAACTTCTAACCAAAAGGTTGATAGTTTGAACCCACCAACTGCTCAAGAGAGAAAGATGAGGTAGTCTGCTTCCATAAAGATTTACAGCTTTAGAAATGCTATGGGGCAGTTCTACTCTGTCCTAAATGGTTGCTGTGAGTTAGAATCAACTTGATAGCAGTAGGTTTGGTATGATTTGGATTCTAAACTTACTGAGAGCTAGTTTATTGGTTTTATCATGACTGGATGATTAATTTAGTCAACCAATATTTCTTCCACAGTTGATAATGCTTATATGATTTTTTTTCTCAGATTGTGGATAAAGTGGATTACTTTAATTTTATGTGAACTCTGATAATTGTTCACTTTTATAGCTCTCCAGAAGTTTCATTTGTCTGATCTAATATAATTGTTACCTCTACATGTGCAAATTTTATCCAACCAAATATTCAAGGAGATTACCTATGAAAATTTCTGAAGTCCTTTCTGTGTATCTCCCTCCTCTTTGGCTCTCTGCCCCACCAATTTCATCCACCTCAGCCTCCCTCATCTTCATTCTCTGTCCTCTAAACTCAGTAAGAGTATTCTGCTCTACTGGAGTTCCCTCTCTGGGATCAAAGGCTAGAAAATATCTCTGTGTATGTTGTTGTTATTTGCTGTCGAGTCAGCCCCGACTCATAGTGACCCCTCCTTGGGTTTCCGAGGCAGTATCACTACAGAAGTAGGATTGCCCAACCTTCCTTCTGAGGAGTAGCTGGTGGGTTTGAACTGCCAGCCTTCTGGTTAGCAGTCAAGTGTCTTAGGCACTATGCTACCAGAGCTCCTATCTCTGTGTATAATGGTGGGGAATTCTTTCTGCTGAATCAGTTGGTTTCCCTTTTCTCTGAGAGTTATATAGTTTGTCATAACAGCAGAATAAGTCTGATTCAGGTTTCTCCTCATAGTCCAAATGATAAAAGTCTTCTTGGAATTTCTGGAATTAATTAATGCACAAACAAATGAATATCAGTTTATTGGTTATTATACTGTATGTGGAACAACTGTGGGATATATACTTGAAAATGATCATCAAGCAACTGTATATTTGACAATTTGAAAAAGTAATTAAGACAAGATATATATTGGAGAGTCATTCTCATGGATCTGACAACTTATAGCAGTGAAGAAGTGAAAACAGGGATAGTTAAGTGATGGGTGCTTTAAATAAATTGCAGGGTCTCAATGGGTTATTAGAAGTGAAGACATAGGGCTACATTTTGTTAATTTAATGTTACAAATTTTTCAGGGAGACTACATATGTGATGATGTAGGAGACAGCAATTTGGAGGGAAATATATCCTGCCATATTATAAAACATTAAAATTAGTACTTGTGTGTCTCAGTTTTAATTATTGATCTCGGTGCCAGTTTTTATGGATCTGTTTCCTCAGGAATATGATCAAATGTAATCAGACTGTGTAGATATATACAGTACTGCATAATATTCATTTAGGTAATGTCTGATTGTATATATATCTGTCATCCCATAAGTTTATAATAGTGTTCAGAAATTCTGATCAAAGAATGCTATGCAAACATAACAGTTTTCTCCACACTACATGTGTATCTCAAGTCTCTTGTATACAGAGCAATTGCACTGCAAATTGTATACTTCAGCATGTATATTACCTATAATATGTATGTCTTGATAGTCATGATAAACACCTACATTACTAGCTTGGGCATATACTGTACTATACTTTCTATCTAAAACTTCACTGGGTAATATTGCATGTTTCAAATACTAGGCAGCAGCATCCAATATCATGTATTGCACATCTCTTGAGTGTTTTAGCATAGTCTCTGTGTTTAATTTTCTTTCAAAAATATTAAAATGAATAACATCATGGCTCACAAGCACAGCAAAACCAGTGCTAGTGATAGCAACAGCAAGAGACAAACAACAAGTATCGATTTGAAAGTTAAACAAAACCTTATTAAATGACACAAAGTTAGAAAATCAGGAAATGCTGTTTCTCTCTATTTGGGCATGTCACATTCAACTATCATGACAATTCTCAAAAACAAAGAAAAAATTCTCCAAGCTATTATAGGATCGACACCACTGGAAACGACAGGGTAATAAAAATGCAAGAGGAACCTATATCAGTTATGGAGAAATTGCTAATGATGTGGAATGAAGTCAAAACACAAAAATGATTCCCTCTCAGAACGTTGATGATCACTACTAAGGCACAAAACATGCTTGAGATGCTTGAAGAAAAAGCAGGATCAATTATGATGTGTTTGCACAATGTTCAAATCATACAATGTCCTATTTCACAAAATATATGGATGTTAAGTGACCTATGACTGCATATACATATATGCAGAAACCCACCAGCCACTTCTCAGAAGGAACATCAGGCAATCTACTTCCCTAGTGATACCGCCTTGGAAACCCACGGAGGGGTTGCTATGAGTTGAATTGATTCGACAGCAGTAGGGTTTTTTTTTCCCCTCATATATATACATACATATTGTTGCTGTTGTTGTTGTTATTTGCCATCGAGTCGGCCCCGACTCATATACATATACACCCCCCCAAAAAAAAAAAAAAAAATCCTCACTGCCATTGAGTTGGTTCTGACTCATAAAGTCACCCCTCCTTGGGTTTCCAAGGAGGGGTATCTCGATGGAAGTAGATTGCATAGTCTTCCTCCTGGGAAGTGGCTGGTGGGTTTGAATTGCCTTCTGGCTAGCAATCAAATGCTTTGCCTTAGGTACTCTGCCTCCAGAGCTCCTTCCCTTTCAGAAGTGCACTAAACCCAAGAGAACTACATTTTTTATAAACTCAAATATTCTCTGAAAATAAGGAATACTATAACTTGGGACCTAAGGCATTTGACTGCTAACTAGAAGGCTGGAGGTTCAAACCCACCAGCCACTCCTCAGAAGGAAGATTGGACAATCTACTTCAGTAGTGATACTGTCTCAGAAACCCAAGGATGTGTTGCTATGAGTCAGATCCTACTTGACGACAGTGAGTTTGGTTTCGTTTGATTTATGGGATTCCTGCCTTATATATAAATGCTGTGCCTCTGCCACTTTCTTGTACTGATTTGCTTAACACAGTCTCATGAAAAACTATCTAGATAAATAAGTGTGGCCATTTTCAAGTTCTCTATGCAGTAAATTACAATCTCAGAAGATCAATTCCCTGCTAGGAATTTTATTTGAATTTGGAAAACAAAGTTTCAACCTAATTCTTAACATCTTCAATAATGAGCCTGGATCTTCCCCCTACGTAGATGGAGGTTTGGGATTTGTATGTTAAATTGAATATAGTAAAACTAACTTAGAGTTTTAATGATACATTTGAGAACATGAGCTTCCATTTTTGTCTTTTGTTTCCCTGGGAATACTTATCTGATGTGTGTATTATATTCTATTGTCAATTAAAGTTTAAGAAGAATTTTGCTTCTATCTATTTTGTTTGTTTTTTTTGCAAAAATTTTGGTCTCCTCTCTTGCATATGTTTTGGCCTGGAACCCACCAGCATTAAGATTCCTTTTAAATTAGGTTTGTGTACATTTGTGAAGGTTGCTGCAAGGAATCTTAGCCTTTTGACTGATAGGCTGAGAAAATGAAGAACCTTGTGGTGCAATGGTTAAGCAATTGACTCCTAACTGAAAAATGTGTGGTTTGAATCTATCAGCCACTCCATGGAAGAAAGATGTAAAAGTCTGCTTCCTTTGAAACTCTGTGAAGTAGTTTGACTCCATCCTAAGGGTTGATATGAATTGGAATCAACTCAACAGCAAGGGAATTGTCTGAAGAAATCATATGGAAGGCTTCACTGTTGGTGGGGGGAAGTGGCAGTTCCTGGCCTGTCTTGGAGAAACTTTGATGAAAATCAATTTATTTATTTGAAAAGTATCCTAGAAAAGACACTCTATTTTGATTAGTGTCAGAAGATCTTTCACATAAGCAATTTTTTTCAACTTCTTTTAAAAAAAAATTTATTGTGCTTTGGGTGCAAATCCACATAGCAAACTTGTTTAACATTCAACAGTTCATGCACATCTGATTTCATGGCCCTGATTACCATTGCCAACTGTAAAAAAAACTCTCCTCCGCCTTCCCTTTGTGATCATTGCCTCCCTCTGCCCTTTTCATCCATGCATTTCTGTCAGTCCATCTTTCCCTCTATGTTAATGCTACCTCTCTGATGTCTCATGGCTGATTGATCCAAGGGGTGCATATCCCTAGAGTAAGTGAGTTCATCAACCTGGGGTAGGAGTTCTGTATGTAGGTCTTTCTACTGTGGGGCTGAGAACCAATCCATGTAAGTGAGTCCTGAATGGTAACCTAGGACCATAGTCTCAGGGGTTCCACCAGTCTCTCTCCAACCAGCAATTCTGCTCATTTTTGTCTTCTTGAATTTTGTTCCACATTTTCCTCCCACTCTATCCAGGATCTCCAGATTTGATCCCTTTTCAAGTAGTTGGCATTGGTAGCCAAGCACCATTTAGTACTTCTGGTCTCAGGCCATGGATGTTGATGTCCCCATGGCCCATCTTATCTTTGGACTAATTGTTTCCAAATGACTCTAATCTTCTTCACTTTTCTTTGCTCCAGGCTAGAGAAGACTAATAGTGGCATCTTAGATGGATACTCAACAGCTTTTAAGACCCCAGTTGCTACTCACCAATTTAATTTGTTGAACAAAATTGTTATAAACTATGTGTGCCAATTGAGCATGATTTCCCCCTAGACTATGGTCCCAAGACCCCAAGCCTAGTGATTCTCTCTCACAGGATGTTAGATGTCTCTGAGAAGCTATTCCCATCTTGTCTTCTATGGCTTCCATAATGTATGTGGCTAATTTTGTAGCACAAGTGCATATGTCAGATTACCTTCAGGCAAATCTATTATTGGACTAAGGTGTAGTCCTGTTAACCTACCTCCACCTACTCTTCTCACTTGTCTATGAATTAATCCATAGCTTGGTATTTGGTGCTAGTGATACTGCAGTGTTGTGTATGTAATAGTATTTGCCTCTTGTCTATATCATTTGTATATATTGCAGTGTCTTTCCTTTCCCTGATGTCACCATGCTGGTCACAGACTCTCTCCATAGCATTCCATCCCTCACCCAAATTCACAAGTGACCACCAAATAATCCAAGATTTTCTCTCCCCGTCCATCCAGTCCTTGGTAACCAACAAAGTGAATTTTCTTCTCTAAATAAACTTTCCTTGACTTTTTACAATAGTGGGCTCATACAATATTTGTCATTCTGTGATTGACTTATTTCACTCAGCATAATGTCCTGCAAATTCATCCATGTTTTTAATGTTGCATAGTATTCCTTTGTTTGGTTTACCCAATCATCAGTTAATAGGCATTTAAGTTGTTTCCAATTGTGTTGCAATGAACCTGGGTGTGCATATGTCTGTTCGTGTTCTTTCTCTCATCTCTTTAGGATATATTCCTAGTAATGGAATTGCTAGATTAAATGGTATTTCTATTTTCAGTTTTTTAAGGAAAAGTGATATCATTTTGCACAATGGTCATACCATTTTGCAATCCCACCAGCAGTGTATGAGAGTTTCAGTCTCTGCAGCCTTGCTAGCATTTGCTATTTTCTCTCTTCTTGACTTTTGCTATTATTGCTGGGGTGAGATGATATCTCATTGCTGTTTTGATTTGCATCTCTCTAATGGCTAATGATTGTGAGCATTTCCTCATGTGTCAGTTGGTCATCTGTATATCCCCTCTCATGACTTCCTTTGCCCAATTTTGAATTGGGTTGTTTGTCTTTGGTTTTGAGGTGCTGAAGTTTTCTATAAATTTTGGAAATAAGTCCCTTGTCAGATATGTTATAGCCAATTTTTTTTCCCCAATCTGTAGGTTCTCTTTTTACCCTTTTGAAGAAGTCTTTTGATGCACATAAGAATTTAATTTTTAAAAGGTCCCAGTCATCTATTTCCTCTTCCACAGCCTGTTCACTTTAGGTTTTTCTTGATAGTCTATTTATGCCATAAATTAGCACCCTGAGATATGTCCTTATTTTATCTTTGATGAGCTTCATAGTTTTGCGTTTTACATTTAAGACTTTGATCCCACTTGAGTTCATTTTTGTATATAGGGTGAGATATGGGTCTTGTTTCCTTTTTCTACAACTGGATATCCAATTTTGCCAGAACTATTTGTTAAAGAGGTTCTCCCTCTCCCATTTAACGGGTTTTCATCCTTTGTCAAAGATTAGTTATCCATTGATGGATAGGTGTATTCCTGAGATATTTATTCAGTTTCATCAGTCTATTTCTATATCATTGTACCAATATCACACTGTTTTGACTACTGTGTCTGTATCATAGATTTTGTGGTCCAGAAGTGTGAGACCTCCTACTTTGTTTTTCTTCTTCAGCAGTGCTTTTCTTATCTGACACCTCTTTCCCTTCTATATGAAATTAGTGATTGGTTTTCCCATGTCCTTATAAAATGTTGATGGAATCTAGATCCAGATTGCATTGCACAGTAGATTGCTTTGGGTAGTATTGACATTTTCACAATGTTCAGTCTTCTTATCCATGAACAAGCCATGTTCTTCCATTTAGGTAGATCCTTTGTATATTATTGTAGTAATGTTTTGTAGTTTTCTTTGTACAGGTCGTTTGTGTCTCTGGTAAGATTTATTCCTAAGATTTTATCTTTTTAGTAGTTATTGTTAATGATATTGCTTTCCTTATTTCCTTTTCAGAGGTCTCTTTGTTGATATAGAGGAATCCAACTGATTGTTGTATGTTGACCTTGAATCCTACCAGTTTGCTCAACCTTTCTATTAGTTCTAGTTTTTTTTTTTTTTTTTCTGAGTCTCTTGGGTTTTCTATGTATAAGATCATGTCATCTGTGAATAGAGATAGCTTTTTCTCTTCTTTGCCAATTTGGATGCCTTTTATTTCTCTTTTTTGCTTTATTGCTTTGACTGAGACTTCAAATACAGTGTTGACAAGGGGAATGCTTTGAGTCTATTGCCTTTTCTGCATCAATTGATATGATCATATAGTTCTTTTGTTTTGTTTATGTGGTGCATTACATTGATTGTTTTTCTGATGTTGAAGCATCCTTGCATACCTGGTATGAATCCCACTTGGTCATCTGGTGTTGGATTCTGTTGGCTAGGATTTTATTGAAAATTTTTGCTTCTATATTCATGATAGACATAGGATTGTAGTTTTCTTTTTTAGTGGTGTCTTTCCTTGGTTTTGCTATCAGTGTTATGCTTGCTTCATAGAATGAATTTGGGAGTATTCTGTCTTTTACTATGTTCTGGAATAGTTTGTATAGTATAGGTCTCAGATCTTCCTGGAATGTTGGGTAGAATTCTCCAGTGAATTCATCTGGGCCAGGATCTATCTATCTATCTATCTATCTATCTATTTATTTATTTATTTATTATGGGGAGTTATTATTTGACTGGTCAATTTCTTCTTTTGTTATGCGTCTGTTCAAGTATTCTATCTCTGACTGGGAGAATTTAGGTGGGTCTTGTGTTTCAAAACACTGTGCATCTCTGTAGGTTCTCAAATCTGTTGGAGTATAGTTGTTAATAATATTCTGTTATTATCTTTTGTTTTTTTAATTTCAGTTGGTTCTGTTGTGATATCACTTCTTTCATTTATTATTTGTGTTATTTGAATTGTCTCTTTTCCTTTGTTAAATTTGCCAGTGGTTTGTCAATTTTGCTAATCTTTTTATCTTTTTTGAAAAAACAGCTCCTTGTTCTGCTGATTTCCTCTTTGTCCTCCCCAAACAAACACACTTTGTTTATTTCTGCTCTAATCTTTATTATTTCCTTACTTCTGGATACTTTAGGTTTCATTGTTGCTCTTTTTATAATTGTTGGAGTTGTTGAGTTAAAGTGTTGATTTTGACTCTTTCTTCTTTTTTGATGTGTGCATTTATTGCTATAAATTGACCTCTGAGTACTATTTTCACTGTGTCACATTGGTTTTGGTAATTTGTATCTTCATTTTCATTTGTTTCTAGGATTTTTTTTTTTTTAATTTCACCTTTTATTTGTTCTGTTACCCAGTATATTTTGAAAAATGTATAACTCAGTTTCCACATATCTGATTTTTTTTTCCCCACTTTGGTCTTCCTATTATAGATTTCTAATTTTATAGCGAGGAGCTCTGGTAGCATAGTGGCTAAAGCACTTGACTGCTAACCAGAAGGCTGGTGGTTCAAACCCACCAGCCACTCCTCGGAAGGAAGGTTGGGCAATCCTACTTCCATAGTGATACTGCCTCGGAAACCCAAGGAGGGGTCGCTATGAGTCGGGGGTCGACTCGACGGCACATAACAACAACAACAACAACAATTTTATAGCATTGTGATCTGAGAAGATGCTTTGTAGTATTTCAGTGATTTTGAAATTATGGAGGCTTGTTTTGTGTCCTAATATGTGGTCTACTCTGGAGAAAGATCTATGGGCACTAGCAAAAAATGTGTATTGTGCTTTTGTTGGCTGGAGTGCTTTGTATATGTCTATAGGTCAAGTTGGTTGATTATGTAGTTGAGTTCTTCTGTATCTTTGTTTTTTTTTTTCTAGTTTTCCTGTCCCTCCTTGAAAGTGGTGTGTTAAAGTCTCCTACTCCTATTTTAGAGTTGCCTACTTTTCCTTTCAATTCAGTTAATATTTGCTTTATATAATTTTGAGTTTTTTTCACTGGATTTATAGATATTTATTATGGTAATGTCCTCTTGGTCAATTGATACTTTCAGCATCATATAGTCTCCTTCCTTGTCCCTTATGCTCTTTTTCCTTTAAGTCTATTTTGTCAGAAATTAATATTGCCACACCTGCTCTTTTTTGATTGCCATTAGCTTGGTATATTTTTTTCCACCCCTTAATTTTTAATTTATTTTTATCTTTGTATCTAAAGTGGGTATCTTGTAGGCAGCATATTGATGGATTTCTTACACAATCTGCCACTCCTTTTCTATTGAATGGTGCATTTGGTCCATTCACTTTGAGTGTAAATAGTGATAAGTATGAATTTATTGCTGTCATTCTATTGCGTATTTTTTTTGTGTGTGTTGATTATGATATGTCCTGAGGCTTTTGGGATCTATCTATGAGGTTCATTGAGCTTCTTGAATCAATATATTTTCTTCCTTCATAGTATGTGGGAAATTATCTGTTAGCAAGTCGTGACAATTTTCTGTGTCATATATATATATATATTCTGGTACTCCAATTATGTGTATGTTGTTTCTTTTCATATCATCCCATATCCCATATAACTCTTAGGTTCTCTTCATTTCTTTTAAATCTTTGTTCTGATTTTTCTTCATACAGGCTGGCATCAAGGGATTTGTCTTCTAGGTGGGAAATGTGTTCTTTAGCCAATCTAGTCTACTCTTTTGTCCTCCCACCATGCTATCTATCTCCATAATTTTAGTATTTTAGTGTTCAACTTTTGGATTTCTAACTGCTCTATGTGAGTTCTTATTGTGCATTTATCTTGTTACTTTGTTCTTAAAGGATTTTCCTGAATTATTCTTCCAGGGTACTGGCTGTCTTCTCATTTTTTTCTATTTATATTTTCCTTGAGCTCTTGGAAGGTTTTATATTA
>NW_006921591.1:33416883-33417389 GCF_000298275.1 Orycteropus afer afer
AGAACTGAATCCCAGGATAGAAAGGCAGAAGGAGTTTTCTGTGTTTGGGGTCAGATAATTCAGTCAGCAATGCAGCAAGAGCAGGGCAGTCTGGATCATTTTTGGGGACTCTGTTGAAAATCGTGCCCAGCTGTCAGTCAAAGACTTGTGGATCAAATCTGAGAGTAGTCCAAAGGAAAGAGCATTACTCTCTCTGGGTGGATCAACAAGCTACACAACCCCAGTGCATATTTTCAATCTGAACCACAAAGTGTTTCCAAGATATGAGCCCAATTCCACTACTGTGAACTCTCTCCAGGACTCTGCCTACTTGGAGGGTACTTATTTTCCCTTTCTCCCACCCTGCTCCAGACTCCATGACAGCGCAAGTGAAGACAGTCCCAATCTGTTTCCCAGTAATATCTTCACTCCCCCTCAAAGTCCTAGCTTACCTTGGAAAAATTCCCAGTGTGGCTATATTGAGTCCCTGGTACCTATGGTCTCCATGATGATTTTTTTTTTTTTTT
>NW_006921591.1:33417621-33418882 GCF_000298275.1 Orycteropus afer afer
TCTTTTGTATTTCTAATGATTCTTCTCTTCCTCTGCTGGCTGGGTGAAACTGCTTACTTTTTTTTTTCCAGTTGTTTAATTTTATCTTTCTTTGTTTTCACTGGATCTAATATCTTATCTTCTCTGTAGTTGCTCATAACTCTAGTATCTGTATTTGTATCTGCTTTACCTAGTTGATCTGGGTCTCAGTTGGAAGATGAAGTTATCTTATATACTATCTATATGACACTATCTTCCAAAAGCCCCCAATTTCAACCTAACAGAACAAATTATTCTAAATTTCTTCCTTTAAAAAGCTTCTGAAGGGTGCACAAAGCAGTAGTGTTTTATTTATGTATTAAAAACAAAGGAATTCTGTAAATTTTAAAATCAGAATAAATATGCATCAGAGTTGTATTCCTTCACTACACTTATTCATTTAAAAAAAATTATTGTGATTTTGGTGATTTTACAGAGAAAATTTACTTTCTATATAGCAGCTCACATACACTTTGTCTCATGACATTGACTGCAATTTCACACAATGCAACAGCTCCCTTTCCACTTACTCTCCATAGTTACTTCTTCTCTGTGTCCTTCCTCCCTTGCATTTCTGCCCCCAGTGCTGTCTCCCTGTGCATATACAGCCCTTCTATTCTACCATGATTGTTCTCTCCAAGGAGTGTATCTACCTACTATAAATGTTGAGCTCATATGCCTGTCTTTTGTTTGGCTGGAAACCACAGGAGTGAGTTCAATTCCAGACCTGAAGGGCAGCTAGGGGCCACAATCTCAGAATCTCAATGGTTCCATCAGGCCCTATCAGATCCACAAATCTGCAAATCTGGTCCTATTTTTTTTTTTAATGATTTTGAGTTTTCTTTCAGGTTGTTCTCCTGCTCTATCCAGGATCTCCTACATACATCCCTCTCTGAGTGATTGACAGTGATAACTGGGCACCATCAATTTATTCTGGTCTCATAGTTGTATAAGCTGTGGATCACATGGTGTACAAGTTGCAAAAAAAAGCAGTATTACTGAAATATAATTTTACCTTTGGATGGTACTATTAAATTAAACATACAGGAAAAAAAAAAACAACAAAAACTTCACTGCCATCGATCGAGTTGATTCTGACTCATAGTCACCCCCTTTGGGTTTCCAAGGAGATAAATGTTTATGGAACTAAACTGTCTAGTCTTCCTTCCCTGGAATGGCTGATATGTTTAAATCACCAATCTTCTGGTTAGCACTCAATTCCCTTAGTCACTGTGCCACAAGA
>NW_006921591.1:33419042-33419897 GCF_000298275.1 Orycteropus afer afer
GGCTGGGTGAAAGACCCTCAACCTTGGGATTCAGCTCTGCCTCCTGCTCGAGACCCATGAAGTTAGAGACTTTTCTCCACTCAGCTGCTGGCTGCTGAAGCTAAGCTCAAGGTTGACAAGTAATAAAGCACAGTACTGATATTACCAAACCACATGGCATTCCATTAATTCAAGTCCATTAAAAATCTCAAGATCAGCAGAGCATAGCAGACTCCTGAACAATGACTTGGCTACATGCGGAGTTAAAGTGTTCCATAAGTTAAAGACTATTCCCAAAGCTGATTCTTATATATGGGAAGCAGACCACATCCCTAAAGCAGCTACTCAGCTGCTTGTGGTAGACCCCACCATGGAGTTGATTGCTATTCTCATCATAAGGAATAACTACCACCAGCTGCCCAGCTACTTAACCAGGGCCAGCCAAGTTTACATACGACCTTAACTACCACAGAGATTAATGAAACAAATTCATTTTGACAAAGTGTTTTGTGTTTATGACAAGTTTGAAAGCAAAATCTTTCCATGAAACTTAAGTTGGATGTTATGGAATATATTTTATTTAAGGAAAAGAGGTTATTTTGTCTTAAAGTAAAACTAGTAGCTCCAGAATGAAAGAAAACATAGGACAAGCCTTAATTTAAAAACAAACTAAGTGCCATCTAGTAGATACCAAATCATAGTGATCCCCATTGGGTTTCCAAGGCAGTAAATCTTTATGGAACTAGATTGCCCCATCTTCCTTCAGCAGAGCAGCTGGTAAGTTTGAACCACCAATCTTCTGCTTAGCAGTCAAATGCCTTAAGCTTTGTTCCACCAGATCTCCTTAAGACAAGTCTGTTGTTGTTGTTATTTGCC
>NW_006921591.1:33425202-33434052 GCF_000298275.1 Orycteropus afer afer
AACCTTCCTTCCAAGGAGTGGCTGGTGGGTTTGAACCGCCAGCCTTCTGGTGAGCAGTCAAGTGCCTTAGGCACTATGCTACCAGAGCTCCCTGACATTTATATAGCATTGGGAAAATCTGTTGCAAAAGATCTTTATTTGTGTGTGTTTGTGTGTGTGAGCTTGGGGAAATTAAAAAGCAGATTTGTTTTGCACTTGCAATTCATGCACATTTGATTTCATGGCCCTGATATCATCCCCAACCATAATAAATTCTCCTCCCCTCTCCTCTGCTAATCAGAAGACTGGGAGTTCAAACTCGCCAGCCACTCCTTGGAAGGAAGGTTGGGCAATCTACTTCCATAATGATACTGCCTCAAAAACCCAAGGAGGGGTCGCTATGAGCTGGGTCCGACTTGATGGCACATAATAACAACAACAATCCCTCTCCTCCCTGTACTCTTATTATCTATGCATTCCTGTTTGTCCAGCTTTCTCTCTATGTCAGTGTTGGCCCTCTGGTGTGCAAAAGACCTCTTTAAAGGGCTGAAGAACAAAGATGTCTCTATGAAGACTAAAGTGTGCCTGACCCAAGCTATGGTGTTTTCAATCACCTTATATGCTTGTGAAAGCTGGAGAGTGGATAAGAAAGACCAAAGAAGAGTTGATGATTTTAAATTGTAGTGTTGGTAAAGAATATTGAAAGACCATGACTACCAGAAAATTAACAAATCTGTCCTAGAAGACGGAGTGCTCCTTTGAAGTGAGAGTGGCCAGACTTCCTCTCACTTATTTTGATCATGGGGTCAAAAGGGACAATTCTCTGAAGAAAGTTATGATGCTTGGTAAAGTTGAGGGCAGTGAAAAAGGGAAAAGCCCTCAAAAACATAGACTGACACAGTGGCTGCAACAATGGTCTCAGGTATAGCACGTGATTGTGAGGCTGGCACAAGACTGGGCAATGTTTCATTCTGTTGTATATAAGGTCTCTGTAAGTCAGAGCCAATTTAACAGCACCTAACAAAAACATATGTGAGAATACGGATGGTGTTTTAAGTTCCTGTTTTCTGGATATAAGAAATCATTTTTTCTCCTTTCTCCTGAATTATCTAACTAATAGACTTATTATTCTAGATTTTTTCTAGTTCTTCTTATGAAATGTAAAGTTGAGACCAGAAAAGAATTAAAACATATTAGAAAGAAAACTAAGAAGTAAAAACTTCTTACCATAGATTATTTTACTGTCAGCATAGTGCTATTAGCTACAGAGATAGCTAGTTCTTAAATTAAAAGAAATAATTAGACTTTAAATGAGTTTAGATATTATAAGTCTCAAATTAGAAGGTTTTTTTGGTAAGCTTAGAAATTTATGAATTTGTGAATACCATAAACAGAGAAATGACTAAAGTATCTAAAGTTCAAGGTATGGTTTTACAAAATAGATTGCCATTGGATTTTCTGTTAATCTACCTAGGAACAGACTTGTGCCTTAATAGAGGAATATTGTGGTATTTATTTACATGAAATCTGATGGTTCACTGAAGGTTACAGCTGAGACACATAAAAATCAGTTACTGATTTTTTTTTTTTATGTATAAATGCCTCATGCTACTGATTTTTTTTTTTTTGGTACCTTAGCATAATGGTTTTATGGATTATTATAGACAATTGGCCTAACATGGTTGTTAATGTTTCTGTTTTACCTCCCAGTTTACTTTCCAGATTTCTCGCTTTGATGGAATTTGGGTAACCTACACAAGCCACTGCCGTTTGAATTTGAGTGTTGGATAAACTGGTGCCTAAAGTCACACTTGGTTAAAAAAAAAAAAAAAAAAAATGGTCCAGATAAGCTAGTAAGATAATTTTGCTCTAGACATTGTTCTCTTTTGAAGAATTCAATCTATTTCAAGAAATAGACTCCAGGGATCAGACTGAAAGCAATGCTTAAGTTAAATGAGTAATTATTTTAATTGGCCTTCTGGCAATGCTGTATGAAATACCTGTCTAACACTTGTAATCAAACTTTCCCCCTTTTCTATGCAGAAACGTATGTTAAAGAAACTAGTCCTCAGAAAAGATCAGGCTTACACTTTGAGTCAGCCAAATGTTTCCTCCAACATGAATCTTGTCTTGCACTTAATTTTAATTTTAAATCACAGGAAAGTGTCTGAATGGAAAAAGACACTCTTATAATGATGATCTGAGAATTTCTATGGAAATTCATGATCAGAAGAGGGAAAAACATGTAAAAACGCTCTAAAACTGAGACACTAACCTAACTAAAATGGCTAATACAAGGTTTGGCTTGAACTCCATTTTATCTTAAGCTTCACTTCTGTTTGTGATAAAGCGACCTTGGACTGTTGATGGTTTTGGGTAAAGAAGGTAGGGACAACTTGCCTTGGAAATATTTACTATGTTTTAAATGGATTAACCAAAGACCCTAACAGGAGGAGTCCACCCTGTGTTATCTCGCTAATCATGTAATTTTTACAATGCTTAACTGAATGTTTTTCTTCTTTTAGTTGTTCAGGAGCTCTCCTGCCTTAGTCTACCTGGGCTTTAGATTGTCTTGCAAAAATGTTGGCCAATAAGTACTATCAATAGTTAATAATATTTTTTTCACAAGTGAGAGAGGTCTTGGGCAAACTAGACTCTCTAGGCCTGCCTTATTTCATACCAAACTATTATGTGCATTGGAAGAGACTTAAGTTAAAGGACTGCTGTAGTAGAATGAAATTTTAAACTTGAAACTGAAACCCTAGTGAGCAGAAGCAGACAACAGCTTTCCCATGGTCTCAGAACTAGACTTTGCACACTCCCTTGAATGCAAGCCCTGAAGTTATCAGTTTATTTAAATCTTTATTGCTTTTGAGATTGTTGGCAACTTGGGTTTATTGGCTCATAAAAGTTTTGCATACAGACTATGAATATATTTGCCACCTCTTTTCATATTTGTTGCTTTTGTCTTACATGCCTTCAAGGTCTCTGTGCTAATAGTTTTCCCTTAGTGAATGAATGTTATTGAAATTATTGCTTCATACCTAACCTTCATTGTTTTTGAGTTAGTTATGTTTTATTAACTGATAATACCCATTTTTATAGGTAAGCCTTCCCATGTATTTTAATTGTAATACTTTATATTTTCCTCATTATGCTATTGACTGGATTAATGATACTCTGCAATTATTATTATTAGAAATGACAAATGTTGTGTGAAGTTTACTTCTAATACAATTTCTCAGAAAAATTATCATTAACCATAAAGCCAATATTATATGTAGATAAGATGTATTTTTTGAATGGACTTGAGCTCCCACTTTAAGGTTTTATAGTCTAATAGCAGGCCAAGTAGTTCTTCTAATATGGCCCCACTCTATACTTACCCTCATAAGTTGGTCACTAAAGACTGGATGCTATAGTGAAGAACAGTGAAAAAATTACTTGGTGCCTGATAATCAAAAAACATAGTGGTTGAGATTTTAAAAACTTGTCTAAACACAAGCAACCATCCAAAGGAGCCACTAACCAGTCTGTGCAGAAGAAAGCACACCAACTTAAGTGTGATATCAGGATTTTAATGAAAATCCCTGATCAAGAGGAGGGAATGTATTAGAGCCTAAATTTTAAAGCACTTGGTTTGTGGAAGTTTGAGATCTCCAGTGGAAGTCCTAACTCTTTTCTGGGTCTCAACGTAAGTTCAGACACCATTTGAGTTCCTTATGTTACTTCCCAGTGACTGCTACCATTAAACCAGCAATGTGATATACTTAGACAAGACTGGAGCAAGCCCAGGAAGAAGCAGTTTGCCCTCAGGAAGAGTGTGGTTGAAAGTAGATTAACTAGTATGCAGAAAGGCACTCACATAATTAAGTAGGGAACTTGCCTGGGCATTAACCAAAAATGGACAATCAGGCCACCATGTAGCCAGGTAATTAAAGTCCCAGAAACAATCTTACAACCTTTTTTTAACTTCAATTATATACATATCCAAAGCAAAATTCTTTCCCAGCTTTTGTCATCCCACTTTCAACAATGATGAATTTATCTGGCACCAATCATCTTTTGATGATTTCCTTTGTTCTCTACTATATATAGTAAAAACCATAACTGTGATTCTGTGGATCTCATTGTCCTTTGTAATGGGTACATGCTGGCAGTTTCCCTTATCTGGATGATGTTTTTATCTTTGTTTTTGTCCTATTTAAGGCTTAATGAAATGATCAGATCTCTTTAGCACAAAAAAGAAAAAAGAAACCAAAGATAATAACAACAAGCCAAAGGAAAAAATAAATAACTGGCCTCTTTCTTTCCTCCTTTCAGTACCTCACGCTCTTTATCTCTTCCTCTGCTATAAATGCAAATGCATAGCCTATTAGTACAACAAGTTTTATTAGTAGTCCAAATTCTGTAATTTATTATTGGTATAAGAATATTGTATATTAATTTAGTGACTGAACCAGAATTAGGAAGGGCTCAAACCTCCTGACTTCAAGTCCAGAGCTTTTTCTCTTGGCTGGCTAAATGTCAGTAAGTGGTTAACATTTCTCTGAATGGTTTCTCCTTCCTGGGCATTCAATTTACTTGCAGTTTGGTAAAACTAGCTATCTTCCTAGGCCTATGTATAAAATTATCTGACAGCCAATTGTATTCTGTCCATCCCTGTCTACTGGTATCTATGCATACCCAAGATAATCTTAGAGCCACATGTTGAAGATGACAAGGATGAATACTTCATGACTGTGAGGAGCTTCCTTTCCATCCTGCTACCACTATATGAAAGAGAAATAAACTTCTGTTGTGGTAAGTCACTGAAGTTTAGGACCTCTTCTTTCCCCCACAGCAAGTACTAATATAATAGAGGATAATAATTTTGTGCCCATAACCTGTCTGTAAGTTTGACATATAGTGGTGCCTTATGTGCTGCTGCAATTCTGGAAACTATGCCACTAACATTTCAAAAACCAACAAATTGTCCATGGTGGACAGGCTTCAGAGAGCTACTAGATGAAGACACACTAGAAAGAAAGACCTGGTAATATACTTGTAAAAATTAGCTATTGAAAACCCTATGGATCACAACAGAACATTGTCTAATAAAGTGGTGGAAGATGAGACCCTTAGTTTAAAAGACACTCAAGATGTAACTGGAAAAGTGCTGCCTTCTCAAAGCAGAGTTGACTTTAATGATATGGATGGAATCAAGCATTCAGAACACTCATTTGCTGATGTGGCACAACTCAAAATGAGAAGCAACAACTGCAAACATTCCATTAGTAATCATAATGTGGAATGCACAAAGTATGATTCAAGGAAAATTGAGTCTTGATATAAGGTCAGATGCCATTGGAGATCCTTATGTTATTCTCCAATGCTTGCTACCATAAAACCAGCCATTTAGCTATACTTAAATGTATCTAGAGCAAGCCCAGGAAGAGACAGTTTGCCCTCAGGAAGAGTATGGTTGAAAGTAGATTAACCAGTGCACAGAAAAGCACTCATACAAAGAAGTAGGGGAATTGCCTGGGAATTTACCAAAAATTTCGTTGATTATACCAATAATCAAGGAGCCCTGGGTGGGTAATATTTAAGCACTCAGCTGCTAAACAAAAGGTTGGCAGTTTAAACCTACAAGAGGCTCCATGGGAGTGTTGCAGTTTGCGTCCATAAAGATAACAGCCTTGGAAATCCTAGATGGCAGTTCTATTTTGTCTTGTGAGGTCCCTATAGTATGAGTCAGAATAGACTCAATTGCATTTTTTTTTTTTTTAATATCAACTATACTAACTATACTGAAGATTGTGCACCAGGCAACGTTTCATTGTATTATAAATAATATCTTCATAAGTTAGATATGACTAAATTACAACTAACAACAACAACATAATTTGGTGTAAACAACAATCTTGGAGTATTTTAATATGCCAAGAGTAAAGAAGGGTATATCCATAAGAGATACTCTTCTCCACTTTCCTTTTGTCCCTTGTCTGATCTCCCTCATAAGGAGGGAGATTGGCCCAGGCCGGGATATATTTTTGCAGGACCTTGGGTAAGATGCTGAAACTGAAGTAGAGAGGCAATTCAAAAATTATGCAGGAAAACATAATTTGGGCTTTGGGAGAGAAAAATTAATAATAATAATAAAAAAAACCAAAAATATAATAATAATAAAAACCAAGGAACAACAGGCAATAGGAAGGAAATGAAGAATGAATGTGGTAGAAAATGTGAACTGAACAACTTCCTGGAAAAAAAAAAAGGTGTCAGGATTTTAATCTTGTTATTGTGGGCCAACTAGGGACTAATACACATGTGTGTTTTTATTGTGTCATTCCAGTTTAGAGAAAATACACACACAACATATGTCTTGATGTTCAGAGACATAACACTATCTTTTTTTCTTTGAAAATAACCCTCAGAATCAACTATCCATCATTATTGACTATCAGAAAATTGGCCGTTGATTACACTTATATAGCCAGTTATTCACTCAACATCACTCAAGGAAGGCACTTTAGACAAACTGCTAAACTGGTTGCTATAGACTGGACCATCACACCATTTTCCCCCCTTTTATTGGAAATTGCGTACTTAATTTTATTGTCTTCCCTAACATATTTATTTGGTTCAATTACTGGTCTGGTTTTACACAGGCTATTTGGAAGAAAAAGGTCAAATATACATCATACTTCTAGAACCACATTTATTAACCACAGTGCCCCAACCCCTGCCCCTACTCACTTCACTGACTTTCAACATCACTGGCATCATCTGGAGCAAGAGAAGGATAAATCAAACGTGGCAGAACATGAAACTAGAGCCAAGAATAAAACCACAGATCAGTGATAGTTGATGGCAAGTTCAACCTTATTACCATTTGAAAAAACACACAATTCTGCCAAGCCACTTTGCTATATATTAAGTACCTAGATGGTCTAATTGCTGCTGTTTTTAATCAGAGGATGGCAAAGAGGCAATTAGAAATGGCTTGGAGATCAAGATGAAGTCCTTCCAAATAAATTTGCTGCTGGCTAATATTCTAGCCTAGGAATTTTTGAAAAGTTTTCTTTATTCTTTGTCTTGGAGTCTTACTAATTTTATACCACCATGTTGGGGACCAAGAAAAAGACCCCCAAAAGAAATGATTGCAAGGCACATGTTCTAATTACAGTGAAGAAATGACAAGGCTTCTGTTGTGATTGAATGTTTGCTTTTAGAGATGGCAAGGCCTCTCTTGTGGTTGGATATTGCTTTAAGACATGGCAAGGTCTCTCTCACTGTTAAATGCTTAATTGGCAATATGTCAAAGTATTAAACTTAGATGTTATTCCAGTAGTCCATGTTTTTATTTTATTGGGATGTTTCATACTTTGGGTCACTGTGTCCTATTAAATATTTATCATTTTACATTCTTTATTCCTGAGGAGATTTCTGTTACTGTTTTAATGACCACCTGTTGTCCTTGAGCATGTAAAGGAGTAAAATTTTAGCTCTGTAGAGAATAAGCTGATTGTATGGATTCCAAGACTAATGATGTATTCATGTACAAATATATAAATAAAGTAGAACAAAGGCATTAGTGGTTGCTCTTGCAGAACATGTAGGGCACACACCTGGCCCCCGTCCTTTTAAAATAAAAAAGAAAACCATTAATCCTTTTGTGTCCCTTCATTTCATGACCTGTGCAGTTTTGCCAGAGGTGGAACCACCAGCCTTTGAACTTGATTAAAAAAAAAAAAAAATTATCCATGCATTCATAAAGCAAGGCATCTTCAAAAAATAAAAATATCAAAATTGACTCTTGTGAAAAAAGAAATTAAAAAGCAGATTTGCCCCATCAAAGTGAAGACAACTTGATCTTCATTTATTGATGAAGATCAGAGACTACCATCTAGAGTATGTATAACACTTCAACATAAAGGAAACAAAAATCCTCACAACTGGATCAATAAGCAACATAATAGTTAAATGGAGAAAAGGTTGAAGTTCTCAAGGATTTCATTTTATTTGGATCCCAGATCAGTGCAGATGGGAGCAGCAGTCAAGATATAAAATTATGTATTGAATTGGGCAAGTCTTGCAAAAGACCTGTTTGAAGTGTTCAAAAGCAAAGACATCCCTTTGAGGACTTATCCAAGCCATGGTATTTTCAATTGCTTCATATGCATGTGAAAGCTGGAAAACAAATAAGGAAGTATGAACAATTAATTCATTTAAGTTATGGTTTGGCAAAGAATATTGAATATACTATGGAATGGCAAAGAACAAATAAATCTGTCTTGGAAGAAGTACAGACAGAATGCTCCTTAGAAACAGACAGTGAAGCTTCATCTTATGTACTTTGGACATATTATTCTAGGAACCAGTCCCAACAGAAGCACATCATGCTTGGCAAAGTTGTTGTTGTTGTTGTTAGGTGCCGTCGAGTTGCTTCCAACTCATAGCGACCTGATACACAGCAGAACGAAACACCTCCTGATCCCACGCCAGCTCCATGATCCTTGCTATACTTGAGACCATTGTTGCAGCCACCATTTCAATCCATCCTGTTGGAGGCCTTCCCCTCTTTCGTTGACCCTCCACCTTACCAAGCATGACATCCTTCTGCAGGGAATGGTCCCCTATGACAACATGACCAAATTAGGTTAGTCAAAGTCTGGCCATTCTCACTTCCAAGGAGCTTATTGCCTGCACTTCTTCCAGGATGGATCTGTTAGTTCTTTTGGCAGTCCATGGTATCTTCCATATTCTTCACCAGCACCACAACTCAAAAGCATCAACTCTTCTTTGGTCTTCCTTATTCATTTTCCAGCTCTCATATGCATAAAAGGCAATTGGAAATATCATGGCCTGCGTCAGGTGCACCTTAGT
>NW_006921591.1:33434277-33434782 GCF_000298275.1 Orycteropus afer afer
CCTCAATCTTCATCAGTAAGTGCCTCAAGTCATCCTCACTTTCAGCAGGCAAGGTGGTATCATCAGCGTATCTCAGGTTGTTAATTATTCTTCCTCCAATCCTGATACCACGTTTTTCTTCCTATAGTCCAGCTTCTCGGATTATTTGCTCAGCATATAGATTGAATAAGTATGAGAAAAGGATGACAAAACCCTGACACACTCCCTTCCTGATTTTTAACCGTGCAGTGTTCCCTTGTTCCATTCGAATGACAGCCTCCTGCTCAAGGTACATGTTCCTCAAGAGTACAATCAAGTGTTTCGGAATCCCCAATCTTCTCAATGTTATCCATAATTTGTCATGATCCACACAATCAAATGCCTTTGCATAGTAAATAAAGCACAAGTAATCATGTTTCTGGTATTCTTTATCTTGAGCCAAGATCCATCTGACAGCAGCTATGATATCCCTTGTTCCACATCCTCTTCTGAATCCAGCTTGCACCTCTGGAAGTTCTCTGTCAAT
>NW_006921591.1:33437210-33438491 GCF_000298275.1 Orycteropus afer afer
ATCTTTTGCTTTGATGGTTGGTGCATAAATTTGAATAATAGTCACATTAAGGGGTCTTCCTTGTAAGTATATGGATATTATCCTATCACTGACAGCATGAACTTCAGGACAGATATTGAAACATCCTTTGTGATGATGAATGCCAGACCATTACTCTTTAAACTGTTGTTCCCAGCATAGTAGATTATATGGTTGTCTGATTCAAAATGGCCAAAATCTGTCCATCTCAGCTCACTATTGCTTAGGATATCAATCTTTATGCATTCCATTTCATTTTTGACAACCTCCAATTTTCCTAGATTCATACTTAGTACATTCCATGTTCCTATTATTAATGGATGTTTGCAGCTGTTTCTCCTCAATTTGATTGGTGCAGCATCAGCAAATGGAGGTCTCAAATGCTTTAACTTATCCATATGAGTAAGGCTGATTTTACTCTGATAATGCTGCTCTTGCCCAGTCCTACTTTGAGAGCTTTCTAAGCTGACTCATCTTCCTCCACTGTATTGGACAATGTTTTTGGGCTATTCATAAAGTTGTGCAGAAATGTATCAGACAGTGTTTCTCTGCTATTCATAAGGTTTTCCCTGTCCAATTGTTTGAGAAGTGGATGGCTTCCACCTTCTTCCTGGTCTGTCTCAGTCTGTGAGCCACGCTGATACCTGTGCAACAGGTGCACCCCTACTGGTTTTGAAACACCAGTGGCACAGCCTCAAGACTCACAGCAACACATCGCCACATAGGGCAAACTGACAGACATGTTTGTCTCCCTTAGCTGTTGGAAACCCCTCCAACCACCCTTACCTGGGTCCCGGTGGCTAACTCTTCAATCTGTTCTAGTCCCCTTTGCCTTTTCTGTCCTCTCCCTGCCTTCCCACCTCACTCCTTGTGGAACATGGCCTGGGTTCCCTCTCTTCACCTGGGTCCCTGCAGCTGACTCCTCAATCTGTCCTGGACCCCTTTGCCTTTTTTTGTCCTCTCTCTGCTTCCCTTCTCACTACCTGTTCTTAGGTCCCTGGAATCTGAATGAGAATACTATCACTTTAAATCCAAAATGGTTGCCACTTGTAAACATTCAAAATGGTTGCACCCTCGGTCATTTTATATATCCAAAATGGCTGCCATGTGTAAGCAATCAAAATGGCTGCACCCTTCAGACAAACAAGAAGATCAGTGGGAAAAAAAAAAAAAAAAGAAGAAGAAGAAAACCTGCAATATCTGTGGATAGGGCAATAAGAGAAAAAAGGCAGAGAAGGAGAATAATGAAGAAAAAAATGGGAA
>NW_006921591.1:33438591-33439977 GCF_000298275.1 Orycteropus afer afer
AATATCTGTGGATAGGGCAATAAGAGAAAAAAGGCAGAGAAGGAGAATAATGAAGAAAAAAATGGGAAAAATGGAAAAAGAAAAACAAGGAACTGTGTTACCACAAGAAAAAAAAAAAAAAAAAATTGCAGCCAGGAACAGGGAAAAGAAAAAAGCTGAAAAGTAGAACCTGGGAGGGTAAGAATAAAGAATAATAGTAAAGAGGACAAAAGTATTAATAATAGTAGTACTTTTAAAACACAAAAGCAGGCAAACTTAAAAAAAATATATCAGGGGAGGGCAGGGCAGGGAACCCAGTCTCCATCAGAGCACACAGAGTGGGATGGAGTTCCTGAGGGCCCAGAAGGTGGGTGGGAGTGGGAGATGAATGAACCTCCATTCACCAAGTCAGTGTAGGATATTTAAGTAACAATACCCCTTGTTGCAGGAGTGGGACAGAGGAAATACCTGGGGCAGTGAGGTCCTCGTTGGGACTGGAATGGATGCCATGCAGAGCTGAGGGTGAGTGGCAAGTATTGGGCAGGTCTTTAGGCCTTCCAGTGAACTGGGAGGGAGAGGAGGAGGAAGGTAGGCAGACCAGTGGCCGTGGAGCCGACCCCAACTCACAGCACCCCGTGTGTGTCAGGGTGGACTTGCACCCCACAGGGGTTCAGTGATTGATTTTTCAGTCTCCCCAGGTGTCTCTGGGTGGCCTTGAACACCAACCTTTCAGCTGGCAGCCAAGTTTGTCAATTGTACGTATCACCCTGGGACTCCAAGAAGGTAGGGAAGGTTAAAAGATGTCCTGATTTGATTTCTCTGACGAAGGAGGTATTATCATTCCCTATAGCCTCAGGCCTGGAGGGGAGCCAGTCAGATGGGGCTGCATAAGTCCGGAAAAGCCTTCAGGTTGACGTTTGATCCAAGAACTTTGGACTTGCCAGCTTCTATAAGTGTAAGAAAGGCAGCAGCAGACATCAACTTTGACCATCCCCTGAGAGACTGGCCTCAAACCTGAACCATAGGTAAGACTCTTCCCCACCCCTCTTGGGGCCTTGGCGAAGTTAGTCAGTGAGAAAAAGAAAATCCCTTAGTGCAATGTATTGATACACTGGCTGCAAAAATGGGTTCATACAGCAAGGATTGTGAGGATAATGCAAGGCCCAGCAGTGTTTCCTTCTGTTGTATATAGGGTCTCTGTGAGTCAGAACTGACTTGACAGCACCTAACAAATATATAGCAAAGGAAGCCACTGCTATTTCATCTCTGCTTCTGTCAGACTTGTGAAGGAATCGCCATACTGCTTTCTACAATGGTTGTACCATTTTACAGTCCCACCAGCAGTGTATGAGAGTCCCAATCTCTCCACAACCTCGCCAGCATTTGTTATTTTCTGTCTTGTTGAAC
>NW_006921591.1:33440657-33441735 GCF_000298275.1 Orycteropus afer afer
TAACTGATTTGATGGCCCCTAAAAACACATAGCAAGGGAGTCCATCACTATCATATCTCTGTATTTGGCAGAGATTCAAAGGTAAGCAGGGAAGTTTTGGCCCACTTGGCCAAGAACCCTTATTCCTTCACTTACTTAGGTGGATTTGGGCAATTTAATCCACCTATCTGCATATTAGTATTCTTTTCTCTTGGAAGGGGCATAACAATTATATTTGGAATCAGACATAATGTATTAAAAAGGCTTAGTAACAATCTTCCCCAAAAGTAGGAATTAATAAAGAGTAACACTTCTTATCATTATAAAAAGTGCACTAAATGGTTGCACTCTTTGATTATAAACCAGCTCAGTGTGCACTTCACATCTTATCTGAAATTATTCCATTGTCCCAGACATATACTTTAGAACATTTTTTGTTTTCCATTACAACTCTGCTTTTTCCATCATATTCCTTTTCATTCTGGAAATGAATCCCTGTGTGGGCTCTGCTGATAACTTGACTTAAAGTTCTTGTTCAGTCTACCTCTGCCCCATTACTGGGGCCCTGAAGTCATGCTCAAATTGAAATCAGTGTATATCACAGGTAAGACCTCATGTCTCTGGTATCCTTAAGTAACTTCTAAAATCAAAATATACTGTTCCTTCAACTTTAGTTAAGGAAATTAAAGTGTTGACAGCTTGGTAGATATATGTGAGTTGAGGTTTCAAGTTCACATTCTAGAAGATTAAACCTCCTATCAAATACATAACTATTATTACCTTCATCATTCATTGTTCTCCCATTCTCTAATGGAAAACATTTCTAGAATGCCTTTTGAAGATAACTGGCTGGCTACCATTTTTGCTCATGGATCATTTTTACCATTAGCCTTGGTAATTAGGTATCTTCTTAATTTAATTGCACTACACTTGAGGGACCAACATATATGGTTTCTCAGAGATTGATTTGTCAGTACCACAAATGGCTAAAGTACAAAATTGGCAAGTCTACTCCTGTTCTTCAGCCAGGAATGAAAAAATCCAAACAAGTATCCTTTATATAATATAGATTTCCCACCTCTAAAATATTTTTCTACCA
>NW_006921591.1:33445393-33445895 GCF_000298275.1 Orycteropus afer afer
GGCTCATGGGTCCAGGATTATCTTCTGTGTCTGTGTTAATTGGTTTCCCTTCTCTTTGTTGAAGACGATCTGTGCAGTCTTTCTGCCTATTCCACCATCTTGCCAGAAAATTCGCAAGTCTTTGATATTTTAAAAAGTATTTTAAAAGGAGCTCAAAAGAAGCCAAAGCTTCTACCACTTTGGCCCATGGAGTTTGTTTATAGGAGAGTTCTTCAGGCATTCCATCATATAACACATTTATTCTTTCTTAGATAATCTTCTAATAAAGATGATCTAGCATCCCATGCCATGTGCAATTAGAAATAGTAAATTAGAAAAGCTGGCAATCATGTTAGAAGTTAGTCCCTGTTTTGGTTACCCAGTGCCACTCTGACAGGAAAATACCACAAATGGGATGGCTTGAACAAACAGGAGCTTATTATCTTACAGTTCAGAAGGCTAGAAGTCCGAATTCTAAGTGCCAGGCTCTAGAGTCTTTGTGACATCCCTAGACATTGGACTT
>NW_006921591.1:33446370-33460149 GCF_000298275.1 Orycteropus afer afer
AAAAAAAAAAAAAAAGACAGTTGATTAAAAAAAGAAAAAAAAGATAAAATAACTGTAACAATAATATACAAGAATATAAAGCTCATAATGGTGACACCAATTATATTCAAAATTTTCCTTAGATCTGGTCTTTTCTATTCAAACTCATTGCTAGTCCCTTCAACCTTCATTATATTTCTCTGAAAGTTATAGCTACCCTCTACTGACTAAGTTTCTTGACTCTTCCTTGACTCTTCTAGTAGATTCTCTGCAGTGGTGCTAAGAGTTGTCTGCCCATGAAAGAAATCATGAGCTATTTCCTTGCTTTAATGGCTCTGTGGCACTACCTCTGCCTTCAAGTCACAATCTAGACTTCTTTGTCAGAATCTGAGGCTGTTTAAGCTCTTCCCCCACATATGTTTCTCTTCATTAACCACCCTAGAGCACATACCCCAGTTTCCAGCCACAAAGCTCTTCTCTACCTGCCACAAACTACCTACACTCTTAGCACTCCTGTGGCTTTTACATATTTTTCTGTATGTCAAGAATAATTTTCCTCACATTCTTCACTGGCAGACTTATCTGGAGCCTTCAGAAAACCTATTTAAATCTTCCAAGTCCCTTTGGTACACATACATGTTTTTTCCTCACTCTCCCATTCAATTTGGTTTACATTTCTTTTCTTTTGTTATTATTAGCTGCCATTGAGCTGACTTCAACTCATGGTGACGTTGTGTACAACAAAATGAAATATTGCATGGTTCTGTGTCATCCTTGCAATCATCAGTAAATTTCAGTCCATCATTGTACCTACTGCACAATCCATCTTACCAAGGTTCTCCCACACCCTCACTGGCCCTCTACTTCACCAAATATGATGTTCTTCTCCAGTGAATGACCTTTCCTGGTGATGTGTCTAAAGCAAGAGAGTTGGACAATGTTTTGTTGTGATCTATAAAGTTTTCATTGGTTAATATTTGGAAGGATATCACTATACTTTTCTTCTTAGTTTCTTTTAGTTTGAAAGCTCCACTGAGACCTGTCCATTATGGGTGAACCTGCTGGTATTGGAAATATACATGGCATCAGCATCATAGCAACATGTAAGTCATCACAGTACAGCAAAATGATTGGTGGATGGTAGATTGTTATTTTCGTTAGTACTTAACAAGTTGTATGTCATTTATTAGTTAATATGTTTATTTCCACCACCAAAATAGAAGCCCTTATAAGTAGGGACAGGAGCTCTGGTAGGGCATTGGCTACCGCACTTGGCTGTTAAGCAAAATGTTGGCAGTTTGAACCCACCAGCTGCTCTGTAGGTGAATTTAGAGTCTGTTTCTCCAAATATTTACAACCTTGGAAACATTATAGGGCAGTTCTACTCTGCCCCAAAGGGTCTCTATTAGTCTGAATTTACTTGATTGCAATAAGTTTTGTTGTTGTTGTTGTTGTTGTTGTTAGTTGTATGTGAGAATTATCTGTCTTTGATTCCTTGTTTAATAGATGTGCATTCGACATAATGCATTAGACACATACCTAATATTGGTTGAGTGCAAAGCAGTCAAGCCATTTTATGCAAGACAAGCAGACCTGGGAAATTAAATAACTTCCAAAGATTTTATCATGTTAAAGTCGGGTGCTAGGTTTTACATTAGGCCTTAAATGAACTCAGAAACAAGTTGTTGTTAGGTGCCATTGAGAAGGCTCTGACTCATAGCAACCCTATGTACAGCAGAACAAAACACTACCTGGTCCTGTGTTAGCCTCATGATTGTTGCTGTACCTGAACCCACCATTGCAGCCACTGTGTCAATCCATCTCAATGAGGACCTTCCTCTTTTTCATTGACCCTCCATTTACCAAGAATGATATCCTTCTCCAGGGTATGGTCACCTCTGCCAACATGACCAAAAGAGGTGAGAGGAAATCTGGCCATTCTTCCTTCCAAGAAGCATTCCAGCTGCACTTCTTCCAGGACAGATTTGTTAGTTCTTTTAGCAGTCCATGGTACTTTCAACATTCTTCATCAACACCACAATTCAAAAGCATCAACTTTTCTTTGGTCTTTGTTATTCGTTGTTCTGCTCTCACATGAATATGATGTGATTGAGAGTACCATGATTTGGGTTAGGCACACTTTAGTCTTCAAGGAGACATTTTTACTCTTCATCACTTGAAATAAGTCTTCTGCCAGCAACATGCCCAGTGCTATATGTAGTCTGCTGCTTCCACTGGTGTTGATTATAGAACCAAGTAATATGAAGTCTGACAATGGCAATCTTTTCTCCATTTATCATAATACTGCTTATTGGTCCAGTTGTGAGGATTTTTGTTTTCTTTATATTTAGGTATAATTTATATTGCAGACTGTAGTCTTTGATCTTCTTCAGTAAGTGCTTCAAGGCATCCTCACTTTGAACAAGCAAAGTTGTGTCATCTGCATATTGCAGGTTGTTAATGATTCTTTCTCAAATCCTGATACCACATTCTTCTTCATATAGTCCAGCTTCTCTGATTACTTTCTCAGCATACAAATTGAATAAATAATGTGAAAGGATACAACCCTGACACACTTCCTTCCTGATTTAAACCCTTGTTCTGTTTGAATGACAGTCTCCTGGTCTATGTACAGGTTCCTCATGAGTACAATTAAGTGTTCTCGAATTCCCTTTTTTTTCAATGTTATCCATAATTGGTTATGATCCACACCAAATTCTTTTGCATAGTCAATAGACTGCAAGTAAATGTCTTTCTGGTATTCATTGCTTTCAGCTAAGATCCATCTGACATAGGCAATGATATCCTTCATTCCACGTCCTCTTCTGAATCCAGTTTGCATTTCTGGAAGTTCTCTGTCAAGATACTGATGCAAGCATTTTTGAATTATCTTCAGTAAGATTTTACTTGCTTGTGATATTAATGATATTGTTTGATAATTTCCATATTCTGTGAGATCATCTTTTTTTGGAATGGGTACACATATGGATCTCTTCCAGTCAGTTGGCCAGATAGCTATCTTCCAAATCTCTTGGCATAGCCAAATGAGTGCCTCCAGTGCATTTGTTGAAATATTTCAATGGGTATTCCATCAATTCCTGGATCCTTGTTTTTGTCTAATTTTTTCAGTGCAGCTTAGACTTCCTCCTTCAACATCCTTGGTTCTTGATCATATGCCACTTCCTGAAATGTATGAACATTGACCAATTCCTTTTCGTTCAGTGACTCGTGTATTCCTTCCATCTTCTTTTGATGTTTCCTACATCATTCAATATTTTGCCCATAGAATCTTTCAGTATTGCAACTCGAGGCTTAATTTTTCTCTTCAGTTCTTTCAGCTTGAGAAATGCTGAGTGTGTTCTTCCCTTTTGGTTTTCAAATTCCAGGTCTTTGCATATTTCATTATAATAATTGACTTTGTCTTCTTGAGCTGCTCTTTGAAATCTTTTGTTCAGCTCTTTTACCTTGTCATTTCTTCCATTTGCTTTAGCTAGTGTCTGTTCAAAGGTAAGTTTCAGAGTCTCTTCTGACATCCATTTGGTCTTTTCTTCCTTTTCTGTCTTAATGTCCTTTTACTTTCTTCATGGATGATGTTCTTGATGTCATCCCACAGTTCCTCTCATTTCTGGTCATTATTCAATGCATGAAGTCTGTTCTTTAGATGGTCTCAAAATTCAAGAGGGATAGAGTCAATATCATATTTTGGCTCTCATGGACTTGTTTTAATTGTCTTCAGCTTCAACTTTAACTTGCATAGGATCAGTTGATGGTCTATTCTGCAGTCAGCTCCTGGCCTGGATTTGGCTGAAGTTTTGAGCTTCTCCATCACCTCTTGCCACAGATGCAGTTGGCATGATTCCTGTTTACTCCATCTGGTGATGTCCACATCTATAGCTACACTTTGTGTTATTGAAAAAACATATTTGCAATGAATACGTCATTGGTCTTGCAAAATTCTATCATGTGATATCCAGTATTGTTTCCATCACCAAGGCCATATTTTCCAGTCACCTTTGATTCTTCATTGTTTCCAACTTTTGCATTCCAATCACCAGTGATAATTAACATATCTTGATCACATGTTCAGTCAATTTCAGACTGCAGAAGTTGGTAAAGATCTTCAATTTTCTCATCTCTGGCTTTGGTGGTTGGTGGGCAAATTTGAATAATAATAGTATTAACTGATCTTCCTTGTATACATATGGATATTATCCTATTACTGACAGCCTTGTACTTTAGGATAGATCTTGAAACATTCTTTGTGATGATGAATGCCTCATTCCCAGCACAGTAGATCATATGCTTGTATGATTCAAAATTTCCAAAACCAGTCCATTTCAACTCATTAATGACTAGGATATCAGTCTTACGAGTTCCATTTCATTTTTGACAACTTCTAATTTTCTTAGATTCATACTTCATACATTCCAAGTTCTGACTCATCTGGCTCATCTTCAACACTATATTGCACAATATTTTAGGTCTATTCATAAAATTTTCCAATAATATATCAGACAGTGTTTCACTACTATTCATCAGATTTTCACTGGCAAATTCTTTGAGAAGTGGATGGCCTCTTCCTTTTTCTGAGTCTGCCCTTGCCTGGAAGCTCCACTGAAACCTGTCCACCATGGGTAACCCTGCTGGCATTTGAAATACCAGTGGGAGAGCCTCCAGACTCATAGCAACATGCAAGCCACCCCAGTAAGACAAACTGGCATACAAGTTCATCATCTTTCGTTGTTCTAAATTGCACTGCCTCTCTTTCTTCCTGGTTCCTTCCTCCCCCAAAACAACTAGTGCATAAAAATAGGATTTATTAATAAAGCCAAAAATCATCCTTGATCTTATCAGTTTGCTTTATTTTGATTTTGGAAAGTTGAGTTTTTGGAACAGAGCCTTAGTTCCTCCTTTATTTCTTAGTTCAAATAAAATGTACACTGCCTTGCTTGAAGCAGGAAGTGAAGAGTGTTGTTTTAAGACTATACTAAATCTATTGATCAGAACAAATCTGGTGCTTCATTCAAATTGATGAGAGTTGATCTTTTTTATTAGATAAAGAATTCTAGTGATCACTCTACAGATGAGAAAGGATTTGGGATGAACTTTGTCACCACTACTGCAATTATACCATGACTAAGTGTCTAATTTTTTTTTAGCTTTTATATTATTGAACATAAAACAGCCATTTGATTAACTCTCCTTAGCTGATCCTGAGTTCTGTTGATGGTGTATGGGTGGAAGCGAGAGATGTCATATGAGATTTTCAGGAAGGCTGTCTTTGTTTTTAGTCAAATGGAGCCTCCATTTGCAGCCCAACATATATAAGATTTTCCCCTAAGGCAGTTTGCAAACCTCCGTACACCTAAAAAGCACATATTGACATTGCAGGACCAGAAGGTTCTTTTCAATAAATATGTTAAGCAACTTTACCCACATACTAACACACATATGTATGTGTGTACGTTTGCTTATATGTATGTAAACCACTTATCTGTCAGTCTGTCATACTATAGTAGTTGCTGTGTTGCTGTGATGCTGGAATTATACCACCAATATTTCAGATAACAGCTGGGTCACTCATGGGAGACAAGTTTCAGCAGAGTTTCCAGACTAAGAGGAAACAACTGGCAATCTACTTCTGAAAAGTATTGGCCAGTAAAAACCTTTTGAACAGTTGCAGAATATAAAGGATCAGCAGAAAAGAGAAAGACCCTCAACAATATGGACTGACACAAGCCTGCAACAATAGGCTCAAGTATTGCAACAATTAGAAGGATGGAAGAGGACTGGACAATTCTTTGTTCTGTTGTACATAGGATCACTGCAAGTCAGAATTAACTCTATATCACTTAACAATAGCCATAAGTATTATTGTCCTCTTATAAAAGAGTGGTCATACAATATTTGACCGTACGTAGTTGTTTTATTTCACTTAGCATTATGTTCTCCAGGTCCATTCATGTTATAATGTGTTTTGAAAACTCATTATTGTTCCTTATGGTTGCATAATATTTTATTGCTTGCATGTATGACATTTTGCTTATTTATTCATCCCTTTTTGGGCATTTCAGTTGTTTCTTTTTTCTTTTTTCCCTTAATTTTTTATTGTGATTTGGGTGGAAATTTACAAAGCAGATTCATTTTGTTACTGTCAACAATTAATACACATTTGGTTTCACAGCACTCATCATGATACCGACAATAAACAACTCTCCTCCCATCTCTTCTCTGTGACTACCTCTTCCCTGTGTCCTTATCTATGGATTCCTGTCCAGCTTTCTTCCTAGTTGTTTCCATTTATTTGCTATTGTGAATAAAGTGACAATGAACATAAGTGTGCATATATCTGTTTGTGTCACTACTTTTACACCTAGGACTATAATTGCTGGATCTTAGAGTAGTTCTCTTTTTAGTTTTTTGAGGAAGTGCCATACCATTTTCCATAGCAGTTGTAACATTTTACAGTCCCACTGACTTTGAATAAGTGCTCTGATCTCCCCATATCATCCTCATTTGTTGTTGCCTGTTTTGTTTGTTTGTTTTAAATAAGTCCCTTTTAGCCTGGTGAGATGGTATCTCATTGTAGTTTCGATTTGCATCTTTCTAATGACTATCATGAGCATGTTTTCATGTTTGTTGTCTGTTTGGATGTCCTCCTTAGTAAATGTTCTGTACATGCCCTTTGCTCGTTTTATACTTGTTTTGTTTGTGCTTATATTGTTGCTTGTTTGAAGTTTTCTATAAATTTTAGAGATATGTGGTTTCCAAATATTTTCCTCAGTCTAAAAATTCTCTATTTTCTCTTTTAATAAAGTCTTTTGATGAGTATGTTTGGAATTTTGTGAGATCTTATTTATCTATTTAGTCTTCTATTTGTGGACTTGTTATATTTGTTATCCTATGTTTTTCCAAAAGATTAGGTCCTATAGTTTTTTCTATGTCATTGTCATGTGCCATCAACTTGGACCTGAGTCATAGCGACCCCTCCTTGGGTTTCTGAAGCAGTATCACTATGGAATTAGATTCCCCCATCTTCCTTCCAAGGAGTGGCTGGTGGGTTTGAACCACCAGCCTTCTGGTTGGCAGTCAAGTGCCTTAGACACTACGCTACCAGAGCTCCCATAGTTTTTTCTATTGTTGTTGTTATGTTGTTATGTGCCGTCGAGTCAGCCCCGACTCATAGCGACCCCTCCTTGGGTTTCCGAGGCAGTATCACTATGGAAGTAGGATTGCCCAACCTTCCTTCTGAGGAGTGGCTGGTGGGTTTGAACCACCAGCCTTCTGGTTAGCAGGCAAGTGTCTTAGCCACTATGCTACCAGAGCTCCCTATATATAGGTTGAGAAAAAAGGTTGAGAGCCTTCCTCTTGGGAACAGGAATGAGACGAGGATGCACACTATAACATCTCTTATTCAAAATTCTACTGGAAGTAATAGCCAGAGCAATAAAACAAGAAAACTTCTGGAACTGATAGCAGAATTCAGCAACTTTGCAGGGTACAAGGTCAACACACAAATATCAGTTGAGTTCCTTTACACTAATAAGGAGCATTCTGAAAAAGAAAAAAAAAAAAAATTACAGTTGCCTCTCGGATGATAAAATAACTAGAAATTAACATAATGAGGGATATAAAAGATTTATGCAATGCAAATAATGAAACAAAATTGTAAGAGGCTAAAAAAGACCTACATAAATGAAAGGCTATTCCATGCTCATAGATTGGAAGACTTAAATTCATAATTTGTCTATTTCATTGATCCTTTCAAATAATCAACTTGAGGACATGTTGATTCTTTCTATTTTATTTACTTATTTATTTTTAAATTTTCTGCTTTATCTCTGCCATGATCTTTTTTTTTTTTTTTTTTTTTCTGGTAGGTTTAAGCTTTGATTATTCTTTACTTTCTATTTGTTCAAGTTTAAGTTATTGATTTTGAATTTTTCTTCTTTTTTTTTAATATAGACCTTTATTACTATGAATTTCTCTCTGAGAATTACTGTGTTGTGTCCCAACAATTTTAGCATGTTTGTTGGGTTTTCATTTTTGTTTGACTCTATGAATTCTCTTAAATTTCACTTTCAATTTTTTTTCTATGATCTTATAGATTTTTGGTAATATATTATTTCAGGATTATAGGTTTATTTATTTATTTTTCTTGTTGATTTATATTTTCATACCTTTATGGATTGAAAAGACGCTTTTTATGATTTTAATCTTTTTAAAATTTTTGAGAGTTTGTTTTGTCCTAGTGCATGGTGTATTCTTGAAAGTGATCTATGTGCATTGGAGAAAAATGTGTATTATTCTTATTATGGGTGAACTTTTCTATATATGTCTGTTAGATCAATTTAACGTATGGTTTTATTTAAGGTCTCAGTGCCCTTAGTGATCTTTTTATCTGTTCAGTCCAGAAGTAAAAGTGTTGTGAAGTCCCCAACTATTATTGTGGAGTTTTCTAGTACTCCTTACATATTAATTAGTATTAACTTCATGTATTTTGGAAGGTTGCTGTTAGGTGCATACATATTTATAATTGTAATCTCTTCTTGCTGGCTTTACCGTTTTATTATTATGTAATGACTTTTGATATTGCTTGCAATAGAGTTTCATTTAAATTCTATTTTATTTGGTATCAGTACAGCCTCCCCTAGTGTTTTGTTGTTGTTGTTGTTGTTGTTTACTGGTTGCACAGACTATTTTTTCCCCATCCTTTTCTTTGCAGTCAGTTTGTGTCTTTACATCTAATGTGTTTCATCATTCTTTAAAACACTTCCTTACTTTCTGCAAACTTTCTCCAAACTCCCCTTGTACCTACCCTGACAAGTTTTGGGATGTGCCAATTCTCCATGGATTTTTTATTTATTTTAGTGGGAATGGTACTAGAAACCAATATATAAGTATTGGGTGTCCTCATTGCTGTTGGAGTGATCTTACTGCTTTCCTCTTTCAGTTGACAGAGCTAGATAACATAAGCATGTATTTATATATGTACATGCATACAAATATGCATGTATATAAATCCACACACATATATGAATGTGCAAATGTGCATACATACATGCATACACGTGCTTTAGAAGTCATCATTTCACACCTGTGTCTTCAATGCCAATCCATCTTCTGTAATTTTAGGTCCCTTCTTACACAGTGAAAGGGCTGACATTCAAAAGCCTCAATATATCTACTTATTTGCTCAGTTTTGTGCTACATCTAAAATAGCTTGAGAATTGTTTAGTCCATAAAATTAGAATGAACAAGCCTATTCAAAATTTGCAATTTGCTTGTATGTTCCCAATACACAATCCTACCCTGCCCCAGTCAGAGCTTATATAATTGCTTACTGTACCAGTTACTTATTTGAATTAGTTATTTTCTTGCCTTATTTCTTTACCCTTCAGTATATATTTTATATTAATTTGAAGTAAAATTACACCAATTTATCTCAGTTTGCTTTTAGTTTTCCTTTCACTGGTATTGATTTGATTTTTTTTTTTTAATTGATATGCTTTAAAAAGTTAAAACAGTACCTACGTTTTACTCAGAGAAGTGTCACTCCTCCCTGCATCTTTTCTCTACATGTCCATTGTCTCTGACTTCTTGTAAGTAACAAACTTGACTGTGCATTGATTCCCATGTTCATTCAGACTCATGATATTTTAACCTAAACCTACCATCATTTTGTGGTGCAGCTGGGAAGGAAGAGGGCCTACATTTTTCAGGTGTCATAATGCCTAAGGCATTTGACTGCTAACTAGAGGGCTGGCAGTTCAAACCCACTAGCCACACCTAAGAAGGAAAATTGGGCCATCTATTTCCATAGTGATACTGCCTTGGAATCCTAAGGAGGGGTCATTATGATTTGGATCCAATTCAACAGCACTGAGGATTTTTTTTTTTTTTCTTTCTCTCTCTCTCTCTTTTTTTTTTTTTTTTTTTGGCACCATTTACACATCACAACATCCTAGAAGGAAGGCACCCTCTCAGCCTGATAAAATGATATTGTCACCTGAAAAAAAAATTCTATTTGTCTTGGAATAAGAACAAGGAGTGAATATGGTATAATCTCAGCTTTTGGGATTAGACAATGTAGTCAGAAGAAGGGTATGATTTTGAGTCCTTGGTGTCTCTCTCTTGGCCCAACCACTCTGGGTCTGTGTGCCATAGGAAAACAACTATGAGTGAGAACAAAAATTCAAAATGCTGAACTACTACAGAGCAATAACTTCACAGCCAAGGTTGATGATGAGGCTCTGCCTGCTAGATACCCCATCACTGTGGGAAAGAGTGTCTTCTTCTGACCTATTCTTGGCTCCAATGGCAGCTTAACCCACCAGGACTATCTTGCACTGATGGGGAAAGTACCTAGCTACCTGAACAGCAGGCCTCAGGGGAGATCCATCAGGGCAGAATGAGATGGAATGAGCATATAGATCACTTGTGTTATAACAGTGACATTGTGTGCAATCACATCATTGGGTGAAACTAAAGGAGAATGACTTGTTAACTACATATCTCCCATGGTGGTGGTGGTAACCAGAGGTGAGTCCTTGGACTAATAAACTTGCCAGGATGTCTTGAAATTATTCCAACAGAAATAACCACAGGGAGAGAAGAACAAAATTCACAAATGGGCTTAGAGGGAGACTCTTAATCACTTGAGTATTACAATGAATTGATTTAAATTTGTACCGAAGCTAGTGAGTGTTTTCCCAATTTTATAGATGAGAAAACTGGCCAAAGAATATTAAGAAACTTGGGAAGCATCACAAAATTAGTAGATTGAAGAACTGGGCTTATGGCTTTGGACTTTCTGAATACAAGGTTCATGCTCTGAGAACAACACAGAGCAAGTCAGCAATCTGAGTTACCTATCTGCATGTGCTTAAGCAACTCCCATGCCCTTGTGGGGCCCTCAATCTAACCGACTGGCCTAACTAAAATGCTGGATAAAGCTATCTCTAATATATCTCCCAGATCTCAATGAAAATTTAACCTCTCCGTGTGTGTGTGTGTGTGGGGGGGGTGTATGGATAGGCGGAAGGTGACACAGACCTTAAGCAAAATAATTTTAAAACAGACAAAAAAAAAAAAAAAAAAAAAAACTGAAAATAACAGATGATGTCACTTTTAAAGCAAAAATGGGAAAGATATTGGAATGTTTCTGATCATTAAAGTCTTGATAAGCCAAAGTAGAGAGTGAGGAACAGGGGTCAGGAGAGCATGCACAGATGTAGACACCAGCATGGCAGGATAGAGACCAAAGGATGATTGCAAAATGCTTAACATTTGTCTCCCTCTAGCTTGTAGCTTTTATATATGTTTCACCATTTAATTATTAACCCAACCTTATGAAACATGTAGGAGCAAATTGAGCCTCACTAAGGTGAGGCCTTGTCATGTCACATATTGGATGAGGAGGGAGGAGGAAGCCATCCTGCCCAACCTGATTAACTGCAAAAATCTGCATTTCCTGCTCCAGACTCAGCCCCAGGGGAGCTAGAACAGAAGAGTCAGCAGCTGTGAAGGGGTTGGAGAATGGATTTTTCTCTCTAACTCTGAGACACAGCCATGGAGAAAGGTCTCCTGGCTATAGTGTTAAATTTTACTGTCCATTCCACACCCAATTTTTAAGGAGTAAAATGTGACATTTAGTAATTAATTTCTCAGATGCATAGTGTAGGAAAGGCTGTAAATTTAAAAAAACAAAATCTCATTTCCATAACATCACAACCCAAAGGACACCATTTTTGAACACATTCTAGAAGCAATGTAGCATAGATGTTATTAAAAAAGACCCAGGACCCCAAAGCTCCTTGTCTTTAATTTGCAATAAAGTTATGAATAGAGATGGGTGGAACAATGGGTATGTTCACCTTTCTCTCTCATTTTTTCTTCTCCTGAATCTACTCAATAAAACTGTTAGAAACTGTTCCTGGAGACAGGGCTACTGTATGAAAAAAGGTAAAAGAGCATTTATTGTGTGATCTCCACCTTATTCCGAGGAGGTTCTGAAGGGCTTCTCACAATGCAAGCAATGAGATATAATGGCAATAAATGAAAAGATCAAAGAGAAGCAATAGCCAATGGAGTATGGTGAAATAAGGCAGTGAGAGCAGCATATTATAGACGAGAGACTTCCACATTAACCAAGCAGAGAGAGGTTGGAAGAGTGGTTTGGTGCAGTCCAAAAGAAGTATGGACATATGAGAGTCATGGACTTGGAGAATGAATAAGAACTGCAGAATCAAAAAGGATGACTGGCTTTTGGGCAGTTCTATTGTATTAGATAAGTCTGTTTCACAGAAACCTTGAGGTTAAGGGAGGTGAGGAGATAGTCCTGAATGAAGTGTTTTATGAGGGTAAAGAACAGAGGTCAGACATAAGTAAGCTCATGTAAGTGGCCTGAAAGGCCAGGCAGGTCACAAGGGTTGAAACAAGCCATGAAGCTGAAGTGTTTAGCATTCCTCACCAGAGTCAGCACTACTAGCAGGTGCCAAGGCTACACAAAACCAAAAACCAAACCAAACTCACTGCCATTGAGTCAATTCTAACTCATAGCAACCCCCATTGGATTTCCAAGGAAGTAAATCTTTATGAAAGTAGATTGCTCATCTTCCTTCTATAGAGTGGCTGGTGGGTTTGGTTAGCAGTCAAATGGCTTAGGCATTTAGGAGCCACCTGAGCTCCCACACAAGTCAGGAGAAACCCAGGGCCTCTGTATGAGGGTTGGAAGTCAAGTGAAGAGGCTAAAGTTGGACAGGGACTGGCCAAAGTGTGAGCAGTCTTACAGCTCTAGTCATGAAAATACAGAGGATCTGTTCTCTACTAATTGTGTCAGTGTTCCTTCATATTCTCCAGGGTGTGTGGTGAGGCCTGAGTGGAATGAAATGTGTCAGAGAAAGATGTAAACAAGCCACTCACCACTGAGCAATGTGTTTACCTTGGGATATGTGTTTATCTCCGTATCCCGTATGTATATCCTTGGGATATGTAACAAATGAAGAGAATGGCTAATATATGCCTGGAGTTGTTCCAGGTTCTGGGGATACAGATATAATTAAACACACCCCTGCCCTGTAAAAGTTTAACTAGTACACAGGTCCTTATAGTAACTGCTTTAAGTACAAAGCAAGAGAGTTATTACTCTTGCCTTAGGGTTTATGAAAATCTTATAAAGAGATGTGATATTTACTCTGGATAGTTAAAAATTACAAAAATTTCCTAGAAACAGGCGAGAATGAAGATACATCATACTAAAACCTATAGGACACAGCAAAAGTAGTACTCAGAGGACTGTTGATAGCAATAAATGCATATATCAAAAAAGAGGAAAAAAACAAAAGCAACACTCTAACTCATCAACTCCCACAACTAGAAAAGAACAACAAAATAATTCTACAGTATCTAAAAGTAAGGAAATAAAGATCAGAGCAGAAATAAATTAAAGAGTAAACCATAAAGCATAGAGAGAATAAACAAAACAAAAAGCTGGTCTTTGAGAAGATTAACAAAATCAATTAACCACTGGAAAATCTAACAAAAGAAAAGAAAGACAAGATCCAAATAACAGGAACTGTAAATGAAAAGGGTGCCATCACAACAGAACCAATTGAAATAAAAAAAGTTACTGACAGAATATGATGAAAAACTGTACTCCAAACAGATATGAGAACCTAGAAGAGATGGACAAGTTTCTAGAATCACAAAACCTACTAAACTATACCATTCAGAGATAGAATACTTGAACAGACCTATAACAAAAGATGAAATTTAACAGATCATAAAAAAAAAAAAAAA